>NW_021604607.1:1835549-1933986 GCF_004785775.1 Grammomys surdaster | reverse complement strand
AGAAAAGCAATCTTAAGAAGAAACCCATCTCTATATGTAGGGGAGGATGACAGTGTCAGGCATGGGCATAGGTGGATGAGGAAGTCTTTGGTCCAGTGAAGGCTGGACACCCCAGTGTGGGGGAAATCATGGGTAGGGAGGTGAGAGTAGGAGGGTAGGTGGGGGCATATCCTCACAGAAGCAGGAGGAGAGGGGATGGGACAGGGAGTTCCTGAGTGGGGGGGGGGGGAGATTACGTCTGAATGTGAATAAAATACCCAATAAAAAAATGAAAAAAAAAGAAGAAACCTTTATTTCTACTTTGAACAAAGATGGTGATACATTTGCTATTCTGTACACTGGATGTTGATTCTGTTCCTTTTTGTGTTTTTCTAGCTCTGAACTTCATCCAATTTGCAACAAGTCTATGTCAAGGCAAGATATTGATGATATGACTCAGGCTGGGGATCAGAGAGTCTCTCTGATAGATGATGAACCCAGTTATGGAAAAGGATCTGACATGATGTACAGTGAAATTGACTATGACTTATGTAATGAAGTTGTTGATGTGACTTGCTCACCAAAGCCAGATGCATTTAATCCCTGTGAAGATATCATGGGGTACAACATCCTCAGAGTCTTGATATGGTTTATCAGCATCCTGGCCATCACTGGGAACACCACCGTGCTGGTGGTCCTGACTACAAGCCAATACAAACTCACTGTGCCCCGGTTCCTTATGTGTAACCTTGCCTTTGCTGATCTCTGCATTGGAATCTACTTACTACTGATAGCATCAGTTGATATCCATACCAAGAGCCAGTACCACAATTACGCCATTGACTGGCAAACAGGAGCAGGCTGTGATGCCGCTGGCTTTTTCACCGTCTTTGCCAGTGAACTGTCAGTCTACACACTGACAGCCATCACCCTAGAAAGATGGCATACCATCACACATGCCATGCAACTGGAATGCAAGGTGCAGCTCCGCCATGCTGCCAGCATCATGGCATTGGGCTGGACTTTTGCCTTTGCAGCTGCTCTCTTCCCCATCTTCGGCATCAGTAGCTACATGAAAGTGAGCATCTGCCTGCCCATGGATATTGACAGCCCTTTGTCACAGCTCTATGTTATGGCCCTCCTTGTACTTAATGTCCTGGCCTTTGTGGTCATCTGTGGCTGCTACACCCACATCTACCTCACAGTGAGGAATCCTAATATTGTGTCCTCATCAAGCGACACCAAGATTGCCAAGCGCATGGCCACGCTCATCTTCACAGACTTTCTCTGTATGGCCCCCATTTCATTCTTTGCCATTTCTGCCTCCCTCAAGGTGCCCCTCATCACTGTGTCCAAGGCCAAGATCCTCCTGGTGCTGTTCTACCCTATCAATTCTTGTGCTAATCCTTTCCTCTATGCCATTTTCACCAAGAACTTCCGCAGGGACTTCTTTGTCCTGATGAGCAAGTTTGGCTGTTATGAAGTGCAAGCCCAGATTTACAGGACAGAAACCTCATCCACTGCCCACAACTTCCACTCCAGAAAGAGCCACTGTTCCTCGGCTCCCAAAGTCACCAACAGTTACATTCTTGCCCCTCTAAATCATACAGCTCAGAACTAAAAATTCAATGTGAAAATGGATCCTCACCTTGAAAGACAATTATAACTTCTTTCTGAAAAGTGGGCCATGGAATAGCTGGCAGTGTTACTACACATTTCATCTAATTTAATCTTTCTAGGTATGTGCATGGCAAATTGGTCAGCATTGTTATCTCATGTGACTCATCTAAAAACTGAATTATTGGTAGCAGAAATTAAAATAATACAATACTGCTGCATGTTTGTTTTATGCTTCTGTTTGGATTATCTCAACAGATTTGATAAAATCACGTTCAATAGGCCAGACAGAGATTTCTCTTGGAATGTTACAAATGAGGAAACTAAGACTCAAAGATCTCAGTGACTACTCTGACATTTCTTGATATATTAGAGGCAGAGCCAGTATGAAGTATCCTGACTTTTCAAAACTTTCCAAGAAAAATGTTACACCATTCATGCAAATACTTACTGAATGCCAGTGACAGCTTCGTAATGTGTCAATGTGTATAGGCTCATTGCCCAGAATCCCCTTTCAGTTAGGGTGGACCTCCTGGAGAACATGGCATCAAGAAAATCAACAGCTGTGCTATGAATCAACATTGTGCTGCTGAAGCTAACTCAGCTCAAGGCTGTTAAGGCCATGTAATGGGCATCCCTCTACCTCTGTCTGGATCCTCCTCAGGCCTCTGAGTGAGTGCTGGGATACCCCTATGGTTTTAGTACCATGATTATGAAGCACAAAACTTCTGCAGGATGTTTATCACCAAGGTCAGCAGCAACAAGGACAGAACTGGGGCTCAGTTTGTCTCCCTGGGGTTGTACCCTGTGTTCTCTGACTGTATGCTTGTGATCTTTTCTTTAAAGGTCATATGAGGAAACTAAGGACATTGACAATATCCTTACACAGACTACTTAGCCAGCCTCTCAAATGTGGGAGAAACAATTCCCAGTAACAAATATTTACCACCTATACATATTTGCATTCATACATATGTATGATTGCTTCTGCTGTTCTGGCTGAACTCCAATGGAAAATACACCTATTACATGGTATGCATATAGATTACAATGTTAAGGACACAACAGCTTTGAAATGAGAGTTACAATTTTATTCAGATTCTGTAATACACTAGGCAAGCTTGTCCAGCTCACCTTCTTCCTCTACAGGTGCACCAGCTGTGTCTCTGCCTTCTTCCTCTACAGGTGCACCAGCTATATCTCTGCCTTTTAGGTTCCCAGTGAGAAGGAAACAACCAATTACCAAGTGCTTCATGCTGCATCGTTTAATATATATTAATTTATCTTTTTCCTTTCAGCCCAGTTCCTAGGTTAGGCACCAGTTCTCCTGGCCCTTGGTCTAGAATTCATTCTGTTACCATCTAAAGTCTTGATGGGGTTTGTTTCCTTCTCCACTGGAAGAGTTAAAAGGCAGGAAAAATCCTGAGCACTGCAGGTAGCAGCAGAGGAAGTCCTGGACACAGAAGACAGAATCATCCAGTAAAGAAAGGTTTTTATTAGGGGTGGGAAAACACACACACAGCAAACACACAGAACAAAGTCCCTCTGTAGAAGAAAGGGGACATTTGGAAGCCTATGGTCTAGTCTTTCCTTGGTGCTGAGAGTTTTAAGAATCTTTGACAGGTCTTCCTCCTCTAATTTAGGATTGGTTATTTGAGCCTAAAAAAGAGGCCAACAGGCCCACAATTTTGGGATAAACATGTCCTGTTCCAACCATGAATTTGTGAGACTGGTCCAGAGTCTGAGGAGCCTTTAGTCAGTGGGAAAATTCCATGAAGACTGTCCCACCTTTATTGCCAACTTTCACTATCTATTTGTAGCCCCTTTTTCTATCTGTCTGCCTATGGGATTTATGTCACCTCTAGTCCTTCAAGTTCATTATAGTACATCAATACTGAGCATGCTACCCACACCTGTTCTCAGAAACAAGCCCATCTGAATAGCTACATCATACAGAGCCACGGTAAGTTCCTCTAAGCGCTGCTGTGGCCAGTCCATACAGCTCTGAGCACCAAGGGTATCTGTGGGGAGGGATGACCCCTAAGCTACAAAATCTGTGCTGTCCTTGTGAGGTCACTCCCTGGACCTGGTTCCTTGGCTGCTTTCTTCTGCCAGGAAGGAAAGGGCTGGTTGCCCTCCCTCCCCCATCTTCTCTCCCTCCCCTCCCTCTCCTCCTTCTCATTCCTCCCCTCCCCTTTCTTCTCTCCATTCCTTGACTTTACCTTCTGTGAATTCTCCTATCAGCAATATGGTCTTCCTCTTAAGGCCAGTTGAAGATGGCCCCTTAGGGTTTCCCAGTTTAAATGAATGGCGTGAAATGCTCCTGCCCTTCCCTCCCTCTTGGGCACCATCCCTTCTGAAGGAAATTGTTGGTTTTTCTCCTCAAATTTTTTTCAAGTAGGCTCTGTATTGCTTCCTCCCTAAACTTCTGAGCCAGAAGTGAAGGGGCTTATACTCCCGGACTTGAGTGTCCAGCCTCCCCATGTTGAATTTTTATTCTCTTGTGCTGTGCCTCGTAGCACCTGGGCTGGGGAGGACTTTGGCCTATCTAGGTTTTTATAAATGTCTTTCTCAAGTTCAAACCTCCTGCTTGTGTATCAACTGTGTCCCTGACTTGGTAAGCATGTCTTGGGGTGTGAGGGAGCTCTATAATGTGAAACAACTTTCACTGTCTTTTTTCCTACCATTGTTGTATATAACTTTTAATAGTCAATTCCCAGATTTGTACTTAGGGGTGTTTTGTTTTGTTTTGTTTTGTTTTGTTTTGTTTTGTTTGTTTTGTTTCTTGCTAAAAATCATTCTCTTCCACCTAGATTCACTATAACATTTGGAAAAGGAATAAATGTTGTGCCTTAAAAGAAAAAAAAAATATTTACCAAAGAGCAAGAAGGGGAAGGATTGTCTTCCACCCTGCAAAGGATTATCAGAGTTTTGTGAACTGGCCATGGTACAGTTTTAGGAGAAATTTGGGGGGCTTCTGGAAGGAGAATTTCTTCTTCTCAGGGATCTTCTTGGAGGAGCCTTCCTCATTGGCCTCAGCTCCCTGGCTAGGATAGTGCTGACTGGATGGCCCCAGGTACCTGTTTGTGGGTGGTATCCCTATGGGTTGGCCTTCTCAGGAGTATGGAGGCAGCTTTTCCCAGCATCCTTGGAAGGAGATAGTTCAGTGGGGATGGCCCAGCAGATTGGGGGATGGGACTGCAGCCCAGGAAATGAGCTGGACCCCTGCTTCACAGTTGCTCCCCACTTCTGCATTCAAGAGTGCCCTGGCAAACATTGTAAAGATTGTTCCTAATGTATTAGCAAAAGTATTTCATTACATGGAGACAAAAATGCAATTACCTCTGTCCATCTGACAGGGCACTATTTCAATATGTTGTAAGTTGAAAATAAAAAATAAAACAGTATTTCTTATAAATATTTTATATTATAAAGAAAGAGAGAAGAGGGAGAAGCAAAGGATAGAAAGAGACAGACAGACAGACAGACAGACAAAAAAGAGGGAGAGAGAAGAGGATGAAGAAAAAGAAAGGCAGGAGAGAGGAAGTTGGGCATCCCACAATAAGAAATAGAGTCTAGACTACTGAGAAGGTTCAGAAAGACAAAGCATTTTCTAAGCTCTCCAGTTTTCTTCTCATCTCCATGTTTGAGACATAACTACACAAATATATTCCCATTTTTTGCTGTTATATTAAACACCACACACATACAACCACCACCATCATCATCACTATCATCATCATCCACATAATAACATTTAAAATTCAAATGCAGCTTTCTCTGAGTCTTCCAGCAACCTACATGTATTCCAGAACACTGCTGTCTAATACAGTAGCCATTAGCTATATGTCACTACACAACACTTAAAAAGTGGCTAGCCTGGATTAAGATGAGTAGACCATGTAAAACATACACTGGATTAGAAGTACATAAACAACAGCAACAACAACAAAAGAATAAAAAGAGCTTAGCAATTCTTATATTGGTTACATGTGCTTGGACATATTGGAACAAATATAGCACAATTAATATTTTAGTTGCTTTTACATTTTTATTGTGGCTTTTATAAAATTTAAAATTGCACATACAGTTTGTTCTCCATATCAGTGGGAGAACTGATCTGAAGCCCTAAGAAAGCATAACACTTTCCCTCATCACTCTCCCCACAGCTCTCCCTCTTCGAACCCTCCACTACACCCACCCTGCACACCAGTTGGCTTTACTGCTGGGTTGTCCCAGCACCACTGACAATCATTCCTCTTCCTTGTTTGTGGCCAGAGGCAGTGTATTTCTGAATTTAGAATCAAAAGTGGAAGCTAAATTATAAATATGATGGAGGAATAATCATCTCACAATATAGCTGGTAATGACATGCTACTTTCAGACACTGGCTCTGACAAGCAAGAAGATGTTCAGAGACAAATACACCACAGGAGGAGTTCAGAAGATGCTCTGTCTGTCACTGTCACCATAACACTTCCTGACAAGAGAGGGGGCAGTTCTGAAATAAGCAAACATATTTTGGGGTAACTAAATCAGTGCTTCTAAACACTTTAGGCAAGTCCCGAGGGACAGAGACACTGCCTACATTTTCTGCTTTTCAACAGAAACTATCAGGATCTGCCCAGCATCCCTCATCTGCTGAGAGTGATGGTCCAGGCAGCCCTTCTGAAACCATGCTCCTGGAGCCGGGGTTCAGTTGCAGGAACATGCCTGAACACGCACACACAATCAAAAGAAGTTTAAAACAATGCTAAGACCATAGCCCAATGATGCCGGATTCAGTCTAGCTCCACAGCAGAATTGCGTCATCCGGGGTCAGGTGCTTGCAGAATCTCTATCATGTGTCTGCTTACTTTACTGAGTTACTCAGAAAAGGGTAACTTCTACTTTTTGTCCTTTTAAAAAGTTTTGAATTGGGGCTGAGGGGGTAGCTCAGTCACAAAGTGCTTGAAGAGTAGATCTGAAGGTCTGTTTTCAATCTTGCACCAAAAAAAAAAACCTTTATTTTATTTATCTCTTACATGTTATATCCTGACTGCAGTTGCAGTTTCTTCTCTCCCTCCCCTGCCAGTCCCATTCTGCACTGCTCCATCCCCATCCCCTCCTCTTCTTTTCCCTTCAGAAAAAAGCAGGCCTCCCAGAGATATCAACCAAATATGACATGTCAAGTTAAAATAAGACTAGGCACCTCCCCTCATATTAAGGCTGGACAAGACCCAGCTATACCACTCCTGGGTGTACCCAGAGGATGTTCCATCCTACCACAGGGACACTTGCTCAACTATATTCATAGCAGTTTTATTCATAGTAGCCAGAAACTGGAATAAACTTACATGTACCTCAACCGAAGAATAGATAAGGAAAATGTGGTATCTTTACACAGTGAAGTATGTTTTTTTTAAAAAAAAAAATAGCATCATGAAATTGTCCAGAAAATGAATGGCACTAAAGAATATTCTGAATGAGATAACCCAGAGACAGAAAGACAAACATGGTATGCACTCACTTATAAGTAGATACCGGCTGTACCGTAAAGGATAACCATGCTGCACAGACCCAGAGAGCCTAAGTAATGAGGAAATCTCAAGGGAAGACCCACGAATCTCCCTGGGAGGGGAAAATAGAATAGATACCATGGGTAAACTAGGGGCAGGTAGAGATGGGAACAGGAGTGATCAGGGTAAGGCTTTATTTTGATTCTCAAACACCATGAAGAAGATTGGTTGCCTCCAGAGACTTCTTAATATATCTGTATGCCAAAGTTTGCTATTCAGAATATTAAAGAACTGATACAGCCCAGGCACTGACCTCTGGGGATAGATACAAAACTTGAATTTGGCATCCTGATTCACAATGGTAATTCCAGCTCTGCATACTTTATTGATGTCCTAAACTCACCCTGGGACTCTTCATATGTCTCTAAGTGTTAACTTCCATAAACTCCTTCAGCCCCATTATGGCAGGCTTCTATGTTCTTTCTCCCTTTTCCAGATCCTGCAGTATTCTCTTGCCAAATACCAGGAAGCAGGCAGACATGGTAGGATCCATCATGGAGGGATGCAATGAGAGAGAATAGGTAATTGCCGAAGCTTTTAGAGGGATGATAGAAAGGGAACTTATGCGAAGAAACATTGTTTTACCAACAGCCCTGTGGTTAAAAATAGGGAATCTTCAGATCACTTTTCTAGTAAGAAGATAAAATTCTAGAAAAAGAAGCATTTTCCCCATATTTACATTTTATTCATAATCCTGCTCTGCCATCCAGATTAAGAAAAGTAAGTAAAACTTGAAGCCAGAGAGCTCTTGTGAGAGCACAGAGAGTCATAGGCTACTTTGAGCAGATGAGTGAAGTGATCTGAGCTGCAGAAGGAAGGTTCACAAAGCCAGAACTCTCAGCATTCTCCATTCACTAGCACGGAGCTTCTTACCAGACTTGCTCTTCCTGGATCCAAGGTGCTCCATGGCTCCACAATGTTCATCTCTTCTCCGGCCTTCCTAAAGATCACATTTGCTGCCTAACCACTCAGCACCAGAAGTGCTGATCAAAGACTGGGAAATGTTTGTGTTCAGCCCATCACTTGCCACAGACACTATTCCAGGAACTGTATGCTCAGGATGGAGTTCTCATCCTCAAATTTCACCTCATAGATGGTCTTACCACCCAGGGCCATCATAGTATGTGAAATCCTCACCCTGTCACATGGATCTAAGAATAAGCAAGTGACTGGAGGAACTCTTGTAACCAAATCCTTTCTCTCAAGTGCCCAGAGCAGCAACATTTTCTCCTATCTCAGCAAACAGCTCAAAGGAAGTGTGGCTTTAGGGGCTCACCAATGATAGCAATATCTAATAACACAGTGAACTTGACCATGACTGTCATTGTGCCCTTCCCCGAGCCTTGAGCAGGCCTGAAAGACCTTGTTTACCACAATAGACCAAAAATAATAGGACCTAGGTGGCGTTACCCACCTTGGCTGCACCTTGGCTGCACATACAGCCTGCTATAGGAACATAGGAGAATAGACTGCCTGCTGAGCTTATCTTGAGACACCTCCAGCTGTGACTAAGGATGGGGTCCCCTCACCCATGCTGGCTGAAGCAAGAAGGGGTTCAGTGGTGGGCGGGGCTTTCCCTTTAAATTGAGAGCTGAACATTAAACTTCGAGTCTTGATCAGAATACTTTTCTTGGCTCCATCATTTCTTGCCTTCTGTCTCTTACTTCATTTCCCCTCTTTCAGGTGAACCCAGTTGATTCGTGGCCACAGGCAGCTATGTGTCATCAAGCAGATATAAGTGACATGAGAATCTTCAAGGCCACCAGAGGAAATCTTGCATCACACAGAAGCCCTAGCTTTTGCCATGCACTGTACTTGTTTTATTTGAGTTGGAATCATAGAATATTCATTAGAAAATTAGAAAATAATCTTATCATTGATGATTTCAACCTTTGGGTTTTTATACCTGACAGAGTTAATGAAGCTGAGAACTTGAGACTGATAGGTCATAGGTCCTAGAGCAAAACTTACAACTATTATCCTAAGAAATGAACATAGCAGTAAAATGATTCCTAATGATATCACCAACCTTCAGATGAGTACCTCTCAGGCCTCCTCAGAGGAACTTCTTGAAATAGGTTGTACTTAGCAGAGACCCACAACTGCAGAGAGGAAGAGACTTTGGAGCACTCATCTCTGAATGAACTCTCCTTATCAATTCTCTTACATCAGGCTCAGGAATCTCTGTCGAACAAGAGGTGGAAGAATTACAAGAGCCAAAGGGAATAGTAAACAATGTGCTCAGGAGACATTGGTCTACACAAATCTGATATCATCCTCCCTGCCCTGATAGCTTTTTTTGTTGTTATTTTAAAGAGAGGGAATGAAAATGAAATTGGGTGGGTATGGACTGATCAGGACCTAGGAGAACTTTGGGAATGGGAAAGAATATGATAAAAAATATATAGAAGCTCTCAAAGAATAAATAATGAATAAAAATAAAATTAAAAGAGAAAGCACATAGTGCTTTCTTTGATTAAAATACAAAATAGTCCACTGTTGACCTTTTCCATCCCTCAGCTCTGCCATCCTGAGAGCAAAGCCATGCCTGCCCTTCTTGTACTAAGTTTTCTGCAGCTGCTACATATGTGAGTCAAGGTCCTTCTATAAATCTCTTTTCAGAGAGAAGAAAAACATTTCCAGAAAGTCCCTAAGGGAGCATGACTTCCTATCAAAAATCTAAGATTGGTACCTAGCTATAGAAAAAAGACGTTAAAATAAGACTCTGCCACATTTAGCCCATCATGGGCTTTCCAGCCATGAAGGTGAAAGGCTGAAAGGTGGGCCTGGATTAGGAGAATGAATGGAACCTCATCCTCCAAGCTAAATCATCTGAAATCTTGTCTCATAAGATGAAAACGGGTTCAAGGTCAAGATATGGAACATCCATACCACTTCTGTCCCTATTCTCCATTGTCATTTCCAGCTCTACCTTCCTATGTCAGCTTGTTCCACCCCTCCTGGGAACATACTCTAGAATGCAATCACTTAAGCAGATATTGCCCAGGAAACTTCCTGTCTTTGATCAAATAAAATGAAAAACAAATGATACAAGAAGAAAATGAAGTCATGAAAAAACAAATCTTTAAAATAAAGACATAGATGAGGGAAGGAAGAGGGGAGGCCTGAAGACTTGAGAGAAAAAAATAACTAGGCAAACCAAGGAAAGGGGTTGTGTGGAAGAGAGCGAGTCTTACTTCTGTTCCTTTGTACTGATACTTCTTCATTTCTGTCTCTTATAAAGCCCTGTCATCTTGCTTCAAGGTGGCCAGAACTAAATGAACTCAGCACAGCTCTACAGAAAGGCATGGGAACTGTGGTGCTTCAGGGTCCTTTCCCATACCATAGAGTAGGTCTCCAAATGTGAGTAAAGGGGAAATACTCCTAGTGATTTTCAACAGTTCCTCACCCCAGATATCAAGTATTGAAGAGCTGCCTTGTCTTGTCATGTTCCAGGGTTTTCACCATATTCTATTCTCTATTCTCCCCACAACAGCAGTGGCCACAGCCCAAGCATTCTGTTCTCCAACAGATGGGGCTCAAAATATGTTGATTGTAAAACATAACTTTTATTCACCTGAAGCTGTTGTCCCTGCAGAAGCTTGCTACTGAGTAGGCTCACCCTTTCTAGCCCTTTCTGAATTATGGGTGGCTGATCAGCTTTTCTAGCTTAAATTCACCTCCAAACTGTTTGATTCAATCTGGCATCTTTTAGCTTCTCACTGAATTATTCTGATTTCCCTCAAAGTAACTCTGGCAAGTTGTTCTAATCTGACTCCTTATTCTCTGGCTTCAACTGTCTGTGTTGATTTACACTGAAATGCAAGAACACATAAATGAACTCAACTGCACTGCACTGCACTCACTGCACTGACTCCCAGTTGACTGAGCTGTCTTCACTCTCCCTGCAATGCTCTTAATTAACTTTTCTCCTAATAGTTGGGCATATTCTACCTCTGACTTGTTCTGTCAATTCTTTCTCTAATTCATCATTTTGTCTGCCCCTCACTTGGACATCATTGTTTGGGATTAAAGGTCTGTGCTAAGGGTATGTCTGTATTCTAGCCAGATCACACAGACCTGAGCAGAGTAGCCATTTGCTACATTAAAACTCCTCTACAGATGAACCTAAAGTCTAAACACATTCCTCTGTTCCCTCTTGCTTTCTTTTCTTAATATACTTACAATCGGTATCTATTTAATTCTGAAGCATTTCTTACAAATACACAGACTCACAAAAAGAATATCATTAAATATCATCTTATTTTTAGTAACATTCTCCACATAATAAAATGCAAAGAACATTTTCAGCTTGGTATTTTAAAAGCTTTCAGGAAGCCTTTCTCCACTTATCATTAGTTGGGGTCATTTAAACCATCAGGTATTAATGTATTACATAAAAATGTTGTTTGGCCAAGAAATGTTCAAAGTTGTTTCCAGCAGCAGGAGTTTCTCATTTCCTTTAATAAAAGCAGCTTTGCTCCTTTTATTAAAATTGTGGCGGAAGGGATCCTAGGAAGAGTTTGAGAACCCCCAAATCCCCCTGCCTAGTACACTTGCCAAGTCAGAAGGAATAGTAGTCCCAAGATTGGATGAGCCATTGTCTTCTGGTCTGGCAATTCAGCTGAAGGAGGTACTTGAACAGTGGGAAGATTGTGCCCAGCACTGTCCACTCACTTCACAGCCCAGCTTCTCTTTCTGTTGAGTGTAAAGTAAGGCTTATGGAAATCATGGAATTATTTGTCTAAACATTGATTCAAAATGAGAAAGCAAGGAAGAAGTGGCTTGTCAACTATGTATTTCAGCTACAGCCCTTTCCTCATGATTTGCTTCATAAACCAAGGAATTTAGCAGCATGAACACTCATGGGCACACACAACTGCAGCCCATACTTGAGAAGAGTAGCTCGGCACTGAAGAGACAGTCCAGCCTCAGTTGACTTGATGTTCATGCAGAAGACCTGGGTTCTGTTTCTAGTGCTGGAACAGTAAATTACAGCTGTCATTAACTATAGTCCTAGAAAATCCTCCTTCTGTTATCTTCAGGAATGACACATGTATACACTTCGTCACAGGTAAGGTACTCACACATATAAAGTAAAAATAAATAATTTTTTTAAATTTAATCTTAAGGTTTTTTGTTTGATATTTTATTTATTTACATTTCTAATGCCATCCCCCTACCCCATCCCCCCATTAATCCTCTATCCCACCCCTCCTTTTTTGCTTTTATACCATTTAAATTACACGAAAGTATTAAGGTCAGTTCTAGGTTGAGGAACTAGCAATACAATAGATGCAAATAGACAAGGAACAAGCAAGACAATAAACCCAGATAGTCAAAGAACACGCACAACAATAAACAGAGTCACATGATCACTCTTCTGATCATTATTTCTAAGGATTTTATCAGGATGACCAAAATATCTGAGCTTACTTTCCTGTCCTAGCCCAAAATCATTTTCATGCCTGAAGCCTACTTCTTTGTTCTAGCTTAAGATTTAGATTTCTGCCTATAATTACTTCTTTGTTTTAGCCTAGGATTTAGATTCCTACCTGAAATTTCTTCTTTTTTCCCCAATACTAAAGAATCCAAACTTTTGGGGACCATGGCCCTCCACTTCCACTGATGTCTGACAAGGCCACCCTCAGTTACCTATATAGGTGGAGACCTGAGTCACTCCTTTTGTGCTCTCAAGCTGGAGGTTTAGACCTTGGGAGCTCTGGTTGAATCTTTTGATACTCTTTCTTTTTTTTTTTTGTTTCTATAAATACAAACTTTATTATTAATATACCATCCATAGACATAAATCCCAACATCCCCTGCCCCAACAAGGAAGTTGAAGTCAGCAATCCTGTGACATGCCAACTGTGCTTTGGAATCCAGAGAGTGTGAGATTCTTCAAGGCTTCCAAAGCTTCTGGGAGTCCTGGGTCATTTTGAGAGGACTCCTCATGGTTCGTCTGCCTGGTTGCTCTTGATATATACTGGCAACACAACATTCTCTGCTACCTGTAGATCTTAGAAAGCAAGTAGCACACACTTTGATTCTTCATCATGTAGAACCAGGCCTTGCCGTGTTTCTTTCTCAGATTGAGTGCGTCAGCCAAGGCCTCCAGAGTCTTCTCCCTCGGGTTGGGGTCTAACCGGAAGTGCTTTCTTATCGCCTGGTACTGCTTATGGGTGAGCTGAAGGTTTCCATGGAGGAAAAACGTGAAGAGGTCTCCATCTCAGTGTCTCCCTTGATCACTGTAGCTCACTTGAGTTCCAGTCTTCAGTTTGAGGCTCTCCTTGGTACTTTTTCTAAAAAGAACCAAAGCACTCACACTTTGGTTTTCCTTCTTCTTCTTGAGTTTCATGTGATCTATGCATTGTGTCTTAGGTATTGTGAGCTTTTAGGCTAATATCCACTTATCAGTGAGTGCATACCATGTGTGTTATTTTGAAATTGGATCACCTCACTCAGGATGATATTTTCCAGCTCCATCCATTTGCCTAAGAATTTCATGAACTCATTGTTTTTAATAGCTGAGTTACACTCCATTGTGTAAATGTATCACATTTTCTGCATCCATTCTTCTGTTGAAGGACATCTGGGTTCTTTCCAACTTCTGGCTATTATAAGTAATAGCCAGAGTATCAGAGGGTGCATGTCCCTGTTGTATGTTGAAACATCATTTGGGAATACAGGAGTGGTATAGCTAGGTCCGCAGGTAACACTATGTTCAATTTTCTGAGGTACCCCCAGACTGTTTTCCATAGTGGTTGTACCAGCTTACAATCCCACAAACAATGGAAGAGTGTTCCTCTTTCTATACATCCTTGCCAGTATCTGCTGTCACCTAAGTTTTTGATCTTAGTCATTCTGACTGGTGTGAGATGGAATCTCAGAGTTGTTTTGATTTGCATTTCGCTGATGACTAAGGATGTTGAACACTTCTTTAGGTGCTTCTTCACCTTTCGAGTTTCCTCAGTTGAGAATTCTTTGTTTAGCTATGCACCCCATTTTTTTAATCAGGTTATTTGATTGTCTAGAGTCTAATTTCTTCAGTTCTTTGTATACCTTGGATGTTAGCCCTCTATCAGATGTAGGATTGGTAAAGATCTTTTCCCAATCTGTTGGTTGTCATTTTGTCCTATTGACAGTGTCCTTTGCTTTACAGAAGCTTTGCAGATTTTTGACATCTCATTTGTCAATTCTTGATCTTAGAGGATAAGGTATTGATGTTCTATTCAGGAACTTTTCCCTTGTGCCCATGAGTTCAAGGATTTTCCCCATTTTCTATAGCTTCGGTGTATCTAGTTTTATGTGGAGGTCCTTGATTCACGTGGATTTGAGCTTTGTACAAGGAGATAAGTATGGATCAATTTGCATTCTTCTACGTGCTGACCTCCAGCACCATTTGTTGAAAATGCTTTTTTCCACTGGATAGTTTTAGCTCCTTTGTCAAAGATCAAGTGACTATAGGTATCAGCGTTCATTTCTGGGTCTTCTATTTTATTCCATTGATCTTCCTGCCTGTCTCTGTACCAATACCATGAAGTTTTGATCACTACTGCTCTGTTGTACAGCTTGAGGTTAGTTATGGTGATTCGCCAGAGGTTCTTTTATTGTGGAATATAGTTTTCACTATCCTGGGTTTTTTGTTATTCCAAATGAATTTGAGAATTGCTGTTTCTATCTTTGTGAAGAATTGAGTGGGAATTTTGATGAGGATAGCATTAAATCTGTAGATTTCTCTCAGCAAGATAGCCATTTTTACCATATCAATCCTTCCAATCCATGAGCATGGACGATCTTTCCATCTCCTGAGATCTGCATCGAGTTCTTTCTTCAGAGACTTGAAGTTCTTGTCATACAGATCTTTTACTTGCTAGGTTAGATTCACACAAAGGTATTTTATATTATTTGTGACTATTGTAAAAAGTGTCATTTCCATAATTTCTTTCTCAGCCTGTTTATCTTTCCAGTAGAGGAAGGCTACTGATTTGTTTGAGTTAATTTTATATCCAGCCACTTTGCTAAAGTTGTTTATCAGGTTTAGGAGTTCTCTGGTGGAAGTTTTGGGGTCACTTAAGTGTACTATCATATCATCTGCAAATAGTGAGATTTTGACTTCTTCCTTTCCAATTTGACCTCCTTTTGTTGTCTAATTGCTCTGGCTAGGACTTCCAGTGCTATATTGAATAAGTAGTGAGAGAGTGGGCAGCCTTGTCTAGTCCCTGATTTTAGTGGAATTGCTTCAAGTTTCTCTCCATTTAGTTTGATGTTGGCTACTGGTTTGCTGTATATTGCATTTACTATGTTTAAGTATGGACCTTGAATTCCTGATCTTTCCAAGACTGTTATCATGAAGGGGTGTTGAAGTTTATCAAATGTTTTCTCAGCGTCTAGTGATATGATCATGTGTTTTTTTTTCTTTGAGTTTGTTTATATAGTGGATTACATTGATGGATTTCTATATATTGAACCATCTCTGCATTCCTGGTCTAAAGCCTACTTTCTCATGATGGATGATTGTTTTGATGTGTTCTTGGATTCAGTTTTCAAAAATTAATTATTAAGTATTTTTCCTTCGATATTCATAAGGGAGATTGGTCTGAAGTTCTCTTTCTTTGTTGGGTCCTCGTGTGGTTTAGGTATGAGTGTCATTGTGGCTTCATAGAATGAATTGGGTAGTGTTCCTTCTGTTTCTATTTTGTGGAACAGTTTCTAGAGAATTAGTATTATATCTTCTCTGAAGGTCTGATAGAACTCTGCACTAAAACCATCTGGTCCCAGACCTTTTTTGGTGGGGAGACTTTTAACGACTGATTCTATTTCTTTTGTGCTTATGGGACTGTTTAGATGGTTTATCTGGGCCTGATTTAACTTCAGTAACTAGTATTTGTCTAGAAAATTGTCGATTTCATCCCTATTTTCCAATTTTGTTGACAGTAGGCTTTTGTAGTAGGATCTGAAGATATTTTGAATTTCCTTGGTTTCTGTTGTTATGTCACCCTTTTCAGTTCTGATTTTATTAATTTGGATAGTGTCTCTCTGTCCTCTGATCAGTCTGGCTAAGGGTTTATCTATCTTGTTGATCTTCTCAAAGAACCAGCTCCTGGTTTTACTGATTCTTTGTATAGTTCTTTTGTTTCTACTTGGTTGATTTCAGCCCTGAGTTTGATTATTTCCTGCCTTCTACTCTTCTTTGGTGTGTTTGCTTCTTTTTGTTCTAGTGCTTTCAAGTGTGCTGTCAAGCTGCTAGTATATGCTCTCTCCAATTTGTTTTTGAAGACACGTAGATCTTTGAGTTTTCTTCTTAGCACTGCTTTCATTGTGACCCATAAGTTTTGATATGATGTGTCTTCACTTTCATTAAATTCTAAAGTCTTTAATTTCTTTCTTTATTTCTTCCCTAACCACATTATCATTGAGTAGAATGTTGTTCAGTTTCCACGTGAATGTGGGCCTTCCATTGTTTTTGTCATTATTGAATACCAGCTTTAGTCCATGGTGATCTGATAGGATGCATGGGATTATTTCAATTTTCTTGTATCTGTTGAGGCCTGTTTTGTGACCAATTATATGGTCTATTTTGAAAAAGGTACCATGAGGTGCTGAGAAAAAGGTATATTCTTTTGCTTTAAGATGAATTGTTCTATAGATATCTGTTAAATTCATTTGGTTCATAACTTCTATTAGTTTCACTGTATCTCTATTTAGTTTCTGTTTCCATGATCTGCCTATTGCTGAGAGTAGGCTGTTGAAGTCTCCTACTATTATTGAGGTACAATGTGTGCTTTGAGCTTTAGTATTTTTTTTTTTTATGAAAATGGGTGCTCTTGCATTTGGGGCAAAGATGTTGAGAATTGAGAGTCCATCTCGGTTGACTTTTCCTTTGATGAGTATGAAATGTCCTTTGTATCCTTTTTAAGAGCTTTAAGTTGAAAGTCAATTTTATTGGATATTAGAATGGCTACTCCAGCTTGTTTCTTAGGATCATTTGCTTGAAAAAATGCTTTTCAGTCTTTTACTCTAAGGTAGTGTTTTTCTTTGTCACTGAGGTGCATTTCCTGTATGCAGCAAAATGCTGGGTCCTGTTTACATATCCATTAGTCAGTCCATTAGTCTTTGTCTTTTTATTCAGGAATTGAGTCCATTGATGTTAAGAGATATTAAGGAAAGGAGAGTGTGGCTTCCTGTTATTTTTGTTATTCAAGGTGGCATTATATTTGTGTGGCTATCTTCTTTTGGATTTGTTGGAAGATTACTTTCTTGCTCTTTCTAGGGTATAATTTCCCTCCTTATATTGGAGTTTTCCCTCTACTATCCTTTGTAGTGTTACGTTTGTGGAAAGATGTGTAAATTCGGTTTTGTCATGGAATATCTTGGTTTCTCCTTCTATGATAATTGAGAGTTTTGCTGGGTATAGTAGCCTGGGCTGGCATTTATGTTCTCTTATGGTCTGTATGATATTTGTCCAGGATCTTCTGGCTTTTATAGTATCTGGTGAGAAGTCTGGTTTAATTCTGATAGATCTGCATTTATATTTTACTTGACCATTTTCCCTTATGGCTTTTAATATTCTTTCTTTGTTTTGTGCATTTAGTGTTTTGATTATTATGTGACAGGAGGTATTTCTTTTCTGGTCTAGTCTATTTGGCATTCTGTCGGCTTCTTGTATGTTTATGTTCATCTCATTCTTTAGGTTAGGGAAGTTTACTTCTATAATTTTATTGAAGATACCTATTGCCTCTTTAAGTTGGGAATCTTCACTCTCTTCTATACCTATTATCCTTAGGTTTGGTCTTCTCATTGTGTCCTGGATTTCCTGGATGTTTTGGGTTAGGAGCTTTTCGCACTTTGCATTTTCTTTGACAGTTGTGTCAATATTTTCTATGGTACCTTCTGCACTTGAAATTGTTTCTTCTATCTCTTGTATTCTGTTGGTGATGCTTGTGTCTGTGCCTCCTGATTCCTTTCTTAGGTTTTCTATCTCCAGGATAGTCTCCCTTTGTGATTTCTTTATTGTTTCTACTTCCATTTTATGTCCTGGAAGGTTTTGTTCAATTCCTTCACCTGTTTGGTTGTGTTTTCTTGTAATTAAAGGATTTTTGTGTTTCTTCTGTAAGGGCTTCTACTTGTTTACCTGTGTTCTCTTCAATTTCTTTGAGAGTGTTATTTATGTCCTTCTTGAAGTCCTCTATCATCATCATTAGAAGTCATTTTAAACCTGAATCTTGCTTCCCTGGTGTGATGGAGTATTCATGACTTTCTATTGTGTAGGTTCTTATGATGCCAAGTACCCTGGGTTGCTGATGCTTGTGTTCTTACACTTGCTTGCCTTTTGCCATCTGGTTATCTTTAGTAGTACCTGTGCTGTCTCTGACTGGAGCCTGTCTTTCCTATTATATTGGTTGTGTCAGAACTGTTTGGGGTGAGTGTTGTTGCTGGGGTTATAGGTGAAGCCCAAGATCTGCTCAGTGCTCAGGTGCAGACCAGAAAGAACCAGTGCCCCTGGCCAGGAGTGAATTCCTGAGTCCCAGTGGGTCCCAGTTACTCCCTGTTTGGGGCAGATGTTGCTGTCTCCTTACTTAAGATACTGCTGGGGTTAGAGCTCCTGGGAGCCCCACCTCCTCTCTGTTTTGTGGGATTGGGTCCAGAGCTGAAGCCCAAGCCCAAGCCCAAGCTCAGCACTCTGGCACAGACCAGAAGCAATAAAACTTTTAAAAGAAAAGCCAGCTTCATTGAGCTGAGAGAATCAGCCTTTAAAACTACCTGTTCATAATACCAACCAATCAGAGCTCCCAGGGTCTAAACCACCAGCCTGGGAGCACTTAGGGAGGGATCCATGGCTCCAGCTGTATATGTAAGGGAGGGTGACCCTGTCAGGCATAGGTGGGAGAGGAGATCCTTGGTCCCATGAAGGCTGGACGCCGTGTGTGCAGGAATTCGAGGGTGGGGAGGTGGGAGTGGTGGTTTAGATGGGGCACATCTGCAGAGAAGCAGGAGGACGAGTGATGGGATAGGGGGGTTCCTGGGCTGGGTGGGGGGAGGAATGGGGTAAGGGGATAACATCTGAAATGTAAATAAAATGTCCAATTAAAAAAAAACTACCTGTCCATGTTGATTAAATATCATAGATGCACTGTGTGGTAGTGACACTCTCCTTTGATTCCAGAATTCAGGAGGCAGTGGCAGATGGATCTCTGTGAGATTGAGGCCAACCTGGCCTATAGGAGGAGTTCAAGGGCAGCTATAGCTACACAGGAAAACCTTGTCTAAAAACAGAAAAAGAAAGAAAGAGAGAGAGAGAGAGAGAGAGAGAGAGAGAGAGAGAGAGAGAAAGAAAGGAGGAAGGAAGGAAGGAAGGAAGGAAGGGAAGGAAGGAGGGGGAGGGAGGGAGGGAGGGAGGGGAAGGGAAGAAAAAGAAGGAAAAAAGAAAGATATATCAAGGGTGGTTTTAAAAACAGCTATACGAATTCACAGTCCTACCCTTTAATTCATATTGACTCATTGTTTCTGATTACTGAAAAGTCAGGACCTTGGAGATAGCTACAGGAAGGTATGGAGTGCCTGTCTCTGTCTCCTTACTTGTATATGCTTCTAAGTTTCCTTGAGGCAACTGCAAACTCTCTACATCCAAAATAGATTTAGGTCATTCTCTCTGCACAGAAAGGGAAGCAAATAGAATGGGATGATGTGAACTTCAGTTGTTCCAGACTCATTAAACAGTCTACAAGACTGACTGACTAGTTAGAGTTTCAATGATTAGGGAGATGTGAAATTCTATAAACTCAGATGCAAGTTATTTTGGGCTGCCTTAGCTGTGTAATAGTCATTTATTGACCACCTCAATGTCTGACCCAAAGTCCTCATGACTCTAAGGTGAATCCTTTTCCAATGTGTAAACAGACATGTAACTTCTTCCACACAAAAGGTAAGAATGTCAATAGATATTATCTGAAGACTATAGCAGAGATTTGTCTATTTTGCTATATCCACCTATCTGATATTTACAGCAAGGTACTAAAAGGGTGTTTAGATTTATAATGTCCTTTACTCTTTACTCTAAACTGAAACTGTACTTTACATGAAACTGTTACTACATTTGAACATAGTACTTTGGTATAACCTAAATTTGTGTTCCTGGGCCACAGTAACACAGAACTCATTCCAGAATAAGATCTTACTAATGT
Organism: Grammomys surdaster; assembly: GCF_004785775.1. NCBI lineage: Eukaryota > Metazoa > Chordata > Mammalia > Rodentia > Muridae > Grammomys > Grammomys surdaster. The sequence goes on along the minus strand of NW_021604607.1, from coordinate 1,913,648 downwards.
GAGATTCTTTTTGTCTCAACCATGGAAAAGCATAAAGAGATGGCTGAGGGAAAGAAGGAATGAGAAGAGAAATGAAAGAAGAGGAGGTGAGGTGAAGTGAAAATATTATGAAAGACACCATAAGGAGCAGCCTCCTGTTTAAAAAGTGGGAGCCTGCATTCCAGGCTAGGTAAGCAGATATGCTAACTCTAGATTGCCTCCTCTTTCTCCTCTCTCTCAAATCCAATCCCCCAGTCTCACTGCTGACTCTATAACAAACCACTTGCTGCAGTGTCTCCCTTCTCTTTCCTCCTCCCTCCTCCCTCCTCTCTCCTCCAGAGGCTCATGCAGATATTCTCCTCCAATCTCCATTCCCATGCATCCTGTTACTCTAACTCACAGCTCTAACAGGCACTCCCTAGGAATCTTCCAGAAAGCTGCCAGAAAAGCAAGTAAACTATCAAAACAAGTAGGCAAGCTTCAGCTCTTCACTCTCCTCTCTTCCAATATTTACAAACAAAATATAAGAGATGGAAGAGAGACTATCAGGCATTGAAGACAGTATAGAAGAAGTTAACTCTGTCAAAGAAAATATTAAGCCAAAAAAAAAAAAAACCAACAACAACAAAATCCAGGCACACAACATCCAGGAAATAAGGAACACCAGCATAAGACCAAATCTAAAAATAATAGCATATGAAAAGGAGAAACTCAAGTTAATGGCATGAAAGATATTTTTAACAAAATCATAGATGAAAATGTCTCTAAAGAAGGAGATGCCTATGAAAGTATAAGAAACATACAGAACACCAAATAGCATGGCCAGAAAAGAGAATCTTCTCAGTACATATAACAAAACTCTAGACATAAAGAACAAAGAAATAGTATTAAAAGCTGCAACAGAAAAAGACCAAGTAACATATAAAGACAGACTTTTTAGAATAATACCTGATTTCTCAGTGGAGACTCTAAAAAAACAGAAAGACCTAGACAGACATGCTGCAGACTCAAAGAGACCACAGATGGTAGCCCAGACTAATATTCCCAGCAAAACTTTTAATCACAATCAATGGAGAAACAAAGACATTCTGTGATAAAAACCAATATTTATTTATAAAACTAGCCCTATATAAGGTACTAAAATGAAAACGCCAACCTAAAGATGTTAACTATACCAAACACACACACACACACACACACACACACACACACACACACACACACAAATAATTAATTCCAGACCAGCAAACCAAAAAAGGGATACACATGCACGCACACAGGCACGCAGGTATGTGCACATACAAAATAAAAGGAGTCGACAAACACTGCTCATAGATATCTATAACTGCAATGATCTCAATTTCCCAATAAAAGAAAAGCAGAGTGAATGTAAAACCAGGATTCAGTCTACTACATCCAAAAAATATATTAACATCAAGGATAAATATCCCCACAGGGTAAAGGGATGGATAAAAGATATTCCAAGCAAATAAACCTTAATACAAGCTGGTGTAGCCATTTTAATACCCAACAAAAAATAGATTTTAAACAAAATCTACTCAAAACCAAGAGGACACAACAAACTTATCCAAGGAAAAACCATCCACCAAAACCATATTACAATTTTTAACATCTATGCTTCAAACACAAGGGCACTAGACTTTATAAAAGAAACACACTACAGCTTAAATCATGTATTTCCTTTCACACGATGATAGTGGAACTCTTTAATACTCTACTCAAAACAATGACTAGGCCACCCAAACAAAAACTAAATGGTGAAATGCTGGAGCTAACTGACTTTATAAAACAAAAGGATCTAAAAGATATATACAGAACATTTCACCAAAACAAAAAAGAATATACCTTCTTCTCAGTACCTCAACAAACTTTCTCCCAAGTTGACCACATACGTGGAAACAAAGATTGAACAGTTCAAGAAAATTGAAATAACACCTTACATCCTATCTGACCACAATGAATTAAAGCTAGATATTGATAACAATAGAAAGAACAGAACACTTACAAACTCATGGAAACTGAACAACCCCCTACCGAATGAAAGATGTATCAAGACATAAATTAAGAAAGGAATTAAAGACCTTGTAGAATTGAGTAAATCTGAATACACAACATACCCAAACATATGGGACACAATGAAGACATTTCTATGAGGCATGTTCATAGCATTACATGCCTACAATTAAAAAATAAGAGACTTCATATTACTAACTTAATAGCACACTTAAAAATATTAGAATAAAACAGAGGAAGACACACCCGAAAGCAGTAGATGGCAAGAAATAATCAACTTGAGGGCTGAAATCAATAAAATAGAAACAAAAGAAAACAATACAAAGAATCAGTGAAACAAAGAGATTATTTTTTGAGAAAAATCAGTAAGATAAACACACCTACATTCAAAGTAACTAAAAGGCAAAGAAAGAATATACAAATTGATAAAATTAGAGGCTAAAAAGGAAACATAGCAACAGACACTGAAGAAATTGAGAGAATCATAAGGACACACTTTAAATCTGCTACTCCATCTAATGGAAAAATACAAAAGAAATGGATTATTTTCTAAATACTGCTTGGCAAAGTTAAATCAATATCAAATTGGCAATTTAAAGATACCTATAACCCCTAGCAAAATAGAAGCAGTCATTAAGTCTCCCAACAAAAAAACAAACAAACAAACAAACAGAAACCCAAAACAAAACAACAACAGAAAACCAGGGCCAAATGGTCTAAGGGTCTACCAGACTTTCAAAGAAAAAGTATTGTCAATTATTCCACAAAATAGAACAGAAGTAACATTGCCCAATTTATTTTATGAGGTCATAGTTACCCTGATAATCAAACCACATGAAGACCCAACAAAACAGAGAATTAGAGACCAATTTTCATTATGAACATTCATACAAAAATTCTCAATAAAATATTTGCAAACTAAATCTAAGAGTTCAGCAAAGAGATCACCCACCATGATCAAGTAGGGTCCATCCAAGAGATGCATGAATAGTTGAACATATATAAGTCAATAAATGTAATCCACAATATAAACAAATAGAAAAATGAAAACCACACAAACATCTCATTAGATATAGAAAAGGCCTTTAATAAAATCCAACATCGCTTCATGGTAAAAGTCCTGTAGATGTTAGAGACATAAAGGACATACTTCAACATAGTAAAGACAATTTACAGCAAGCCTATATCAACTTAAATAGGGAGAAATGCAAAGAAAGATCAGGAACCAGACAAGCTTACCCACTCTTCATATACATACATATATATATATATATATATATATATATATATATATATATGAGAGAGGTTCATCCTACTAGTTCTATGACTCTAGAGAACCTTGACTGATAAAAGGTAGCTGTCTTAGCTTGGGGATTTTTGCTGTGAAGACACACCATAACCAAAGCAACTCTTACAAAGGCAAATATTTAATTGGGCCTGGCTTACAGTTTCAGAGGAAACTCCATTATTATCATGACAGGAAGTAATGGCAATGTGCAGGCAGACATGGTGCTGCAGGAGCTGAGAGTTCTGTATATTGATCAGAAAGCAGACAGGAGGGGACTGTCTTCTGCAGGCAGCCAGGAAGAAGCTTTCTTCTACACTGGGTGGAGCCTGATCATAGGAGGCCTCCAAGCCCATCTACAGAGTGACACACTTCCTCCAGTAAGGCCACAACTGCTAATAGTGCCACTCCCTATGGCCAAGCATTGAAACACATGAATCTATGGGGGCCAAACCTATTTAAACCACCACAGCAGCTGAATACACAATTATCTCTCAAGTATCAGTAGCTCTCCTATATAGTAATGACAAAAAGACTGCATAAATAATCAGTAAAACAACACCATTCACAATAGCCTCAAATGATATAAGATGGGGGGTGTGGAAGTCAACTTTGTGGAGGAAAAGTAGAATGGAGAATGAGGCACCATAGGCTCCTACAACTGCTCAAAAAGTCCTGATCTACCACACATGACATTAGATCTAAGATGGCTCCCAGAACATCAGTGAGACAGCAAAAACGAATGCAGGCCAGGGCAGTGTATGCTTCCTGTCTTCACAGAAGTACTCACAGGTGACAATACTCCCCATTCTCCTACGTTATCTCATCAGACAGGGCTTTCACTGGAACACGATGATAGTGTGGTGAGATACAACTGGCCAAGGGTTTAGAGGCTTGGGGTTGTCTTAAACACTGTATATATGGTTATGGGCTGGGCAGTAAACTCAAGTCTGACCCTGAGGCTGCTCTCCAGAGTGATATTTCCTAGGATTTGTTACATGACTCTGTCACCTCATGCCACAATCCTCAGTCCTCTTCCCACAAATATCTTGGAGTAATTCTAACAAAGAAAGGGAAAGATTTATATTATAAAACCTTTAGGACATTGAAAAAGATATCAGAAGATAGGAAATATTTTAACCAACTACCTATCTAATAAAGGGCTAATATCCAAAATATACAAAGAACTCAACAAATTAGATATTAAGAAAATAACCCAATTTGAAAATGAGGTGCAGATCTGAACAATTTTCTAAAGGGAAAACTCAAGTAGTTAAAAAATACTGAAAGAAATGTTCAACATCCTTAACCTTCAGGGAAATAAAAATAAAAACGTAAGGCCCATCCCACTAGATGAATCCCAGACCCAACACTGCTTGGGTAACCAAGAAAGATCAGGCACCTAGGGTAAAACCAAATACTACTGTTCTAAAAATAAATCAAATAAAATCAAATGACTCCTAGACATTCTGCTATTCTCATAGATCCATGCCTCTATCAGCTATCATTAGAGAAGCTTCTTGCGACAGATGGGAACAAATACAGAGACCCATATTCCGACACTATGCAAAGAATGAGAGACCTTAGAACACTCAGCACTAAATGGGATGTCTCTGTCAAATCCTTTCTTTCAAGAGTTAGAAAAACCTATAGAAGAGAAGGCATAAAGAATTGAAGAGCCAGAGAGAATGGACGACATGGAGAAATTAAAGCCCTTTAAATCAACAAAATCAACACACATATGAACTCCCAGAGACTGCAGCAGCATACACTGGACCTGCACAAGTCTGCCCCAAAGGGTCCTAAAGCTGAAAGAAGAAGTAGACAAAGCCCTTATCCCTAACACAGAAGCTATCTGCAACTGATACTCATGTACAAATGAAAATTTTGCTTTCTCAAACAGAGTCGCTGAGGAAACAAACTACTATTAAGCATAGGCACATACTCAGCAGCAGATGCCCCATGAGAACAAACTCAATGGTGTTGTTGGAGGTTCCTTGTCTCATAATGGGTCAGAATTTTTTTTCATTTATACAGTCTCTCTGTCTCTCTGTCTCTCTGTCTCTCTGTCTCTGTCTCTCTCTCCCTCTCTCTCTCTCTGTTTCTCTCTAGGTTGATATCTCTCTGTCTCTGTCTCTGTCTCTTTCTCTCTCTCCTCCTACATGTCCTTTTCATATATACTATGACAGCATAGTATTTGTATTGGACTCCTGAGTGTAAAAGAGTGGGTCTCTGTGTCTACACTTGGTTAATGTGCCTTTTCTCAAGCTATTACTCTTCTGTTTCTGTGTTTTGTCCTATTCTGTTGTGTTACTGTTTTGTTTTTGTCTTTGGGGGGTTGTTTGTTTGGTTGGTTGGTTTTCATTATTATTTATTTTTATCCTTTAGAAGCCTGTTTAGTTTTTGTTTTATTTTGTTATGGCTCTGTTTTCTTTTGTTGGTTTACCATTACAGAAATGCACAACTGGTCACAGTACAGAGAATCAGTGACAACCAAGTACTCAACTCCACCTGATAGAACTTCAACACGACACTATACTTTAGGGGTTTTTGTTTGTTTATTTTGGTCTTTGGTTTCGGGGTGTTTTGTTTTGTTTGTGTGTTTGGTTTTTGTTTGGTTTTTTCAAGACAGGGTTTCTATAGCTTTGTAGACCAGGCTGGCCTCAAATTTAGAAAGATCCGCTTGCCCTTAACTCCCAAGTGCTGGGATTAAAAGTGTGCGCCATCATGTCCTGTAGTAAAAATATTTTTAAAATTCCGAGCACAGGGTTTCTTCCTACTTTAGACAATTTGTATTCCTGGGTGAAAGACACAGGTAATCTTTTTGTTTTAAATATACCTTAGTCAGCACAGCAGCTGGGCAACTGTCTACTCTCCGTACTGTTAGAATCCATTTTTCTATCAATAACACCAAATTATTGCTTACAATTTACTGCTTCATCTGGGTTTCTCTTAGCTCCAATTGGACAGCCCACATAGCCACGTTTTCTCTACTCCTACCCCATGGCTGCACTATCTCTTCCTCCTACAAGTTCTTCTTCTTCCATGGCAGCTTTCTTCTTCTCTTTCTCCTGTTCCTTTCTCTAAACCTACAAAAATTTAACCCCACCTATTCTCTTCTCCCCACCTATTGGTTGTTAGCATCTTTATTCACCAGTCACAATTAACTGGAGTCATGGTCACTCAGTGTCTTATATATAGACTCTCTCATCTTTGAGGCAAAAAGTTTTGAGGACAGAAAATTAATATTAGAATACAAGGAGCATTAGGCTAACCCACTACAATGTCCAGTGGTCCAGTGCCTGTTTGTTTTCTAAATGGGGTGGGATCAAATAAGAAAGATGAGGAGGGAATGGGAAGAGTAGAAGGAGGGGAACCATTATCAGGATATATTTTGTAAGAAAAATATATTTTCAATAAAAGAGGAGGGGGAGAAGTGGAAGCTCTTTATAGACCACAGTTTCTGAGATGTCCACAAAACATTCTTCTCACCCTGACCAACCTGTGTATTTACTTGCAGTGTAGGTTCCCAGTATCACAAACCAAGGGATGCTTCTTTGGAAAATGGCCAAAATATGAGCTCCAGCTGTGTTTGTGGAAATATTGGGTGTGGGTTAATCAATCCTGGAAGCTCAAGGAGGCTTAGATTTCTGTGTACTTCAGTCAACAGCTTTAGATCAAAATTCAAGAATAAATTATTTGTTGAAAAGAGTCTAATCAAAAGACATAAGGGCTAGATTTGGAATAGTGCAAATATTTGGTGCTGGGATAAATCAAATGACTGGTGGCCACCTCCATAAATCAAATCAAACTCTGAAGAAACCCACACAGTACTATTTTCCTTTCTTTCAGTCACTCATTCAGCTAATATTTACTAAGTGTCTACTAGAGCAAAGTGTCACTCCTACAGCTGGAAGTGCAGTGGATAAGTAGGCAAACTCTTCTGCCCTCAAGGACTTTACACTCTAGCCACAGTGTTGGGGGGGTGTTTGGGAGCTGAAGGCCCACATTGGTTGCATTGTTGGTCCATGCGTCTTCTGCCTGGGGTGGGCGCCTCCGGGAGGTGGCTGTCCACCGCCCTCTGGCCTTTAGGCAACTCATTAATATGGAAATTTCTCTAGGGCTGAGGCCTGTAGTCACATCCTCTACCTGTGGTTGGTGATGTAAACCTCTCTGAGAGGGGCTGCTTTGTCCTATGTGACTGAATGGTACAGATTAAATGGAGATCTTAGACCAAGTGTCAGGAGTCTGGAATCCGAGGGTGTGGTGAGATACGTGCCATCCCTACACAGGCAATGGACACCTATGGAGTCTCCAGCTATCTCAAAGCCAGTGCTCTACTGGAGACTAAATCATCCTTTCATGGTCCTACACAGTGTCATATAAAGTACAAGCTACATGATTAAAATGCATTCATGGAAAGTAGAGGCAAGGGATGATGATGATGATGATTATGACGATGATGATGATGGAGGTGGAGGTGGTGGTGGAGGTGGTGGTAGTAATATCAGGAAAGAGGTGCTGAAGTGGAAAATCAGGGCATGAGGACTCCAGAAAATCCAGTATATCAAAGGCATCCTGATCCAGAGGATTTCGAGTTCTTGTCTCACAGACCATGGAGGGTAAATTGTAGATAGAAGTTTATTACATATTCGTAGATGTGAGAATAAGAGAAAGAGAAGGCAGAGCTCTTGTACAGGAGGAAGGGTCCAAGTTTATTGACTACAGGGCAGCTGCTACTCTGGGTGTGCTTTAAAAACCTACAGCAGGACCAGAGTAAAATATGGGGCGGAGGTTCAGCTTGTCAGTGCCACTGGCCTGACTATAAAATGTCCACGTGTCTCCTCTCTGCTTTAACCATGTAGTTACATGTACCTTCAAGGACGGGTGATAGGAAACATGAAACCAGGAACCAGCACTCTCTTCTGGGATCCTGGCATCCTGATCTCCTGGCATCCTGGCATCCTGGCCTCCAGCAAGAGTATTCTCAGAACTGCTGCATTGGGATTCCTGCCCCACCCAGACAGGTTCTATCTCCTGTTTTCAACAGAATGGTGTGAAATATCAGGGAGTTGTTGCAGGCAGTGGCTTCTCTAAGAAGGATAACTTCTATCTACAGAACTTAGAAAACAGGAAATGAACTGTGTACAAACTGAGGGAAGGGGTTCCAGGAAAGAAAGGCGGGCTACAAAAGCTCTGAGAATTCCATGAGCTCAGAGAGTCCTGGAAAGACATCCCACTGTCGGAACTGAGGAAGAGCTCAGGTCAAGGAGGATATAGAAGTGAGGCAAAATAGAGAAGACTAAATCGTTTACATTTCTTTATTTCTAAAACAGTGGAAGCTGAGTGAAAAAAATAGTAAACTTAAATTTAAAAATGAAACAAAACCAAAAAACTTCATCTCTTAGGTTTTAGGTTTGTTTGTTTGTTCTGTCTTGTTTTTGTTTGTTTTTCCTGTGTAGAGACACCATGGCCTGGGAAACTCTTATAAAGGAAAATATTTCATTGGGGTTGGCTTACAGTTTCAGAGGTTCAGTCCATTATCATCATGGCAGGGAGCATGGAAATGATCTCCAGCTAAGGGTGGTATTTGTAACTCTTTTTAAAAGATGCACCAGTTCGAACAGTCACTAAGGAGACTGTCTAAAATGAACCCAACAGACATTAAGTCTGCTGTTCTCCTGTTGCTCAGCTGCTGCACCATAGCTGGGTCACGGGAGTGTGGAAGGTGATTTCTTTATCTATAAGAAGGGAACCTTCTGTCCTACATCAGTGGGACTTTTGAGGATCTAATGAGCATGGTCCCGGAGGAGCCAAGAACTCTACATCTTGATCCATAGGCAGCAGCAGGAGAGCATCTCTTCTGCACTGAGCAGAGCTTGAGCCCTAAGTACCCTCAAAGGCCACCCCCCCCACAGTGATGCACTTCTTCCAACAAGGCCACACATCTTCTAATAAGGCCACACCTCCTAATAGTGCCACTTCCCATGAACCAAGCATATCCAAACCACTACAGTCCTAAATGGTGCTGCATTTGTTATGCTCCTGTATTGATTACCAGGGCACGTATTTACTATAGGGCCATCTTGGAATCCAAGCATCTTCCATTTTCTTTTAACAGTTTGCTCCACCTCTTCTTCCTTTCTGTCTCTCTCCTCCAGTCTCCTGGCTTCCAGGTCCCTACCTTAATACTCTGCATCTTCAGAGAGTGTGCATCTCTCCACACTGTCTCATTCACAGCCCTCCTCCGTGGATCTGACATATGGAAAACCTGTGATCAAAGGCCCACACTACAGTAACAATCTTCTCCTATTACATTCTGATGGGACTTTAAATATTTTTGAAGACTTGAGCTTGCCATGGCTCATTGGATCCTCAAAACACCCACACTGAGGTAGGTTCCCTTCTTATAGACAAAGAAATTACCTTCCACACTCCCATGACCCAGCTATGGTGTTGCAGATGAACAATGGGGAGAACAGCGGACTTTACATCTCATGGATCCATTTTAGACTATCTCCTTAGTGACTATCACAACCGGTACATCTTTTTAAGAGTTAAGGGGAAAAAAGGGCCATGACATAGATATGTTGCCACTGACATCGAGACTGGGTCCACAGCAGAGCATTAGCTGTGCATGGCCCCTACTCCCTTGTCAGGCCGAGGCCTCTGAGGGTTGAATTTAATCAAGTGAACAAGGAGAACACAGTTGAAAAAGTACAGCACAGCACTCAGGTGGCAGCGGTTTTACTAATTCCCTGGAATATCATTTCTCCTGATCTTGAGTGTCCCCCTGACTGGCATGTAGCTGAGCTCAGCAAAAGCTGGGGAGAGAGAAAAATGAAGGCAGTGAAATAGGCTCTGACCCAGGAGAGTGCTAACTCCAGGACCAAGCTTGGCTCTGGGCCCAACACAGAGTTTGCAAATTCTGAGGTGTTTCCTCCAGAGGAGAATAAGCTTTAGTTCAAATGTTTCTTTGTTCATCTCTGAAGGAGCCCATTTGTTGGAAGAGAGTAGACAATTCCATGGCCTTGGACTTCTTTTATTATAATCATTCATTTCACAGTGCCAGTAGGGAGTGACACAGGACAACAGCCAAAGCACTCAGGCCTGAGGAGCTAGGACAGGAACTGCAGAGAGTCCCACCCTAGCCATTTTCGGGTATACTGCCCCCACTGACCAAGAACTCTCAGAGCCCATGGGAAAAAGGAAACATGACTACCCACCCAATAGTACACCAAACACACACCACTGCAAAATCTAGAGTCACAGTGAGCCTTGGCATCCCAGGCAAGCATCATTCCAACTTAGCAAACCTCAGGCTGTAAAGTAATGAGGGAGTTCAGAAGTACTGGGGCAGGACCATGCATGATGGATACAGTTCGGTAAAAGGAGAATGCTGTGGGATAGAACTTCCGTTACACAGTTCCCCGAGTCTGACAGATTTTGCAGGTAGAATTCTTGAAGGAGGAGATGTGAACCTCATTTTTCTTCCCCACTGCTAAGAAACTACCCTAGCATAGCTTATAGGCTTGCACTATCTGTCGATTTCTTGTGAAGCACATCCATGTTGCCTCTGCTCTCCCTGTTAGACCATACCACCATGTTTATCACAACCCATGTGCTATAGTTTAGATATTACGTGTGTGTGTGTGTGTGTGTGTGTGTAAGTATGTCATGCACATACACACTCAGGCACAAATAACAATTAGTGAAAAAGAGGCCATGAATTTGAAGGGGAGCAGGAAGAGGTGTATAGAAAGATTCGGAGGAAAAAATAGGGAGTGAGAAACAGTATAATCTCCAAAGGAAAATAAAAACTTAGTCAAACAGCTTCCTTACCACCCAGAAATCAGTTCAGGAAGTGTGTATTAAACACAATTCCATGGATGTCTTCAGTTAAACAAGTTACTATCAAGGATGGGTGCAGGCTTTCATTTTTCAAAACCTACTTTAATAAGGGTTCTCAAACTCTTTGATCCTCTCTTCTAACCCACTGACCAAAGGTAGGGGAGAAAATATGGGTAATAGGGCAAGGTGGATGTAGACATGTTTAGAAGTAGTTCTTTGGGGCAATTCCAATCTTCATTGTCAGGATACCAGCAGTCCAGTTCAGTAATGTCAGGTAACCAACAGTCAGTTTAAAAAAGTCTCCTGAGAGGCTCTGCCAGAGCCTGACAAATACAGAGGTGGATGGTTGAAGCCAGCCTTTGGACAGAGCACAGGGTACCCAATGGAGGAGTTAAAGAAAGGACTGAAGGAGCTGAAGGGGTTCGCAATCCCATTGGAAAAACAATATTAACCAAGCAGATATCCTGGAGCTCCCAGAGACTAACCCACCAACCAAAGAGTACACATGGAGTGACCCATGGCTCCAGCCACATATGTAGCACAGGATGGCCTTGTCAGGCGTAAATGGGAGGAGAGGCCCTTGATCTTGTGAAAGCTCGATGCCTCAGTATAGGGGAATGCCAGAGCAGGGAAGCAGGAGTGAGTGCTTGGGTGGGGGAGCACCCTCATAGAAGCATGGGGAGGGGGGATGGGATGTGAGATTTGTGGAGGGGAAACAGGGAAAGGGAATAACATTTGAAATGTAAATAAATAATAAAATATCCAATAAAAATAGTCACCAAACATGAATCAGCAGCGGTCGCACAATCCAGCAGAAACAGACAGGCCTCTGCCAAATTGGTACAAGTCAGTGGAAGCAGCCAAAATTAGCTGGAAAGCCAGGAGAGGTTCTGTGTCTCTCCCAATCAAAGTGAAGATCAGCAAAGACAGGAGACTAAGAAAGCATTGCACAGCTAGTTATATAAGCACCCTGCCACTGTCTGTTGAGTCCTACCTATTCTCTGTCCAAAGATCACATGTTCTCTCATTGGTCTGCTTCAGTAAAATGTCACATGAGTCTGTATCACATGACATAGGCAGAAATTTCCACTTCAGGTGGGTGTGTTTATTTTACCAGATTCAATTTTTCTAGGTAGGGCTGTGTCTCGTGAAAAAGACATATCTTGGAATTTAAGTCTACATTTTGTGTGTGTGTGTGTGTGTGTGTGTGTGTGTGTCTCCATCTGCAAGATGCTAGTATCCTGTCTAATTTCTATTAATTGGACTAATTGAAATAAAGCCTGTCTTAGGGCTAGAGAGATGGCTCACCAGTTAATAAAATACTTCTCTTGTAGAGGACTCAGGTTCAGTTCCCAGCACCCACATCTCATGCCTCAGAATTACCTATCCTCACAGTTCCAGGCATATCTGATGTCTATGGCTTCTAAGACATCTGTAATCATATGCACATACCCATATGCACATACACACATACACACAGGATTAGAAATAATAAAAATAAAATTTTAAAAAGAAGTTTATCATAAACATTGAAAATTATATTAATTCAGTGCTTGCTCTCTATCTGCACACTTTGATTTCGGGCAACTATTCCAGTAGTTTTACAACACAAGAATTTTTGGTACTGCCCAATTTTACATGTGTAAGATCTGAAGTTTTTTAATAAACTCTACAACATGGAGTTGTGAGTAATTGGTCAGTAAGAGTGTACTAAGCTTGTCATTGTGATAAATACTTGAGAGAAATGACTTCAGTGAACAAGTTTTATTTTTGATCCTAATGAGCTGTTACACTCCTGTGGAGCATTGAGTGGACAGAATGCACTGTGGCTGCAGCATGTGGTAGAGGAAGCAGCTTGCCTCAAGACAACCGGGAAGCTGAGAGGGACTGGGAAGGATCAGGATCAAAATATTGGCAGTAAAAAGCAGCTCTTCTGTGACCTTCTCTCTCCAATGAGGCTCCCCTCTCAAAGGTTCCACTGTCTTCCATCAATGCTAATTGTGAATCAAGTCATGACTTAATCTATAGATCAGTCAGAGCCCTGATGATCCAGTATCCTGTCAGTTAATGGCTCCACCATCTGAAGAAGCAAATCTTCTATAGATAAGCTTTTATGGCTACTTTATATTCAAACCATAGCAATGTGATTCATATTCTCTCATTCATTTATGTTTATGAGCTCATTGTGTGTCTATAGACACAATAGGTAAGGAAGCTGTCACTTCCATTTGTGTTATGGTGACAAAGACAAACAAGTAACCAAGTCACAAAACTGGACAAAGGACAGCCTGTCAATAAATGAATGGCTAAGGTCCAGGAATATGTGGGAAGGGGTGGTAGGTAATGTCTGAGATGGGGTACACAAGGATCTGACTAGCTAAAAACACAGCTGTTTCCAGAATCCTTTCTGCCCCTATGATGTGCTTCAGAAGTTTATGTGGCAACCAATTCTGGCACCTTCATTCTCCCACATGCTCCACATTTAGTTAAGGTTTACAAAGTATGCTGTATCCCTTCCCTTAATTCTCAAAAACTTTCCAAGATGTTGAAGAATTAATTTAATGTTCCTTTTCCTGAAGAGAATATAAAAGACACATGTGCTGTGTCAGCACTTGCCAAACTAGAAGAAGACCATCTATGATGAATGCATGCTGTGGCTCACTTACCGCTGGGACCCTCAGATTGCTAGTATAAGCAGGAACAAGTTCCTCCCACATGATAGGATTGAAAGGGATCAGTGCTCACTATCTTGTGCCCTTCTCCCTCCCTTGGCTCAAATCCAAACTCTCCTCCCTACCAGTGTCCTCCAGTACCTCACTTCCACTTGTATCGGCCATTTTTCCATCACTACAATAAAATAACTTGAGAACCCACTTAGATAGTTTAGCATGTGAGAACATTTGTCACCAAACCTAAAAGCCAGAGGTCAATCCCTAGGACTGTAAGAAATAAATCATTATGTTCCATTTTCAGTATGAAGGACACTTACGGCTCACCCACAAATCTCAGATAGGCAAGAGGTACTAGGTGTCTGCCTTCCTTATCGAGCAGCTGGCACTCACTGGCTTCCTCAGGTACTTTTTGTTTATCTCAATACTGAAAAGTAACACTCTACTTTGTGACTGAGCCCAAGTATCAAAAGAGGCAAAGGGATCTTCATCCCCAGGAAGATTGAAAATTAGGGATGAAGACTATGCTGGATGAGTGGTAAAGAGTGTGCCTACCCAAAGCGCTCAACCAATGAGGAACCAGGGGTCAAGGAAATGCCATTAGGATTATGAAAACCACTGCTTTGTCAAAATCAGCACACCAGCCATTCTTACCTTTTGTTCAGGCTGATGCCCAACTTCTGCAGAGCTAAAAAATACTGTCTCACTTCTGCTATTTAGAGTCTCCAGGATTATTGTGAGGTAAGAAACATGGATTGTCATTGGATTCACATTGCACAAGGGGAGAACTAACTCTCACAAGCTGTCCTCTGACCTCTGTACATATTCTATAATACAAGTGTACACACACACAGACACACAGACACACACAGACACACACACATATATACACACATATAGACACACACATATATACACACATACAGACACACCCACAGACACACACAAACACACACACAGAGACTCACACACATACAGACACACACACATACACAAACACATAGAAACACACAGACACACAGACACACACAGACACACATACACACATGTAATAAGTTGAAAGAAGAAATATTCAGCTCAAAATTTTGGGGTTTTCATTACAAGACCAGGTGTGTCTAGTTCTTCAGACATCTGGAAAAGGTTTTGTTGGGAACTTGTTACAAAAAAAAAAAATCAACTTGTAACATGAGACAGAAAACAAAAAAGCAAAAGAGAGATAGATATTCACAGTCTGCTTTGACAATTGTCCTCCAGTGACCTAAGGTCCTCCCATAGGCTCCATCTCCTAAAGGTTCTTGAACCCCTGTTAGCACTACCCTACAGACTAAACTTTTAACACATGGCCTTTGGACTATCTGAAGGCCTTCAGTGCAGACATGATAAGGTATTAGCCTATCAGTCACATGCCTTTCGCTGAAGAGAGCACAAAATAATGTGTCTG
The DNA here is from genome assembly GCF_004785775.1 of Grammomys surdaster. NCBI lineage: Eukaryota > Metazoa > Chordata > Mammalia > Rodentia > Muridae > Grammomys > Grammomys surdaster. Next base: position 1,898,389 of record NW_021604607.1, on the reverse strand, counting down.
AAGACCCAGTTTGAAGTTCAAACTTTCCTGGACTTACGGCCTTGAAGAAGTCACTCAGCTTATGTAACTCAGCTTCTTATGAAACTGAATTGGGAGAACACCCTGCCATGGGTAGGACATGGGAGTGAGGGTGTGTGAGAAAGAATGTCTGAAACTGCCTGTTTGTAAATGTTGGTCCACCTAAAACATAAGGGTTCCTTGGGGGCCGGGCAGTGGTGGCACATGCCTTTAATCCCAGCACTTGGGAGGCAGAGGCAGGTGGATTTCTGAGTTTGAGGACAGCCTGGTCTACAGAGTGAGTTCCAGGACAGCCAGGGCTGCACAGAGAAACCCTGTCTCAGAAAAACACACACACACACACACACACACACACACACATCCACACACACAAAAGAGTTCCTTGGGAAGGCATCAGTTCATGTGATTTAGTCAGTTGACTTCCTATCCACTACTGCTCTTTTACCCTGGGAAAATGACAAAAGCCAGGATGGAAATATAGAATCAGCACATGCTGGCAGGTCAGGGGATGGCCGGGGGGGTCAAGCGCATTTCGTTTTGTGAATACTTGAGAAGCAGACAAAAGAATGTGAAGGGGCACTGAAGAGCAGGCTAGCTCAGGTCAAATGACTTGGATGATTCCAGAGGTGGTAAGGCATGCAAGCATAGGGCTAGCCTAGCAGCCCAAGGCCCCTGGTTAGCAGAGATTCCCATGCACACGTCTCTCACTTAAAAGCATATAGAACTCTGGGCTCCCCCCACCCACCCATGCTGCACATACTCCCCTCTCAGAGCAAAGTTACCAATCACTCCAGGCTACAATTCCTTATCAAGTATTAGAATCACTCCCCTCCCCCCCATGTTCAAACACAGGCTGAAGCATATCATAGAAGTAGGGGTAGTTCACTGATCCAGCATGGACTGGTTTGGGGTGCATATTCAATATATCAAACTGCACTTCTGAATGAAAGTTTTAGGGAAAATTCCTGATTTTCCATTGTATACCCAGGCATGATTGAGCATACCTATAATTAAAATCAAATGATAATCATAAGAAAGGACAAGAACGGAGAACAAAATCCTACATAACCCAAGCCCATCAAACAAACAGAAGGCCACCTATACTCGGCCTCTATCAGACAGCTCCTGCCCTTCCTGGGCTCCCAAAAGCAAGCCCTGGGCAGGGCCCGGACACTCCAGTCTTTATGTTTGCTCAGGGCCCACGGCCACCTTACAGTGTTCCCATTCTGTTTCACATTGTGTCTGAATAAAAGCCTTTGCTGCTCTGCTTTTTGTGTGGGCTTCTCCAATTCATTGAGCAAGATGCCAAGAACCTGGGAACATCTGGTATAGAGACCAAAGAGCATCCAGAATACCAGAGCTCAGTGTGGGGCTCTCACCATCGGCTGTACGGGATCCACAGTAGGCAGTGCTGTCAGCAAAAGTCAACTTGGCCTCAACACAGCTGTCACCCTGGGGTGTGGACAGTGTTGGGGATGTAGCAGCTTTTCAGCAGTCCACAGGCACAAGGGTGCTTTCTGGAGTAATGCTACACAGAGAAACAACATGTGAGTAAGTACAGTTATTCTTGCTCTGTTAAAAATCAATTGCTTAACTTACTCTGTAGACCAGAGTGGTCTCACACTGTCCAGGACAACCAGGGCTACAAAAAGAAATGCTGTCTCAAAACAACAAATAATAAATAAATAAATAAATAAATAAATAAATAAATAAATATTTTTAAAATCTATTGCTTAAGAAAAATACATAGATGGTCAAACTTCATAGGATATTAAGACCTTGTGATATTTAGATAAGACAGATGAAATGATTTTAAGTGCACAAAAGTATTCCAGTTAAAAATGAAAGAGAAATCACTAAGTATGGAAATATATGTACAGGTTTGAGCTTCTAAACTGCAAATATTTTAAATTAAACCAAAAAAATGACCTTAAGGAAGATAAAATTTGAGGGTACTGATTAGTACCCTCAAAGCAGCAATCAATAAACAAAGGAAAGAAGAAAAACATAATCAAAATTTAACATATCTGCTCTTCAATAGACACATCTATAAAAATAAAAAGCAATGAAGAACGAGACTTTTCTCAAGGTATGTATCTGGCAGTGAGTTCATATCCAGGAAACATAAAGAATACCCATAATTGATTATTGGATAACTTATAATGTGGGCTGGAGAAATGGTTCAGCTGTTAAGAGCATCAGCAACTCACAGCTGCTGTCATTCCAGCTCCAAGGCAAAGTGACACCTTCTCCTGGACCTTGGTGGGCACCTGCGCACATGACCACATTGTGTGAGGGGGGGGGGGGGCGTGTGGGTGTGTGTATGTATGTATGTCTAATGCATGTCTATTTATATGTCTTTATATGTGTATAGAGAGACATGTAAATTAAAATTAATAATTTTTAAAATATATACAATAAATGAAGCGATCCAGAAACCCTACTTGTAGTTTACACAAGGCAAGTTTTGGAATACACCACAGATATGAATATATGCAAATGATCATCAGAAAGGGAGTGGATGAATCGTGGTATGTTTATACAATGAGATATTTATTTATGCATTCAATGTATCTACATTCTTTTCAATCTCTAAAGTAGTCTAATTGTATTCCTTTACTAACAATAATTGGAATTTATGGTAGAATGCAAGTGTGTGTGTGTGTGTGTGTGTGTGTGTGTGTGTGTGTGTGTGTGTGTTGTGTGTGTTTTGCTGGTGATCAGATCTTTGCACATGTTGTGTAACTGCTCTACCACTGACCTATACTTCTCCATTTCTTTGATGCACTTTGATTCACTGTTATATAGACTGGCCTTTAATCTGTGATCCTCCTGCCTCTGCCTCCAAAAGGCTAGAAGGCAACTACAGGAAGTACCAGCATGCCCATCTGTGCAAGCTAAAACACTTAAGCTGTTTTTAATTAAGGGTGAATACTAAACTGTTTTATATTTGATGAACTGGTCTGTATAAGGTCAGCTCTCTGGAATGTAATGATAAAACCGCTGCCAGCTGATTTCACAGTCGACTTTTTAAAAGTAATCTTTGTGTTCTCAAACAATGTGTGTTCCATGCTTGTTCTGGAGGAATCACTGAATCAGTCTATGTAAGGATATCCCATAATTCTCAATCTCTCTTCTCTCTGGAATACATCCTTCAGAAGTTATCCAAATGCTAATAATTTCTCCTGCTATAGTTATCAGGTGAGACCAAGACTACATGTGCCCCCAAATGCCTGTTTTAAATCCACGTTAGACTAATAATTTTGACGCAGACTGCTGGTAGCTCAGATAGTAGTAGGATAGTTGATACTGTCAACTCAGTAGGATCTAGAATCACCCTGTAGATGTGATCCCTGGGGCCATGTGTAAGGCTGTTTCTAGTCAGAGTGAATTGAGGTTAAAACCCCACTCTAACTTCAGGTGAAACCATCCCATGGGCTGGGATCTGGGACTGAGTAAAAGGGGAAAGCAGGCTAAATGCCAGCATTCCTTTCTCTCTGCTTCCTGATGTAGATGCAATGTCTCCTGCTATTGACACTTGGGCCTTCCCCACCATCACAGAATGTATGCCCAAATTAGTGCTTCTTCCCTTAAAGAGTTTCCGGTCAAGTATTTCTCACAGCAACAAGAACAAGTAAAAGGTTGCCCAGTATGCCCCAGAACCATCAAGAAAACTCCAATATTGTACATAATAATTTTCCTCACTATAAAATTCTGGGTTTATTGTCCGCCTCCTCAGCACTTTGAAGATATTAATTCACTGCCTTACCACATCTAGTGCAGCTTTATAAAGGATGATTGAAATCTGATTTTCTTGTTCCTTTGGGTAATATGCTTTTTATCTTTGAAAGCTTGTAAAATTTCCTCTTTTTCTTTGATATCCTTTAATGTTACTGAAGAATGTCTCTGTGTGAGGTCACCTCCCCTGCCTAGCTCTCTCTGTGTCCTTTCAGAACAGGGTCCCTTTTCTCCTTCTGTAATCTTCTTGCATGAATATTATCACTACTTCAACCCTCCTTATCTGTGTGCTGTGCTCCTGGCATTTTGTATCCTTCTCCAGTACCTTCTAACAAAGTTTCTTGTTCCAGAATCTCAAACAGTTAGTGAGCTTTTTGGCTGTGATCATTTTGATAAGCCACTCATCCACACAGGTTTTATACTGTGTAAATTACATATAGCTACCCAGTGTCTATAGTTTGCTTCTCTTTGTGTTTCTCTTTGCTTTGTTTTTCAATGATCTCTTATCTCCATAAGGTAATTGCTATGTTCCTTTTTAATTATGTTCATTCAATTTCCTCTGGCTTACCTTATTTAGTTTAGTGGATTTCTCCCAAAGAATTCCCCCTCCTCATGTGTCTAGCTATTTTTTTTCTTATTAGCTAACCTTTTATTCCCCTAGGACTATCAACTGTTTTCACAAATAGCATTTCATAGCTTTGGCTTTGTTTCTTCTTTGGGTGACTTGAAGGAAAATAGCCTCAAGCTCACAAGGGTACAATTTTCCTATTCCGGGGCCTCCAAGGCCCAGCACTGCCCTGGTCTCATGCTGATATCTTCTCACGCTTTCAGGAGAACAAGCACTCTTTGAAGACTGATGTTGAATAGAAGATGGAGGCAGGATAACAGAATGCTCAAGGCTATCCAGCTATCTTGATCCTGGCCTCTCCTCTTGGATAGATTGCCTCCTGGTGCTCATCTACTGCCTCCTGCTACAGCTGCTTTCCATCCCAAGAAACAAGCAACACACAAAAGTAACCAAGAGGAAAGAAAGAACATACTAGAAAGCTGCCTCAGCCAATCCCTGCATGTCTCTGGCTTCCTTATTTCCAGATTGATATTTTCCTCAACCCAACATCTCCCTGAGAATGCTAATGCTTTTCCTAGTTAATGAAAAATCTCATTGTTGGGTTCAGAAATGAAAAAGCAATGTGTTGCAAAGATGAGGTCATGTGCAACTTCACAAACACTAAGGCAGTACAGCAAATACCTCGCCAAGAATCCTTCGATTAAATCATAAGATAGAGGGCTTGTGACTAAGTGGAGTTAGATCACAACGAGGCTCTCAGCTCACGCTCACTGCTTTCCTGGCCATCCTCAAACCAAAGAGAGCTTCTTGGAAATGATTTAATTTTATTGAAGTTCACAAGGGATACTAGAGAGAGAATATTTGACTATTTTTGACAATTATTCAGAAGCACTACCCCACAAGAGGGCAGAATATGAAATCATAGACATATGCCCTTCTGGATACACTCCTATTCTCACCTACTTCATCCTTTCTCCTTTTAAAAAATTTAGTTATTTTATGTGCTCGAGTATTTTGTTCAAATGTGCACTGAGTGCATGCAGTGCCTCTAGAGGAAGCGTCAGATCCCCTGGAACTGGAGGTTCAGAACTGGTGGCCTCCAGGTGGGTGATGGGAAGTGACTGTGACTGAGTCCTCAGCAAAAAAAAACAAGCTGCTCTTAAGAACAGAATTACCTCTCCAGCCTCTTCACTTTTTCTCTCAAGTCACCCACTGACACACTCTCTCTGTCCCTCCCCCTCTCTTCCCTCCCCCACCCTCCTCCCCTCCTTCCTTCTCTCTCTTCCTTTGCCTTCCCTTTTCTATACCATCAGCTCCAGCCCAGCTCTAACATTATTTTTTCTGGGCAGTGCAAGGATACAGACAACAGTAGGATTAGGCATTTTGTTAAGTTCTGCCACCAGAAAAGTAACACTTCAACAGCTTCAGTCAATTCTAAATAATCCATAACTACTCTAAGGTAAAGCAAGACACTTCTTGCGGCTCACTTAGGGAAATTCTAGACGAGAAAAGAAAGAACCAAGTTCCTTTTTTGTGCCAGCAGCAGCTCAACCTCTCCACAGAATCATTTCACCCCTCTAAGGATATTATTTTTCTCTTAGTAAAACAACATCAATTATTAAGGCAAATCAAATCTGGGTAAATGGATAAGGGTGTCCTACATGTAAAGCCATTGGATTAAGTGTGAGATAAAAATCACTGTTCATAATAATTGTACAGATATCATGAGAACTACACTAAGTCTCTCTGGGATATAAAACCATTAATATCAGTTCTTCTGAAGGCTTCTTCTGAAAGCTGAAGACAATTGAGACTGATCAAATAACAACACTAAGACACTTCCTAGTGCTAGTGTTACTGCTCCACCTTTCCCTTGTCATGGGCCTGAGTGCACACACATTTAGACATGAACATATCACATGTAACTTCTTTCCTCTCAGCTTTCAACCAGCTTCTTCTCTACTCTTTGCCTATAGCAAAGACCCATATCCACACGTCACCAAAAGGAGAGATGTCTTTTACAAAATCTCTATCCACCTAACCTGGACAGTGACTTATTTAATGTAGACAATGGCAAACTGAAATTGTCTAGTACCCTCAGATAAAACTTTCTCAGTCACAGACAGAACAAGAAAGGATTGTGGGGACAGCTGGCCCAGATCCTAACAAGTTCAGTCTTGTCATTTCCAGCTTTTCAGGTGAAGCTATTGGCATCCCAAGAAGTTCTATCCCTTGCCAAACACCTGACAAGCAAGTGAACTAGAATGTGGGTTTTATGCTCCCGCTTCCTATACCGTAGACATTTAACCCATTCCCTTATGTTCTCAAGCCATCACATTCTGCATGAACAGGTCAAGAAGATACTAAAGTCCCAAGCTTTATTACTTCAAATCTCATCAGCCATCTCGTTTCACAACTCCAATAAAGCTTCCCAATTTCACTCTCCTGGGTTTCAACCACCTAGAGTTGACTAAGCCTTCCTTTGGCAGTGGGCAGATCACGCAGCAAGTACAAGGTCACCATCTAGTGGTAGATGCAGTAACTTCAGGTTACCCAGCATACCCTAGATTCTTCCACATTTTCTAATTCCATCCCTAAATGCACTTATGCCAGACAGTTTATTTTCAGCAAATTTCTAAAAATAATTTTCAAAGCTAATCAAGATTTTCCTATTATATAAGTCATGAAATAAGTTTAAATTATTTTTAAAAGTAGGCATTTACTAAGCCAGTACTCGTCTTAGCATTGCAGTAGACTGCAAGAGTTCTTAGCAGCCTTGTGCTTCCAGATAAATCACATTGCAGATAATTACAGCAAGTCAAGGCTGTAGGTAAATGTTAATCTGCTTTCATTAAAGTGGATCTCTCTAGACTCAACATCAGCAAGTTCTTGGGAAACACATGCCAGGAGAAGATAGCTTCTAAAATTAATGATTTATGGTTCTTCTCTCAAAACAAGTATTTACTGAACACCTGCTTACTCTAGGGCATGGACAATAATATGACTATTTGTTACACACACATGCACACACGCATTCATGTATGCATGCACACATGCACACACACACATACACTTTGGGAACATGATGGAAAGACTGTTCCATTATGAGACAGAAGTTGGGGAAGACTGTTGAGAAAAAATGTATTGTGGACACGATAAGACAGTGAACATGAACTCATGGTAGCCACGGTCACCTGCACATGACTCACACAAGATTGAGCCAGTCAACATCAGAGCATGGATAAGAAAGGACTACAGTTATTGGTAGTTGACGACTGCTAAGCAAGAGTTATTTTTCTTTGGAGGTGTGCTCCCTGCCAGGTCGTCCATGTTCTGGTGATGGCCCAACACACATGCACAGATGAGCAGTACTGACTGCATGCTGTGGGCTATCACAACATGAAAGAAGAGAAAAATGAAAAACATTGCCAGTTTCTGTGCAACCTCTCCACCCCACCCCCCCAAAAAAATAGTCCAAACATTAAAGCAATGGAATAGAGTCCTTAAAAATGTAATAAAGATGCTGAAGTGTAGCTCTTCACAGTAAATGGCTCTGGTGGAGGATGAGGAAGGATTTGGTCCTTTCTCAGGGACTGGCTACTGAGTGTTTGACCATGCTTCAGTGAGTATATAGATAACACAGATGGAACCTGATTTTTCCTGGGGGCGGGGTGCGGTGCACAGGTGAGAAAGTCCACCTGGGAGGAGTGAGAAACATATGTGATCTGGATGCATTGTATGAAATTCCTAAATCATTAATAAGAACATTATGTTGGGTGGGGAGGGAAATTGGGAAGAGCACATGAAGGTACTCTCGGAAAAGCTAGAAAAGGAAGAAGGGACTCTGATCCAAACACGTTGTGCACACGTTTTCATATCTCAGACAACAAATAAAACACAAAAAGAGCAGAAAATCAAGACTGATTTTGTGTGTGTGTGTGTGTGTGTGTGTGTGTGTGAGAGAGAGAGAGAGGGGGGGGGGAAGGGGGGCATTTCCTATTCCTCTGCCTTTCTATGGTATCAACCTGAGTGCACACATGTGCAGGAACATGTGTACACCAGAGCAGGCCATAGCGTTTTAGATCTGTGTTCCCACATCTGTGTGCACAGATGTGCAGGAACATGTGTACACCAGAGCAGTCCACAGGGCTTTAGATCTGTGTTCCCACATCTTTGTGCACAGATGTGCAGGAACATGTGCACACCAGAGCAGTACACAGGGCTTTAGATCTGTGTTCCCACATCTGTGTGCACAGATGTGCAGGAACATGTGCACACCAGAGCAGTCCACAGGGCTTTAGATCTGTGTTCCCACATCTGTGTGCACAGATGTGCAGGAACATGTACACAGCACAGGGCTCTTTTCTCTATGCTGTCAACTGCCCTTCTTCTAGTCTCTGTCTACAGAAAGACTCATGCAGTTCTCCAAGTAGAACAGATGGCTTTTGCAAAGATTCCATCCATCTATTCCCAGATAATACCTAAATAGCCTTCTACCAACCTATCTTCTGCTCAGTTTCTCTATGGCAAACTTTCTTAGTCTCTTGTTTCACGTTTTCAATTACCTAGAAGATGCCACCCTCTACAGCTTCAGTCACTGCAGGGAAAGCAGAGGTGAGCAGCTCCACAACCAAACTCTACTTCTTTCTCTTCACTCAGCAGCAACTTTAACTCCTTCTTCCCCAGTGCCCTCTCTCCAGTCAGACCCAAGGGTGGCTAGCTCTGCAGAGTTCTCATAATCCCAACCATACCCAGGCCCCTCCCACTGCTGCAGTGCTCCAGAGGCCCCTCCTCTGAACAGAGTTGACCACAGATTCCAGTAAGTATTTGTTCTAAGCCTCTCTTAGACCAGGTGTTGAGTGGGTTCTGAGACAGAAGTGACAGAGACCACCAGACAGCAGCCTTTTGGAAAGCCATGGTTCCAAGTGATTGCAGAGAGAGGAAATTAAAACTGGACGCTTAAATAAACAAAGATAAACTGAGCACTCTTACCCTTTATTTAATACAGTCAGAGTCTCTGTCCGTCTTCTGCACTACCCAGTAAGTCAGTTACAGCAAAACTCAGAGACCCTGAGACAAACTTTACACCAGTGGGTTTCTAATGAAGGAAAGGCAAACACCTAACTGTTTCTTTCAACCTCAGGTCTTACTTAAATTTTTAAAAGTCATTTTCATAAATTACAACTTTTAAATTTTTGAGGGGAAAGAAAGTTAATTAAGCAAAATAAAAATGGTACATGTGCCTGGCCATAGCTGAAACTGTGAAACAAAGCCAACTTTTGTTACTAGGAGGCAAGTTAGCAATGTGTCTCTGTTTTGATCATTTTGCAAGAAACCTAAAAATTTAAATTATGCTTATTATACTTGGAAGAATTAGATCATCAAATTGACGCTTATGAAGCTGAAAAAGCAATTAGTAAGTCTTGTGTTTATTCATAGTCTCAATATTAATTGCTGATTTATGGGGCTTTATATGGTTAATTGAGTGAGCCACTTTCTTTATTTGTTGCTTGCACAATAGTTCCCTACAGGCCAGGCATGGGTGGACTTTGAAGTATAGAAATATAGTTTCATAATTGTCCTCATGAAATATGCATCCTAGCATAACAAGAATTTGTAAGAATTTTAAGACAGAAATTTTAATAGACAGAAAATCAGATGAGGTTATATGGGGAAGGTTCTGTGCAACAGGGCAGGTGGAGTCAGACAGACCTCACTGAAGATGCTTGGATTTGGATGTTCAGTGTGGATTTTATGAGATCTTCCACTGGAGTTGGAGAATCCCAGACAGAAAGACATGATCCAAGAGTGTGACACTCCCCACTGAAGCAAGTTCCAAACCATGGGACGTTCAAAGCCCCAACTCTGGACAACAGAGAGAGAATGAACATACTCTGAAATGATCTCAATTATCAACACTGGCACATTTTCACAAGATGAGCAGATGCTGGGCAGTCTCCCATACCAGCTTGGACATATACTCAAATGACCAAGGATCATATGTACAATATGGGCAAACATATGTGCAAATCTCTTCCAAACACATAACCATTCCAGTCCCTCCAAGGCCTTAAATTAACATACCATAAATGTGCCTAGTTTTCCATGGCAGTCATGAATTTATTAAAATAAAATTCTGCTTGCCTGTTTGTGTTATCTGGTGTTTAGCTATTTGTGCAGTTACCACAGCAACATTTTGGAGGGATAAATATGGCACAGAACATGCTAAAAATGTTTCTTTGTGGAGTACTTTATGATCCTATTTCCACTAAAGGAGTTAACGATGATGCAGCAGAGTCACTGTGTGAGTCTGAATCAGAACAGAAGAGGAGGCAAAGGGCTACATTAGAAAAGGGCTTCATGGATTCTGGCCCATGACAAGTAATTATCAGTTCTTACTGGAATGTCTCTGAGGTATCGGTGGGTTAAAAAAATTCTTATAATTCCACTGTGAACCTGACTCTCCTGAAGGAGAAACAGGTACTCAGTTTTCAATCTAACTAGGCATAAGTCATTTTTCCAAAAAATAATTATAAACTGGGCAGGTGGTAGCTCATACCTTTAATCCCAGCACTTAGGAGGCAGGTGGATCTCCGAGTCCAAGGCCAGCCTGGACTACAGAGTAAGTTTTAGGACACCCAGGGCTACATAGAACCTTGCCTCAAAATACCAAAAATAAACAAATAAATAAATGAATAAAACTATAATGTAAACTATAATATAAAATATAATATAATACAAAATATAAAAGTAATAATATTTTTATTTTTTGAGATGTGTAATTACATTATTTTCCCTTTTGTTTTCTTCCTCCACCACCCATCATGTATTTTCCTCTTTCAAATTCATGATCTCTTTTTCTTTAAGTGTTCTTAAATGTGTATGTGTCTGTGTATGCTTGTGTGTGTATGTATGTGCGTGTATATGTGTGTATAAATATATTCATATATATGTATATATATTCATAACTACATAAATACAATCTCTTCAGTCTATATAATCTTACTTGTATATCAACAAGATGGAAAAAATGCCTCATACTGGAAACCTAGTCAACTCTTCAGGACTATTAAAGTGGACTTTGGAGAACCTACAACTGCCAATTTACTAAACCAGTGTAACCCCCACCTACAGTTTAGATATTTGTCTTTATACCCACAGACAAGTGTTGTCCTCACCCTTCAGCAAGGTAACTTATTTTTGCAATACATGGAATCATTAGAGAAAAACCACAGCAAAAGTGTAGAGTTGTGAGTCCTAGTCCTAATGGATGCATCTATAAAACACTCCCAGAACTCAGCTCAGAGACCACACCAGAGGAAAGAACAGGATTGCAAGAATCTGAGGAGCCAAGCAGTGGTGGGGCACACCTTTAGTACCAGCACTTGAGAAATAGAGGCCGGGGGATCTCTGAGTTCAAGCCCAGCATGGTCTATGTTCCAGAACAATCAAGGCTATCACAAAGAGAAACCTTGTCCAAAAAAAGCCAGAGGATTGGGGAGTTTGCTGTGATAAAGTCTCAGCACTGAGATCTTGAGGCAGGAAGATTGTTAGTTCCAGGACAGTGTAGGCTCAAGAGCAAGAACCTACATCAATCAATCTGCATTTTAGATTCTTCTACATTTTGTACAGAAAAACCTAAGCATTAGAGAAATATCTTGTCCCTGAACATGATCCTAAAGATTCTCCACGTGATGAGAACAGGGCTACAGTAAACAATTAAATTTTCTGTGTCTGGTACATTCTGTAAACAGCAAAGGTAGAAATCCTGATTCATCAATACAAAGAATATGAGGCACAAACATAATACAAAGATAATAAGACAAAATTTAGATAGATGATAGATAGATAGATAGATAGATAGATAGATAGATAGATAAGATAGATATGGTAAACATGAGATATTGGAAAAATACAATGAGCCAACACTTACTGGATTCACTGTGTGTATCTCATAAACACAGTGGTGGATTTATGTACCTAGTGATCAGTTATGGACTTTGTCTTCATGGTATCAACAGTCTATATGGAAAATAAATTAAATCAGTAAAAGTACAAACAAGCCTACACATAATAAGCACCACAGAAGAGAGCGCATGTTACACAGCCAAGCTAAAAACATCTTAAACTTGGATCTGGTACAAGTGCTTTCCTGCAGAAGTGTTATCAATCCATCAAAATGTCAAGAAAGCAGCGTTTTGGACAGAGAAAGATCATATGCAAAGTCTGAGGTGGAAACAGCTTTCAGTTGCTAAGAAGCACATGGCAAAGAAGAGATTCAATGGTTGGAGAATGAAGAACCTAGCAGGGCCCAGCCTTAAGAGCAGCAGAGAAATTGGCCATTTGTTCCAGTAGAATGCAGAGGCCTTTGCAAGGCTGTGTAAGGAAAGCAGCACAATCCAATTAATATCTTAACTCCATAGAATGAGCAAATTGGGAGATCATTAGGTACACTTGAGGGTTGAATCATTGATCCATCCTTTGATGACACAGAAGACCAGAGAAGGAGAAAGCGGCTTGAGTTGACATTTAAATTCAGCATCAGTCAAAAGCCCCAGCTGCAGTGGAAGGGCTGCTTAGGAACAGCTGGTCCTGCGGTTAGTTACACGAAGCTCCTAACCTATTATCAGCACGTAGTGTCTGTTTAGGTATGTAGTGGGGAGAAGATGCAGACTTCTATGCAGAGAGCCTGGTCTGAGCCAGCTAGAGAGAAAAGCACAGCACAAAGGAAGCACCAAGGGAGAAGTGTGGTTCATTCATTCCTTAGCTCTTGAGAGTCATTTGTGCCCAGTCCTCTGCTGTGATCAGAGTATGAATTGCTGGCATCCCTTGGCCAAGAATTAGTTAATAGCCAGCTGAGAGCAAAGGAATCTAGCAGAGCCCACATGAGAGGAGCTTGGACAGGAGGTGTGGTGGTTTGAATAAGAATGACTCCCATAGTCTCATACATTTGAATGTTTACTACCAAGGACTGGCACTAATTAAAAGGATTAGAAGGCTCTGGAGTAAAGCTGTTGGAGTAAATGTGGTGTTGTTCTAAAGTGTCTCTGGGGATGAGCCTCCCTGCATGCTGCCTTACTTACTCCTCATGATGATGATGGACTAACCCTCTGAAACTGTAAGCAAGTCCCCAGTTAAATGCTTCTCATGGCTCTCTTCACAACAGTAGAACAGTGACTAAGACATGGGAGAAGCAGCAGCCAGAGACACCATTCAGACCTTCACTGCACTTTATCTTGCTAATTATGAATAAGGAGTCTGAGGTCCTGCTTGGTTGTAACCAAGTTGAGTGGCCTTGGGTAAGTTTGGGACCTTCTCATCTTGTTGCCTGTAAACTGTAAGCACTGAGCCATGTGCTCAGGCCATCTCTCTTCCAATGCTTGACCTCTCAGAGGAAGTAGCCAAGGATCACATCCAGGTCAGGGTCTGTGAGAACAACAGGAAACAAAGCACTTGCACACTGCACCTGCCTGCTGCACACTGTATACTGCCTTTTGAATTCTGTATACAAATCTAGTTTGTGTCACACTGCACTCAGCCTTTTGCATTTGAATACGCCATTCAAATCCATGTTGTGCTATGCTACCTTACACCAACGAGCCAGGAACACCAGCAGCTTTGAAAAGCAGAGAGGTTTTGGAGCATGAGTCTGGATCTCTGTCACATAGGGAGTCACTGATGATAGTCAAACTGTATAAAATAAGCTTGCTTTTGAAAATTCAAAAAATTGCCATTTTGGTATAAAATATCAGAATTTGAACTTATCTGATTTGTATGAAGACTAGGCTGATAGGTCAGTTTTAAAATGCTTGCCATGCAAACTTAAAGACACGATTGTTTCCTGTACAAATGTACAAAGCCAAGTGGGATGGCACACATGCCCATAATTCCAGTGCCAGGAGGTAGAAACAAACAGCTTCCTGGGCTCTATTGCTAAGAAACTCTTGGAGCATTCAGTGTGCAGCTTTATTTAAAAAAAAAAAAAAAGTCAGCTCCAGAGTTGATGTCTAGCCTCTAGCCTCTATATACACACATGTATGCACACACATTCTGTAAGTATATGCATCAGGTCTACACAAATACATGTGTACACACACACATACACACACATATGCATACACACACAAACTATATAACTGAAGAGTCAAAATTCTCTATTTGGTATGGAAAATATTAAAAGCCTAATCAAAGTGTAGCTAGTTACAGATGAAAAGATCCCCTATTGTATTAATGATATTTGAAACAGACTTAGACCCAATCTTCCCATGAATTTAAAAAGTATAATGGGGGAGGTCAAATAAGATTTGCTTTGTTTTGATAATTGTTGAAACTGGGTGACAGGTGCATTCATTATTATATTGCATATTGTATTTTTCTCTCTACTATCTGTTTGGAGTGCACTGAAATGAAATAATTCCAGACAGCATGAATTACACATAGAAAAGATGAGACCCTAAGAATGCCTCGTCTGAGAGGGTGGGGCCACATGTCCTTGTTCATCTGGGATTTCCAAAATTGTCCTGTTATCCCCATGTCATGGTATTGGGACACAAAAAGTGTCCCATTTTGGACAACCTGTGTCAACTTTCTATTCTCTGATATAACTAAGAGGGAGGGGACTACAAACAGCGAGACACTGGGCACTTCCTGTGGCCATTTATTCTTGGTGGCTAGAGGTATTTACAATGAGTCTCCAGGCTTGACAGTAATGTGTCTCACGAGGACAAAGGTAGACAAGACAGAATGAAGAGTGACATGCCCAACTGAGAGCAGGCTCTGTCTGTCATACAGAGAAATGAGCAGAAACTGTAGGACTAAGGCAAGAGGCAAATATTTCTGAAATTCTGAACTGAGATGGACAGTTAAGCTCTGACTCCTGAAGAGAGGCCTGGGAAGGCCTCTGGCAGAAGCAGAGCAGCTTCCCAGCTGTTCAGGATGTTAATCCTACAGTCAGACTACCCAAAGAACCTTACAGGGTGGTTCCTTTTACACCGTGAACAAAGAGAAATAAATTCAGAGTACTTCCCCCCAATGCACACATTGCAGGTGGGGAAGCCATAGGGACATAGAGTTCCTAAAATGTCTCGTTGCCATCACAACAGAAGTGAACTTAACTTCTTCATTCCTGGAGCAGGCGATTTCTGTGTGTTCTTTGAAACCCAAGACCTTTTGTGAGTTGGAGTTGATGGAACAATAATGAAAGAAAGACAATTCTTTTCTCACCAGGAAATAAGTGTTAGTTTTCAGACATTTACAACACATCTCAGAGTCTGGGTGACAGATTTAGTGACACCCCCAGGCAGTATTGGAAGAAAAATCATGTCAGCCTGTTCCAGATGACCTGGGTCTGATCTTGTGCCCAGGATTAGTGTTAGTGGAGCCATCCTGGGGCAGAATAGTTGTACTCAAGTGTCCCAGGGCATTGGTTTCCTATAACTGTGTCCTCTGGGAAAGCAGAGAGGTGGATTCTCACCTTCAGCATCTGTCTTCATTCTTGCTGAGCTTCTGTGTTGTCTAAGCTCCCATCCAGGATTTCTTGTGTTACAGTTCTATCGTTCATTCGTAATTTTCCCTCACTACTGACACGCTCATCATCAAAGGACCAGTGTGAGCACAACGGTTCTCATCTCCCCTCTTCCCACCCCCACCCTCTCACCCCTGCTGTTCTTGCCTCCCACTATCAGGCCACTAAACTTCACTGGCTTTGACCTGTCCTGTCTCCATGACTGTAGCAGTTTTCAATAAAGGATTGCAAGAAATGTGAGAAGTTGGGTGTCCTTACAGAGAAATCTTAGCAGTCAAGGAGGAAGAAACTAATGGTCCAAATTCTGAATGAAAAAGAAGTTTTGGGGCTGGACCAGGGCCAGAAGCACCTCAGACATGATGAGGAGGCATGAAAGGAGCTCTCTAATGCCTGTTAATTGTGCCTGAAACTCAAAAACTTTAGAACATTAAAGCTCAAAACTAGTTTGGAAACCAAGTCTACTTCCTTCATTTACAGATAAAGAAGTTGAGTTCTAAGAATATTAAATTATACAATTTGCACATTTTATTATTATAACAGTGATGTGGCAGAATAGGAATACTATCTACCATAGGAACAGGAACACTTGGTTGTTTCTAGTAACTGCCTGAACCTCTTATTGCTTTTGATGTGCAGTTATTTGCTAAAGGTGTGACTCATAACTCCGATATTCAAATAACGAGTCATGAATGCTGGTGTCCTGGTAGACTCCAGGGTGCAATCAAGTCAGGAGGTTTGGATGCCAGTGTTCTGATGGGAAGTTAGCCTATGTTTCACCTATTCCAACTTCACTTAGAATTGTTTCTATTTGAACTAAAGCTGTATCTTTCTGTGGAGCTAGAAGATTCAGATGGGAGTTGGGGAGGATATTAGTCTAGCCATTTACTCTTGGTTAGTCTTCCTCCTTAGCAGGTACTGTATGGTGAGTAAAATCATTAGTTAGAGGAACTCAGGCAACAGCAAACACTTGCAGTTTGCTTTTGCATTATAACACCAAGTGGCATCACCATAAAGAGTAAGAAAGTGAGAAATGAGGCACATAAAGTTAAGGATTCTGAATTCCAGTTTTTCTGAGGTTTCTTGTATCTAACCTTTTAAATAATAGAACTTACCAGCCCATTTTCTTGGTTAACAAAAATGCCTATGCAATAGTAATAAAATGGCTCCTAATGACATACTGTTATACCCATACGAAGAAACACCTCCCAGCCTCATCAGAGAAGCTCCTTTCAGTAGATGGAAATTATTAGAGACCAACAACTAGACAATACACAGAAAATAAGAGACTTTAGAGCACTAAGCCAATGTTTTTATCAAAGCCCTCCCCTCAAGGTTCAGAGAGCTAGGAGGAAGAGGATTAAAAAAGATTGTAAAACCCAGAAGTAATGGATGACTCCAAACAAAAAACAAAAAAGAAAAAAAACAAAAAATCCAGTATGTTATAGGCACAGTTGGATCCATGTACAGATGAATTCACAGAGACTATATCAGCATACACAAGCCCTGCATGGGTAGAAGCCAAATGCAAAATCAGTTTTCTCCAGTGAAGTATAGCTATGCCTATCAGCTATTCTCCAGGGCAGCCCCATGCATAAGAGTGGTTAGCCAACACAAACTGGACTCCGTTTCCTTTTGGTTTTGTCTTACTAATTTCCCGTTTTAGTTCTGATTGTCATTTTTGTTGTTATTTTTCCTTGGTTTGGGATGGTTAGTTGCTTGCTTGGTTTTGTAGAGAGAGAACATTTGGGAAGTTGGGAGATGAGGAAGGTTTGGGAGGAATTAAGTGGGGGAAAAGATCAGATCAAACAGCATATGAGAAGGGGAAATGGGGAAAGGAGATGACATCTGAAATATGAATAAATAAAATATCCAATAAAAAAAGAAAAAAGGAAATAATTAAAGTATTTTTAAGATGGTTGTTTACATAAAGTGTGCAGTGGCCATGTCATCTGAAAAGTTATCATGACCAATATCAAAGTTGTTGTTTAAAGCTACAAAAGCAGAGCTGGCCAGGGAAGTCAGTTAAGGGGACATTCCAGGAAGCTCAAGTACATTTAAAAATAACTTCACTTTTCTGACCTTGAAGGGAAAGACAGTTACTTCCCTTCCCGTCTCCATCTAGTCTGCAATGCTTCACTGGCCCAAGCCTTTCCAAACCCTTCACCCATCTCCAACCCAAACCCATTGCTTTACTCATCAATTTGGGAGGCCTGTGTGACATGGCTGGCTCACTCACTCTTTGTTTTCATACCTAATATCCAGGCAGAGACCTGCCCAGTCATCCTGATTCCTGATGTCTGAGTAGTGGATATCATTCCAAGGGGACTGAATTCAAGGATGCCTGACAGTCTGTCCATCCTCCGTCTCAGCTGGTAAAATCATCCTAGCAGGACTTTCTCCTTCACCTAGAGGGGTTTCTTCCCCAGGTGCCCTTGACTCCTGTGAACAAATCGCTGACAAGCACATAGACCTATTCCTTGAGTCATCCATACTCTAGAGTAATGACAAAGGGCTTCAAACAGTGACGCTTTCCACTGAG
The DNA here is from genome assembly GCF_004785775.1 of Grammomys surdaster. Lineage (NCBI taxonomy): Eukaryota > Metazoa > Chordata > Mammalia > Rodentia > Muridae > Grammomys > Grammomys surdaster. Next base: position 1,880,002 of record NW_021604607.1, on the reverse strand, counting down.
ATGACTCAGAAGGCAATGCAGAGATGCATGGAACTCAGCCATCAACCACAGACAGATCAGGATTTAATTCAAGATCTGTCATTACCTATAAAATTAAATTCATAATATTGACCTTTCCAGGTTGCTGTGAAGATAAAAATGAAATAGTGTATATAAAGGACTCTGCAAGGATATCTTTTATTTTTATTTTCATTTTCATCACAGTCATTGGCAGCACTGTGAGCTGCCCTGGGCTTCCTCTCATCAGAATCATTTGTCAGTTGCATTCTGCATCTCATCTCTGGAACCAGCCTTTCATCTATCCCTTACATGGCTGGTGGATATGGTACCTGTCTCCCCTTGCTCTGGCATTCAGTTTCTCTCTCCTCAGTAATATGTGAACACGGTCACAATCATCCTCCCGCGCTGGTGCTAATTCTTCTAAGTTATGTGTCCATATAAGGAAACTTCATATATCTTTCATCCAAGGACCATGACACCTGCCCCATGTCCATTAAAAGCACATTTTTTTGAATGAAAGTTTGTCAGGACCCTCATATGCAATTACACTACAAACAGGCTTGTCTAGAAATGACAATATTGATAAAATATGTTGATTAGAGGAGCAAAGCCCAGCTTTTTAAGAAGTAAATAAACATGTATTTTCACCAAATTGAGACCCCGGGTAGCAAAAAAATCAACAATGATAATAATGATAATGATAATAAATAAGAAAGACAGATGATGGAAAGCTAGATAACATCTGGATCACAATATTGGAAGTACAGGCCATGTGAGAATGAAGTGCACTGTGCAAGAATATGGGACAAAGGCTTCTTGAAATGTCATCATCTCTTCCCATGAGGAAGCTTCCTCACTCCTCCAAAGCCAGTTCTGAAAGGGTCTTATGGTGGCCAACGATGTCCATCCTCTATGACAATTATAGGGAACTTGGGGCAACTAGGATGGCCTCATGAAGGCAGAGAACATGATTTGTTTCTCTGCTCAAGTCTTCCAATGCCAAGGATAGCTCAAGTCTTCCAATGCCAAGGATAGCTGCTTGCTTTTCTACCACACCTAACTTAGTTACTTAGTATGTCATCTAAGGCAGTGCTTCTCAATTTTCTTAATCCTATGACCCTTTAATATGTTATGTTGACCATAATCATAACATTATGTTTGTTGCTACTTCATAACTGTAATTTGCTAAGTTTATGAGTCATAATGTAAATATCATATATGCAGGATATTATGACCCCTGCAAAAGGGTTATTCAACCCACAAAGGGGTGAACACCCACAGTTGAGAACCACTGATCTAAGCAAGGTCTTCCTGGCCAGTGCTTTCTCCATCTGTGTCTATTGCTCAAAATACTAACTCCTTTCCTACCACTTTATTTCTAGTCACACTGTGCTCACCATTACCTGTGCCAATCCCCACTGACACCTCAGTTCTCCAAATTCTTACCATACTGCACCAGTGTTTTGATTTCCTCAGATCTGTTACTATGCTCTTCTTAATTGGACTGTCATTCATTGTAAAGAAGGGTAGGGAATGTATCCATTTCTGGAAACCCTCTTGTTCCCAAATAGGAATGATTCCTGAGTATTCAATGGAGGTCATTGAGCATTCACTCACTTCTTTTTTTTTTTAATTTTCATGTAAATTTTATTTTATTTTATTTTATTTTATTTATTTTATTTTATTAAATAATTTATTTTTTTCTCAAATCGTAATTCATTCACACAGGGGTTATAAACACAGAAAGGCAGTATGTGGGGAAGGGAATGACACTGGAGTGTGGGTGTTCATGGGGAATACAGATATCATCAGAACCGGGTATCGGCTGGGTGAAGGTTCAGGGGACAGGTCACTATGACTCTGCCTATGACTCGCTTGTCCTTATCTAAGTTGGTATTGTCTGCCAAGGCTACCTATTTACAAGGTCTATGACTTCTCAGGCTTGTAAATTTCCACAAAAGCTGCCTGTTTACAATAGCTTATAGCCATCTGTTTCAATGTTTTTCCACTGAGACCCAAGACTTGCTGTTAATATACATGTATGACAGGCCCATTGCTGACTTTAGTCCTATGGCTGATTTTAGGCCTTCAGTGTGTAAGCAGGGCTGCCCCTGACATCTCCTCCCTTCTCTAAGTACAGAAGGGCTGCAGCAATTCTAATCTTGCGAAGGTGGGGATAGAGGCCTGACCTCCAGTACTTGAAGGGGATCTTGCAATGGCTCCGGTCCCCCGTCGTTGTCCAGTGAGGCATGAGGGCCATACCCATCCCGATGTCTTTTTCCTGGAGAGGGGATACTTTTGACATCAACCCCTATGCAGTCAGGCTTGTCCCTCAGAGAACCCAGAGAGATATTTTTATCTTTTATTTATATTCCCTTGCAGTGCTTAGCCTCGAAGCCTAAGCAAGAATTCAGATTGCCTGTCAGAGGGGGTTCTGGGTGGCCCCTCTCTGCTTGATCTAGGGGCAGAAGTCCCCCCTTTTAGGTTGGGTGGAGATGGGTTTTGGAAACACCCTGTATAAAGTAACAACCTCACCTTGAGTCTCGTGGTCCTCCCTAGCTAACTTATGATAATGTATCTGAATAGGTTTTGCTACCAAATTATTTATCTGTTGTATCACAGAGTTAGTCCGCCTATTTGAGGCCCAGAGACCAGCAGAAATAAGCAAAAAGAACCCAAATAATGGTCCCAAGATGGGAGGAAATAGGGTTGACAACCTTGGAGAGGCTGAAAACCAATTCTTGTACCAGCATTCATCTGTCTCTTTCTCTCTCTGATTTATTTCAGGGCCTTCACTGACCTGTTTCATGCTCTCTTTAACCTTCCTTGTCTTGTCTATGTAAAGGCAATATTCTTCTTTATGAGCTGTACACAGTCAAGAGCTGTACACAGCCTTTTCTATTGTAATAAAGTAAATAAAGTCCAATAAGGATCTTTGCGATTTTAGGAGGTCTCTTCAGACAGTGAAACGAGGGATTTCTTCAGATTAGTGATGTCAATCTCTAGCTGTTTGATGTTCTTGACAGTGGCCCTTCAAAGGTCTGAGTAGTATAAGTTCGGAGGCCAGCATCTGGATTAGAACTTCTAACAGCAGACATCACGGGTGATTCATTTTTACCTAGAAAAGAAAAAGAAGGGAATTCTCAGGGAGATTTCTCTTCCCTAGATGTAAATTGTTATTCATCTTATTTATGGTTGAGCCTGGCTTTGTGGGGGTTCTATTTATTTCATTAATCTTTTTGGTAGCCGGTTAGCTGTGCCTTCTGTGGTATCAAACAGGCATATCTATCCTCAGCCCCGTAAGGGAACTGGGTCTGGGTCATTCCCTTTAACAGTAAGAGGTCCTTCCCCATATCTGTGGCAAAGTTTTGTTGGTCTCGGTGGTGCCAGAGGCAGTCAGCAGGAGATTTGCCACGAGCTTTCAGCTTTAGAGAGATAAAAGTGAACAAGGCATGATGGAGAGTATTTCAGGGGGACTCCTTCTGGGGGTGTACCCCTCTTTTGTTTTTAAAGCCATTTTTTCAGAGTTCTTGTAAAATCAGGGCAGAAGCGCCAACAGTCGCTCCTTCCACACTCAGAGAATCATGAAGACCCTATTTAAGAATATATAAATCTATATTAATAATCTTTTGTCAAAGGACTGTTATAGCACCACCAACAACTAATCAGACTATATAATATATCGATTAGTAATAGCTTCTTCTACTTTTTGTGAGATTACCTCTCTTTTGTCAATTAATTGATGAGGAAAATTAGGGTTTACATCTCTCTTGAGAATATTGAACAGAGACTTAAATTCTTTTGTGGAGAGCTTAAAATAGGATCTTAGCCAATTAGCAACTCCTAGAAACTTTTGAAAATAATTTAAAATGAGTAAACTCTCTCCCTCTCTTTTTTTTTTTAGGCCCTTTATCTGTGGTTTTTTTTTTTATTGGATATTATACGTATTTACCTTTCAATGTTATCTCCTCTCCCATTCTCCCCCAAAACCCCTTATCCCATACCCCCTCCTCCTATTTTTATGAGGGTGTCCTCCAAACATCCTCCCAGTCCCATCTCCCTGCTCTCAAATTCCCACACAGTAGGGGATCCAAACTTTCAGGGACCATAGCCCTCCACTTCCACTGAAGTCTGACAAGGTCACCCTCAATTACCTATACAGGTGGAGACATGAGTCCCTCCTTTTGTGCTCTCTGGCTGGCGGTTTAGACTTTGGGAGCTCTGGTTGAAACTTTTGATACTCCTTCTAGAAAGGACCAAAGCATCCACACTTTAGTCTTCCTTCTTCTATGTGAGTTTTATGTGGTCTATATGTTGCTTCTTAGAAATTGTGAGCTTTTGGGCTCATATCCACTTATCAGTGAGTGCATATCATGTATGTTCTTTTGAGATTGGGTCACCTCACTCAAGAAGATATTTTCCAGCTGCATCCATTTGATTAAGAATTTCATGAACTCATTGTTTTTAATAGCTGAGTAGTACTCCATTGTATAAATGTACTACATTTTCTGCATCCATTCTTCTGTTGAAGGGCATCTGGGTTCTTTCCAATTTCTGGCTATTATAAATAAGGCTGCTATGAACATGATGGAGCATGTGTCCCTGTTGTATGTTGAAACATCTTTTGGGTATATGCCCAGGAGTGGTATAGCTGGGTCCTCAGGTAACACTATGTTCAATTTTCTGAGATACCGCCAGATTTCTTTCCATAGTGGTTGTACCAGTTTACAATCCCACCAACAGTGGAGGAGTGTTCCTCTTTCTCCACATCCTTGCCAACATCTGCTGTCACCTGTGTTTTTGATCTTAGCCATTCTGACTGGTGTGAGGTGGAATCTCAGAGTTGTTTTCATTTGCATTTCTCTGATGACTAGGGATGCTGAACACTTCTTTAGGAGGTGCTTCTCAACTATTTGAGCTTTCTCAGTTGAGAATTCTTTGTTCAGCTCTGTGGTCCATTTTTTAATAGGGTTCTTTGATTGTCTAGAGTCTAGTGTCTTCAGTTCTTTGTATACCTTGGATATTAGCCTTTTATCAGATGTAGGGTTGGTAAAGATCTTTTCCCAAACTGTTGGTTGTCACTTTGTCCTATTGACTGTGTCCTTTACTTTACAGAAGTTTTGCAGTTTTATGAGGGCCCATTTGTCAATTCTTGGTCTTAGAGCACAGGCCATTGGTGTTCTGTTCAGGAACTTTTCTCCTGGGCCCATGTGTTCCAGGCTTTTCCCCAGTTTCTCTTCTATTAGTTTCAGGGTAGCTGGTTTTAGGTGGAGGTCATTGATCCACTTGGAATTGAGCTTTGTACAAGGAGATAAGTATGGATCAATTTGGTGGTGGACCACCACCATTTGTTGAAAATGCTGTCTTTTTTCCACTGGATGGTTTTAGCTCCTTTGTCAAAGATCAAGTGACCATAGGTATGGGGGTTCATTTCTGGGTCTTCTATTCTATTCCATTGATCCTCCCACTTGTCTCTGTTCCAATACCACACAATTTTTATCACTATTGCTTTGTAGTACAGCTTGAAGTCAGGGATGGTGATTCCCCCAGAAGCTCTTTTATTGCTGAGAGTAGTTTTCGCTATCCTGGGTTTTTTGTTATTCCAAATGAATTTCAAGATTGCTCTTTCTATCTCTATGAAGAATTGAGTGGGAATTTTGATGGGGATTGCATTAAATCTGTAGATTGCTTTTGGCAAAATAGCCATTTTTACTATATTAATCCTTCCAATCCATGAGCATGGGAGATCTTTCCATCTTCTGAGATCTGCTTCGATTTCTTTCTTCAGGGGTATGAAGTTCTTGTCATACAGGTCTTTTACTTGCTTGGTTAGGTTCACACCAAGGTATTTTATATTATCTGTGACTATTGTGAAGGGTGTCATTTCCATAATTTCTTTCTCAGCTTGTTTATCTTTTGAGTAGAGGAAGGCTACTGATTTGCTTGAGTTAATTTTATATCCAGCCACTTTGCTAACGTTATTATCAGGTTTAGGAGTTCTCTGGTGGAAGTTTTGGGGTCACTTAAGTATACTATTATATCATCTACAAATAATGAGATTTTGACTTCTTCCTTTCCAATTTGTATCCCTTTGACCTCCTTGTGTTGCCTAAGTGTTCTGGCTAGGACTTCCAATACTATATTGAATAAGTTGGGGGAGAGTGGGCAGTCCCTGATTTTAATGGGATTGCTTCAGGTTTCTCTCCATTTAGTTTGATGCTGGCTACTGGTTTGCTGTATATTGCTTTTACTATGTTTAGGTATAGACCTTTAATTCCTGATCTTTCCAAGTCTGTTATCATGAAGGGGTGTTGAATTTTGTCAAATGCTTTCTCAGCATCTAGTGAGATGATCATGTGGGTTTTTTTCTTTGAGTTTGTTTATATAGTGGATTACATTGATGGATTTCTATATATTGAACCAACCCTGCATTCCTGGGATAAAGCCTACTTGATCATGATGGATAATTGTTTTGATGTGTTCTTGGATTCGGTTCGCTAGAATTTTATTGAGTAATTTTGCATCAGTGTTCTTAAGGGAGATTGGTTTGAAGTTCTCTTTCTTTGTTGTGTCTTTGTGTGGTTTAGGTATAAGCGTAATTGTGGCTTCATAGAATGAATTGGGTGGTGTTCCTTCTGTTTCTATTTTGTGGAATAGTTTGAAGAGAATTGGAATTGGGTCTTCCTTGAAGGTCTGATAGAATACTGCACTAAAACCGTCTGGTCCTGGACTTTTCTTTGTGGGGAGACTTTTAATGACTGCTTCTATTTCTTTTGGGGTTATGGGACTGTTTAGATGGTTTATCTGGGCCTGATTTAACATTGGTAACTGGTATTTGTCTAGAAAATTGTCCATTTCATCCAAATTTTCCAATTTTGTTGAGTATAGGCTTTTGTAATAGGATCTGATGATTTTTTTAATTTCTTCAGTTTCTGTTGTTATGTCACCCTTTTCAGTTCTGATTTTATTAATTTGGATACTGTCTCTCTACCCTCTGATTAGTCTAGCTAAGGGTTTATCTATCTTGTTGATTTTCTCAAAGAACCAGCTCCTGGTTTTGATTCTTTGGATAGTTCTTTTTGTTTCTATTTGGTTGATTTCAGCCCTGAGTTTGATTATTTCCTGCCATCTACTCCTCTTGGGTGTATTAGCTTCTTTTTGTTCTAGGTCTTTCAGGTGCATTGTCAAGCTGCTAGTGTATGCTCCCTCCAGTTTCTTTTTGTAGGCTTAGAGCTATGAATTTTCCTCTTAGCACTGCTTTCATTGTATCCCATAGGTTTTGGTATAATGTGTCATCATTTTCATTAAATTCTAAAAAGTTTTTAACTTCTTTCCTTATTTCTTCCCTTACCAGATTATCAAGAAGTAGGGTGTTGTTCAGTTTCCATGTGAATGTGGGCTTTCCATTGTCTTTGTCATTTTTGAAGACCAGCCTTAGATCATGGTGATCTGATAGGATGCAGGGGATTATTTCAATTTTTTTGTATCTGTTGAGGCCTGTCTTGTGCCCAATTATATGGTCTATTTTGGAAAAGGTACCATGAGGTGCTGAGAAAAAGGTATATTCTTTTGCTTTAGGGTGAAATGTTCTATAGATATCTGTTAAGTCCATTTGGTTCATAACTTCTGTTAGTTTTACTGTATCTCTATTTAGTTTCTGTTTCCATGATCTATCCATTGCTGTGAGTGGGGTGTTGAAGTCTCCCACTATTATTGTGTGAGGTACAATGTGTGCTTTGAGCTTTGGTAAGGTTTCTTTTATGAAAGTGGGTGCTCTTGTATTTGGTGCATAGATATTCAGAATTGAGAGTTCATGTTGGTTGACTTTTCCTTTGACAAGTATAAAATGTCCTTCCTTATCCTTTTTGATAGCTTTAAGTTGAAAGTTGATTTTATTGGATATTAGAATGGCTACTCCAGCTTGTTTCTTAGGGCCATTTGCTTGAAAAATTGTTTTCTAACCTTTTACTCTAAGGTAGTGTCTGTCTTTGTTACTGAGGTGGGTTTCCTGTAAGCAGCAAAAAGCTGGGTCCTGTTTGGGTATCCAGTCCTTTTTATCTGCCTTTTTATTGGGGAATTGAGTCCATTGCTGTTAAGAGATATTAAGGAGAGGGTGTTGTTGTTTCCTGTCATTTTTGCTAATAGTGGAGACATCGTTTGTGTGGTTATCTTCTTTTGGGTTTGATGGAAAAGGATTATTTTCTTGCTCTTTCTAGGGTATGATTGCCCTCCTTGTATTGGAACTTTCCTGCTATTATCCTTTGTAGAGCTGGATTTGTGGGAAGATATTGTGTAAATTCGGTTTTGTCATGGAATATCTTAGTTTCTCCATCTATGGCAATTGAGAGTTTTGCTGGGTAAAGTAGCCTGGGCTGGCATTTATGTTCTCTTAGAGTCTGTATGATATTTGTCCAGGATCTTCTGGCTTTTATGGTATCTGGTGAGAAGTCAGGTATAATTCTGATAGGTTTGCATTTATATGTTACTTGGCCTTTTTCCCTTACTGCTTTTAAAATTCTTTCTTTGTTTTGTGCATTTTGTGTCTTGATTATTATGTGACGGGAGGTATTTCTTTTTTGATCTAGTCTGTTTGGTGTTCTGTAGGCTTCTTGTGTGATTATGGGCATCTCATTCCTTAGGTTAGGGAAGTTTTCTTCTATAATTTTGTTAAAGATATTTATTGGCCCTTTAAGTTGGGAATCTTCACTCTCATCTATACCTATTATCCTTAGGTTTGGTCTTCTCATTGTTCCCTGGATTTCCTGGATGTTTTGTGTTAAGAACTTTTTGCATTTTGTGTTTTCTTTGGCAGTTGTGTCAATATTTTCTAAGGTATCTTCTGCACCTGAGATTCTTTCTTCTATCTCTTCTATTCTGTTGGTGCTGCTTGTGTCTATGACTCCTGATCTCTTTCTTAGGTTTTTCTATCTCCAGGGTAGTCTCCCTTTGTGATTTCTTTATTGTTTCTACTTCCATTTTTATGTCCTGGATGGTTTTGTTCAATTCCTTCATCTGTTTGTTTGTGTTTTCTTGTAATTCTTTAAAGGATTTTTGTGTTTCTTTAAGGACTTCATCCTGTTTACCTGTGTTCTCCTCAAGATTTTTGATAGTGTTATTTATGTCCTTCTTAAAGTCCTCTATCATCATCATTAGAAGTGATTTTAGATCTGGTTCTTGCTTTCCTGGTGATATGGGGAGTTCAGGACTTTCTAACGTGGGAGAACTAGGTTCTGATGATGGCAAGTACCTCGGGTTGCTGATGTTTATGTTCTTGCACTTGCCTTTCTCCATCTGGATTTTTTTGTGCTATCTGTGCTGTCTCTGACTGGGGCCTGTCTTTCCTATTATCTAGGTTGTGTCAGAACTGTTTGGGATGGGTTTTGCTGCTGGGGTTAGAGCTGAGGCCCAAGATCTGCTCAGTGCTCAGGTGAAAACCAGAAAGGGGCCGTGCTCTGGGTCAGGAGTGAATTCCTGGATCCCAGTGGGTCCCAGTTGCTCCCTGTTTGGGGCAAGTATTGCCACCTCCTAGCCTAAGATACTGCTTGGGATAGAGCTCCTGAGATCCCTGCTTCCTCAGGTTTTTGTGAGATTGGGTGCAGAGCTAACTCCCAGGATCTGCTGAGTGCTCGGGCCCAGACCGGATGGAGCCTACGCTCTGGGTCAGGAGTGAATTCCTGGATCCCAGTGGGTCCCGGTTGCTCCCTGTTTGGGGCAAGTGTTGCTTTTTCCTTACCTGGGATGCTGCCTGAGTTAAAGCTCCTGGGAGGCCTTCTTTCTCTCAGTTTTCTGAGGTTGGGTACAGAGCTGCCGCCTGGGACCTGCTCTATGCTTGGGCCCAGACCGGAAGTCTTTTTTTTGTGTGTGTGCTTATTTGATTTTATTTGATTCATTATGCCTCTGTTTATTATTCTAATTGGATTTTTTTAATAATTTATTTATTTTTTCTCAAATCGTAATTTATTCACACAGGGGTTATAAACACAGAAAGGCAGGATGTGGGGAAGGAGATGACACTGGAGTGTGGGTGTTCAGGGGGAATACAGATATCTTTCAGAACCAGGTATCGGCTGGGTGAAGGTTCAGGGGACAGGTCACTGTGACACTGCCTATGACTCACTTGTAATGCCTATGACTCACTTGTAGCTCACTTCTAAGTAAGTCGAGCTGACTATAAATTACTTTTCTTTCTTTTTAAAGGAGCAAAAAGAAGAAAGAGAAGAAAGAAGAAATAATATTTGATGAATAGTTACTAGGAACTGCATGGTGCTTTTCAGTTGTAATACCAGGAGATTGTGGCACCCAATTCTTTGGATTGTTTTCATCCCAAGGAAGTCAAATAGTTCCACAAAATATGTGTAATTTGTCAATGACAGAACATATTAAAACCAGAGCCTCTGAGTTCAAAATATGTTCTTGCCAAGACCTTTATCATCAGCACCATTGTCCCCAAAGGCCATATCTGTCGCAGTGGCCCAAGCCATTTACCTACAGAGACACCACTTGGAACTCTTCCTATACATAGCAAAAGCCTAAATATGTTCTCTGACCCCTGCACAGAATGTACCATCAAGCAGGCAAACAGCATCACTTGTGCAGGTCTTCCTTTTGTGTCTGTTCTGTATCACTGGCCAACTCCTGATTAGGTTAATGGTGAGACTTGAGTCATCTAAATTTGCAAAGAATGAAGAGGACAAATGAGGGATGGAAACTGCCCTTGCTCCACTCCATCCTAGACACATGCCTCTGAGCAAATGTCTGGAGTTCTGTGAGATTTAGTTAACTCAGAATTCTTTGAAAGCTCCTTAAAATCCTCTGACACTAAATGTTAAGCAAATGATAAAAATTAATGTCCTGAATTGTCAAATTAACGAGCAGGGTCAATCATATTTCCTTGGGGACAAAACTAAATAAATAATCAAAGTTACTTTTAAAGAATGACTAAAAACAGCAGCCTATAACTCGAACAAAATTAAATATAAAATGAACATGTGTTAAATATTTTATCATCCCATTAATTAACATGAGAACCAGCAAGACATTACAGTGTATTCAAAAGAAAATTCAAAACACATGCTTATAGAAGCCCTGAGATGAATTTACAAACAGCTCTGGTCAACATCTAGCAATAATCACTTGGATTTCACAGGGCAAACTATTCTAATTTCAACAGATAGGAATCCCCTGCATTACACATTATACTTCAGCTTACAGAGATTGGAAGACAATTAGAAAAGGAACCAGTGGTGCTTGTAAGAAGGCCCAGCAGCTGAGGGCACTTGTCAAGCCTGGTGAATTGAGTTGTTCCTCTGTACTACAAGGTGGAAGGGGAGAACTGACTCCTAGGAGTTGTCATCTTACTTTCAAATGCATGCCACAGCATATCCTGCAAACACAGAAAATATCTTTAAATTTTTTAAAGTAGCCACTATAGCAATGAATTAATCCAGTTAGATATGCTGGACAATACCTAGAATAGTATTTTACAATGTTTCTCTGACTGTCTCATCTATCTATCTATCTATCTATCTATCTATCATCTGTCTATCTATCTCTTCTCTCCTCTCTCCAGGGACCACTGAAAAGTTTTTTCTTAATTTTAACATGATTTCTATACTCGACCCTGAGCAAGGAGAGAAGTGAGAAACCAGTATGAAATGTTCCTCTTCAAGTCTCCTCACTCCTTACCCCAAAGCTTCAATACTAAGGAATTACATAGAGAATTCCTCCTAAATAAAAAGAAAAAAATCAATGGTGTCTAGGAAACATGAACATAAAACATCCCAAGGCAACATAGTAGGATTTCAGCTCCCCAGTTCTCACTGCCACGCTCCTAAGTCAGAACCTACGTTCTAACTATGATCTTTGTGTGTTTTGCATGAAAAGAAATTTCTCAAATCAGTGTTTCATTTCAACCCGGCATCAGGAAGCTGTGTCATTTAAGCAAGTCAATTCACTTCTCTAGGCTTTGGCTTCCTTAGTGTGAAGTAAAATGGAACACTGGACTTGGCAGCCCCCTCTTGCTTACTAAATCCATTTACAAAGGCTTTCTCCAGGACATTAAGCCCCAGAGCCAACACCCTGCCATCAGCCTAAACCACGAAAAGATTTGGCTAAGCCTGATTCCTCTTGTCTCATTCTCTGTGAAGAATTAATTGACACAGTGACCCTAATGACATTACCTCTGTCTCTAGAGCAGCAACAATGTGCTGGGCTTTCCTGGGAGCCAAATGAGTATGAAATCTTGCCATCTGCTTTCAACTCAGGGATTTCCACAGTTTAGCTGTCTGATTGAGTGCATTACTGTTAGAGTCCCAAAATAATCAATTCTGACAAGAAAGATCCAGATATGCTTTTCAAATTGTAAAAACATGCAAATTTCTTGACAACCTGATAAGGTGAGAAAGAGAATTACCAGCTTTTTATTTTTAACGTATTTGTTTTCTTCAGTCAAGCTGGCCTGCTCCACAGGGAACTTCTGACCCAGTGCTGCATGTACCAGCCTAGGGCTTCTTGGAGCCTTCGCCTCACCATGGCAACACAGAGCCCCTTCTGTGATGTGCCAGAACTACTGCCACTCCTTGTCTGAGGGGGACTCTAGGGAGCCTTTTAAGGAAGCTTCCACATTCCAATGCAGATAGCACAGACCAATCATCTTTTTATTTTCCCACATGTATGTGAAATCTATGTAAAGAACAGAATATTTGGGACCAAGGGGTCCCTTGGCAATATCCAAACCCTCACAGATCCTGTAAGTATTATCATACTCATCAAATAGAACCAGGGCTCAGCTATGGCTCTTTGTTGCTCACTGCACTTTTTTGGACCCTCTTTGCTGCTTTGTTATCTCCTCAGATTATTGAACCACTAGCGTGAATCTGTAGAGTATGTTTGCCAGTGCAGTGCTTAGGCTTTGAGTTGAGTGGTGAGCCAGGCTGACAGTCTCAAATCTTACCTGATGTTCAGATGATGGACCTATAGTTCAGAGAATAGACCTACAGTTCTACACAGAGAAGTCAGAGGCTTCCACATGTAATTTCCACAGTGGTACTTGATCTGAACCTGACAGTGAAAAATGCCAGAAAAAAAAAAAACACTTCTCTTCATATCCCCGTTTCTTGTTTTGACTCTCCCTTATACAGTAGGAGCATTTGATGCTCAAAAAAGAAATTACTTTTATAGAAAGAATATAAAGAGAAAAAAGTACCCAGTCCATTTGCAGCTTTTGAATTTCAAAACAGACCTTTCAATCTGCTATCAGAAAAGCTTGAAAGGCAAAGCCATCACTGGGGAATACTGGTTACATGGCAATATTTTGGAAGGCTATGGGGCTCTTAGAAAGCAGAACACACCTGATAGAAGTAGGTCACTATGGACAGGTCTTTGAACGTCACAGGCTAACCCCAAGGTTTTGCCATGTTTTGCATCCTGGCCTTCCACTAGATGAACAGTGATCATATGAACAGCAACTGCCAACATAAACTAACATGCCTTCTCCACTACAAGCATTAAAAAGCCAGGGGCCATCACCAAAACAACATTCTCTTTCTTAAGGAGCTACTAGAAAGTATTTGACCACGATGATACAAAACTCACTAATATATACCATGCTGCTCTGGTCCACACCACATACCACAGGCCCACATACATGAACCTGTACTGAAACACACACCCTCAGCCAAAGTGAGTCTTTCTCTTTACAGCCAGTTACCTGTGTTTGCCAAGGTGTGACATGATATGAGATACACTCTACACTGGACCAAGACTTCTGTATGAAAAGGTTTAACTATATCCTCAGAGCAAATAATGGGGATGCTGTCAAGGACTGTAAACAAAGTATCTGGATCATCATTTTTATGCTTCTTACTGCTTTATTTTGTATGTCCATTCTTTGCTGACACTGCCCCATCTCCATCCTCACATGCACTCATGCGCTCCCAAGGCCCCCATAGCCTTCTGCCCAACATTCCAGGAGTTATTCAGCTGCTGCCCTTTCCTCCATCCCTACTGAGCATTCTCTGTCTGTAGTCTAGGCAACAGTTCAGTGAGGTTACTTTAGAAGCTAAGATAGGAAGAACAGATACAATTATAATGCAGTTGTGGTTAGAGGCTAAAGAAGGGCCTAATCTTGCCAGTTAATTACCCCATTCCCTCTCAGGAAAGTTCTAGACAGGTGTTCATGGGGAACAAGTGAAGCGTGGAGACCAACATGCTTGTTTATTGATAGTCACACAGGAATGATTTGCACAGAGCTCTGATTAAAGGCTGGGTTCAGTAAGGGTTCAGGTCAAAGTGAGGTCTCCTATTTACTTCCTCCCTCTCATTTCTAAATGTTGTAGCTGATATATTTGTAACTGTCTCCTGGGAATAAGAGAAATAGTTGAGCTCATAAAAAGAAGTTAGAACAGAAATCTGACCCTTTGAGGTATAATTAACCTCACCCCCTTTGTGGCCTAATCAAAGTCTCAGGCACTGACCCATAACTTTAGCAGCAGGAGTTTTCGCCTGCAACTCCAGACCTGCCAGGGAACAGGGAGAGGCAGAAGTATCCAATCCATCACCATTGCTATACTTTGGACTGTAGCTTAATTCCCAAGTCTAAAAATCAATCAGATAGTTGTAACCCATTGAGGGAAAAGTGGGGAATGTTCAAGGACTCCTTTATCCAAGTGCTGCTGTGAAAATCTCTTGTGTAAAGGAATGGTCCAGTCAGCTTGGTATTGGTTACATTTGTCCTTAGGTATGGTGTGACCTGGGGAATTCTGGAAGATGGCTGTAGGGTAACCAAAAGGGTTACCCTACCTTTGCAAATTCTGAAAGAAGCAAGCAATGGAGGAAAATTATTGCATGAGGAGGGAGGTAACAAAGAACTTTCCAGATCTTCTCAAAATTTACACCCTAGAAACTACTTTTATCTCTCCATCATTCTTGTAAGATTGTTGTGCCAGGAAACGTTCTGATCCCTAAAAAGACCACCAAGGAGCCAATTCCAATGCAATCACATTAGGGTCTCTTTATTCAAGCTAGAGCAGCACTGTCTCTGACCCAGGACAATGGGAGGGGGCCCCAAGCTCAGTTTCAGGCAAGTATTTATAGAGGCACAAAGGGGATAACTAGCCTGGTACACATCTGATTGCGGGGCCATTATGGCCTTGAATTTAATTGGTTGGTGCTGAGAGCTAAACTATAAACTTAACTTCTGCTTTCTTCCTGATTAGTGGTTGTTAAAAAGTGAAGAGTCAGGTGCAGGTTTGTAACATGGAGGTGCAGATTTGTTGGGGAATAACCTAGAAACTGGTGCTAGACTCAGGTCCTGTTGGGAGGTAACCTGGAAACTGGTGCTAAGTACCAGCCTGTTAGTTAACTTGAGTCCAACCTTAGGTCAGGTTCTCCAAGATGGAGTCTGAACCATCTGGTCTCTCCATATCATATCTAGGATGACTTGTATGAAAAGTCAATTCAAGGGGAAAGTGAAAATATTTCCTTTATTATGCTACAATTAACTATAATTGTATACTTATAATTTAAAGTATAAGCAAAGTTTAATCATTTTTACAGAACTTCCCCCCCAAACACTGGCTCAAACACTAATTTGTGGTCTGCTTTATACTATTTGACAATGAAAAGCTACATTATTTTTCTAGGCAAATGACACATTGAGGCTACATCCATCATTAGTTTTTAACAGAAAAGCTACAGGTGTTGCCAGGTAAAAGCCAGCTGAAGTGTGGGAGCAAGTCAGACTGAAAAGAAGATGGATACAGTCCTGAATGGATGAGCTCTCTTCTTTCAAATTATTCATGCTGAAAGACATCTCAGTCACTCTCAGATGCCACTGTCCCTATACACAGCCTTGAAGTCCAGGTTTAAAACAAACATAATGGCAAAGAATGAATATTCCATCATTATTTTCTCGAAATTTATATAAATGTATCCAAAACTAGCAAAAGCAAAGAAAATCAAAAGAATAAGTGCGTTCTTGGTAAAATTGGATATTAATACTCAAATCCCTACTATTATACTTTGCATGTTTGTGTCTCCCCAAAACTCATGTTGAAACTTAATGTTCAGTGTAATAGTGTTAAGAGACGAGATGCTTGCCAGGTGCTTAGACCAAGAAGGCTTTCCTTTCATGAGTGAGATTAACGGCTTTATACGGGATTCTACAAGCTTCAAAAGAGCTAGGCAGGCCTTATTTCCCTTTCTCTATCAGAGAACCATAATGAAAGCACAAACAGTACCTCACCAGACCCCAAACATTCCTCTTGAACTTAGACACTACCTCTAAAACTCTAAGAGATAAATTCCTAGTGTTTGTAGATAGTCACTGTTAAATAATTTGTTACAGTAGTTCTCATGGATTAAAACATACACTCTGCATACAACAGTTATAACTGAGAAGGAAGGGTTCTGGAAGGAGCTCAGGGAGAATCTAGGCTACATTCCACCTGAAACTTCCAGAAGGTCTGAAGTAACACATATGGTGCTTGAAAGAAAAGGGCATACGTCCACACATGCACATTTGCAAACACATGCATGCATGCATGCATGCATGCTCGTGCATGTGCACGAGCGCGCTTGCGCACATGCACACACACACACACACACATACACACTATGATGTAGAGTGTAGTTTGGGATCTCCAAAGTGGGAATGAACTGAAATGCAAAATGCCATATTCTCAGCCTGTGTCCATAGTACCCAATGGAAAAAAATGCAAGTAAATAATAATAAAATAAATAACTAATAAAAACAACAGATTGCCTTTACTGAGTGAAATCTGAGTAAACTCACACTTAAAACATAAACCAGAGAAAATTTACCTATTCTAAATAGCTATGGCTACTCCTCTACATATTTAGTAAGTCCAAAGATATTTATTTTAGCTGAAAATGCTATCCCACACACATATAATCCTAGCATTCAAGAGGCAGAGGTAGGAAGTTTCTAGAGTTAGACTGGGATACATGATGATATTCTATCTCAAGAAGAAAAAGGAGGAAAATGTAGCAATAAAATTACTCCTAATGACGTTCTTCTGTACTTATAGATCAGTGCCTTACTCAGCTATTATGAGAGAAGCTTCCTTATGTTGCAGTTGGGAACATATTTAGAGACCCACAACTGGACAATATGCAGAGTGAAAGACCTTAGAACACTAAGTCCTACATCAGGTGTCTCCATCAAATCTTTTCCCTCAGGGCTCATGGAACCTTGTGAAAGAGGAGGCAGAAAGAATGTAAGGCCAGATTGGATGGAGGACAGCAAGGAAACAAGGCTTCCTAAACACAGCAGGACTCCCCATACACACACATACATATGAACTCACAGAGACCATGACAGCACACACAAGACCTGCATGGGTCTATACCAGATGGGCTCATAGAGCTGAGAGAAGTAGACCAATGCTTTATCCCTAACTCAGAAACTATCTCAAATTGATAGCCACTTGCAAATAAAAAATTAGCTTTTTCCAGTGGAGTTTCAGTGGGTATACAAACACTCTTAAAGGTAGGCCCCAGTTCCAACACAAAACAACCTCAACAGCATCTTAAGAGGTTCTTTGTCTCGTAATGTGTCAGGGCATTTTTCTTTTACCATATAAGTTCTTTGTGTATATATTATGGTTTTGAGTTTTTAAGATACTTCTGTATGTGCAAATGTGTGTGTCTCTGTGTCCATATTTGTTTCTTGTGCTTTTTCTTTGGCTCGTTTTCTTCTGTTTGCTTGTTTTGTCCTATTATAACTTATTATTTTTTAAAATTTAATTTAACTTTATTTTATTTTTATTTGTTAGATGCCTGTATGTTTTTAAAGAAAACACAGAAAGGGTGTGGATCCAAACTGATAGGTTCAGTGAGTCTGGGAGAAGTTGGGGGAGGGGAAACCATATTAGAATATACTGTATGAAAAAAAAATATTTTCAATCAAGGAAAAAAATCATGTAGAAAAAAACAATTGTACTTACAAAATTTAAAAAATAAGATTTACACTCAGGTAAGAATGAACATGAAAAAAAGATCACTAAGAACAAATAACACACTAGTACAAGAAAACTGTGATGGAAATTTGAAATATTTAACAACCATGAGCACTAAGCAAGTATACAAGAGTGCAAGGAAGAAGTAGAGAAACAGGAAGAGACTAAATCTGGACTGAAAACACTCAAGTAGGGAAGTAAAGCAAAAGCCACCTCCAAAAGAAAGTCAAGACCAGGAAGCAAAGGAGGAAATGAACATCAGAAAACCTAGCGCGAGATGTGGAGAAAGACCCAAAAAAGTTATGTGGAAACAAAAATTTTACAGTCTTAGAGATTATAATTGGCATGGAAGGTTATTAAAATCTCACCAGAATAATTGTAACTAGAAATCTAAATGGAGAAGTTGTAGAAAAACTAAAATTGAGAGATAGAACATTAAAAAAATGTCGGACCACACATAGAGTCACACTCTGACCCATCTCTGCAGTGACCAGTACAGGAGACCAAGCAGGAGTCCAAGAGCCATTGGCCCAAAGCCGGGCCAGAACTGCCTACTCCCTTAGTTTTGTCCCTGCTTCTAATTAGGAAAAATCTGAAAAGACCAAATCTCCTGTGCAAATCCACCATATAAAATGTCCACTTCTAGATGGCCGCTCATCTGTTCAAAAAGATGTTTAAAATATCATGAGCAGCATGCACCACAGACAACAGATATTTATTCCTCATATCTGACAATTCCAACTGTCACTAGCTCCATGGTCATGGTCCCAACAGATTCAGTGTTTGGCGTGGAAACACTCTCTGGTTTATACATGGCTTCTGTATAATCAGTTCCTAGGTAGGGGAAGAAGAGCTGTACTTTCAGAATCCAACTGCTTCCCACGGTACCAGTGTTCATTCTAACACTGGCCTAGCCTCAACAAATGCATTTTAGGGAAGCACAAACATCAAAAAGATAGCAGGGCTCTTTCCTTTTGCGGCCATCGGTGGATCGCAGCCTCCAAAATGAAATTCAATCCCTTCGTGACTTCTGACAGAAGCAAGAACCGCAAATGGCATTTCAATGCACTTTCTCACATTCGGAGGAAGATCATGTCTTCCCCTCTTTCCAAAGAACTGAGACAGAAGTATAATGTTCGGTCTATGCCCATTTGAAAGGATGATGAAGTTCAGGTTGTTCGAGGACACTACAAAGGACAGCAGATTGGTAAAGTGGTCCAAGTGTACAGGAAGAAATACGTCATCTACATTAAGCGAGTCCAGCGAGAGAAGGCTAACGGCACAACTGTGCATGTGGGCATGCACCCCAGCAAGGTGGTTAACACCAGGCTAAAGCTGGACAAGGACCGCAAGAAGATCCTGGAGAGGAAAGCCAAGTCCCGGCAAGTAGGAAAGGAGAAGGGCAAATACAAAGAAGAAACGATCGAGAATATGTAGAGACACCTCATGCACGGCTTTCATTAAAGACTGCTTAAGTAAAAAAAAAAAAAAAAAGATAGCAGGAACTAATGTTGTCCATGTTTTATACCTGAAGAAAATTCTAAACAAATCAAAGACTATGGCTGTTTCCTCGAATGTGGGGCATGTTTTCCTCTTTGTTCTGAGACATACCAACACATATATCACTTATAGCCTGTTTGTTAACAATGAAAATATTAATGAGCAATAATCAGTGTCCTCAGATCCCAATACAATAAATGAACAATTAATTAAATAACAAAGAAATATCGCTGCAGTGGTACCTATTAGGATCAAAAACAAAGCAAATCTGACACAGAATCTGCTGCCTTAAAAGCAAATTTAGAATATTTTTAATGAAATATATAACCACATTAAGAAATTAGTAAAACCAAAGCACACTAGAGAGAATTGGTAATTAGCTAAAGACAGATGAAGAAATTAGAAAATTGAGATCAAGGGCTGGTAAGATAGCTCCATGGGTAAAGAAACTGGCTGCCAAGCATGACAGCCCCAGTTCAACCCCTGAGCCCACATGGTAAAGAGAACCAGCTTCCACAGATTGTCTATGACCACATGCATGCTGTGACATTCATACAGAAGACACACACACCTAAGCACCCAAGCATATGTACACAAAAGAAATAAACACATGTAAAAGAAAAAACATAAATCAATACAGAGGTAAAAATTTAATCAAGAATAAAAATTACTATGCATTAATAATTAGACAACTAAGTATTAAAATAGCTAAGGAATTTAGTCACTTAACAAAAATTACCTTCAAATGACTGGGAACATGAAAAGTTGCTCCATTTCAGGAGCTCTTAGGGAAAGTTCCAAGCCACAAAGAGATGCCTCTTTTATCTTATCAAAACAGTTAAAGTTTTTCTAAAAAAAATTGTTAATACTGAGTTTGGAGAAAATAAGAATGAATATCATATTCAAAAACTTGATGATGGAAGGAATTACTTGTACAACCACTGACAGAACTTTTCAGCAGTAAATTCCTAACTGTACATCAATGAGAACAGATATGTCTGTAAGCATCAGATCAAAGAGAATATGTGAGTACTTCTAAGAGGGTCCTACAATCTCTGTCATACCCAGAAAAGGGGACACAGTAGATCTCATATGTTATGACAGAATACCATGACATATCAAAGTCGCTGCCTCATCCAACAAGTTAAAAATCTCACAAGCTCATCACTCCCCAGGGCCAAACACACAGCTGTACACACTCCATTTACATCTGCATAAAGTGTGGGAAGATCAAGACTGCTGTCAGGAGTTAAAGCCAGGTTTGCCCTGAGCACCTTGGAGGAGAACGAGACTTTAGAAGCTGTTAAGTTGCTGAGTGCACGTGTTCACTTTCTTATAGCCTAATTGACCTATAAAGCTTTTGGTTTGCACATTTTTTTAGCTTTCATGCTATATTTTTAACTTTAAAAATCCTTTGAAGAAAAGAAAACTGTCAGCAGAAATGTTTTTAAGTGTATTCCTTTTATGCTAAGCTACTGGGTTTCTTACAACATCCAAAGCCACTCTAACAGATATAGAAACTCAGAGGTCATCATTACTCCTATGACACAGACAATAACTGCTGTTCAGAAAATGAAGAGAGCCACTCCTGGTCACAGAACTGGTGTGACAAGCTCATGTTCACTAACTCCCAAATCTAATCTTCTTCCTCTTCTGCTTCTCCTCATCCTCCTCGTTCTCCTCCTCCTCTTCCTCTTCCTCTTCCTCATCCTCTTCCTCTTCCTCTCCCTCCCCCTCTTCCTATTCCTCCCCCTCCTCCCCCTCCTCTTCCTCTTCTTCCTCTCCTCCTGCTTTTGGTTCTTCACTGTGTCTCACTCCCTCAGCTTCTATCCCTACACTCTCATTCCTTCCAACAAATAAACCATAATAATAGGAAGGGAAATCCACCTATGTGATAATTTTATATAATAGCACCTACCCTGGGATTGTCACCAAATAACCCAAGTATCTTCTTTCAAACCTTGCTAACAGTTTAACACATATATCTTTAGAAAGAAATAACACCTTTCCCAAACTGAAAACCCCACCATCTAATTCTAATATTTGCTTGGCTATCCAAATATCATATTATGTTTTGCAATATTTTTAAACCTGTAAATGTTGAACAGAGCAGATTAGGGTGATGAAGTGAAAGGGTACCCCTAAAAGTGGTATAGCTAAAAAATTCACTAAAACAAGCATGCCTGGACAGAAATATGTATGCCAAAGAAAATTGCCCTTCAGTCACTCAAAAAAAATTATAATTTTAAGGATCTCCTAATAGAACTTGATAGTGTAGCATTTCTGATCCTTTCTCCTGGGTTTTAGCTTAAGTCAAACACCAGCCAGTGGAGGCTGGGAAAATATAAGGAAAGATTCCAGTCTCACTCATCATTTCCAGTTAGTCCTTCTCTGGGACATAGGCTTCAGGGGCAGAGTTTTATAAATAATGAAAGCTATCGTAATCTCACCAGAAAGAAAACTCGGAAAGGTAAGAGTATGGCATATGGTGAGTTAGACTTTCACAATCTCCATTTTAACTACATGTCTTCTTATGTCTTAATGTTCAGGCAGAATTGTATCCCTTCAAATGCTTATGTTGAAGCTATAATCCCCAGTGTAACCACCAACCAGGAGTGAAGACAGCAGGAGCCAATGCTTAGTGTTTTCTAATACTGTCAGTTGGCTTATTTGTACCTAGGCGTGTGGAGGTGAAGGGAACAGCTGTGGGCTGGAGGGAAGGGACAGAGTCAGTGACAATGTCATCTATCTACTAATAGACATCCACTGCCCAGCTCCAAAGTGGAGGCTATCTGTTGTCTCCAGTACTTAGTTGTATGTGAGGTGTCAAAGATATTGTTCATGGTGTAGATCTCCATTCATTCTCTGTTGCATACTCCTTGTACTACAGATCTGTGTGTGGGGGGGGTCTCTTATCCTTCTTAAATAAAATCGCAAGACGGCAATGCAAATTCCTTAAATAGACGTAATACTAGGTCTACTAAGCTCTTCAGATCCATTACTACAAAGTAGCTTTGGGAAATGGAGCAAATCTATATTAGTATCACCTCTACAAGTGAAGAAATTAAGAGACATCTAGGCAAAATGGCCCCAAGTTGTCTGGTAAGATATTACAAAAACTGAATTCCTTTCTGAAATCCCTGTCAAATTTTTCTTGACTGTCCCATCTCTAGCTACCTACCTTCATACACACTCATAATTCATATCACACCCACGGGTGTACTAGTATCCTTAGCTCAAGGCAATCAGTCCACACAGCCTCTGAAGGAGAGGTCACCTCACCTTCCCCATGCCACAGCTTAGGCTAATTCCTGCTCTTCCTCCACCCCTCCAGTGTCCTGGGCTAGACTAGTTCCTCCTCACACTTGCTCTAGCACAAGGCTCTACTGGTCCCTCATGATCTTTGCCACACCACACTGTAATGACCTTTTTAATTGTCTGTGTCACCTAATAAATTGTGACTCCACAAAGGCAGAAACAGGGCGTGTTGAAGATAATGGCGAAATGCCTAATGAGTGTTGGGGGCAGATGCCACCTCCAGCAGCACTTAATGTGAAGCCAACTGAACAGGCAAGACTCCTAAATGTCCAAAAGTCAAAGTTTCTAAAGGAAAGGCCCTTGGGGGCTGGCATTTCCCCAAAGCCAAATATATTCCAAAAGAACAAATTAAGCTCTTCAGAAGATTGCTTACCAGATTGCAGCCACCCAGGGAGCACTCACTTCTGCCTTCTGGAGCTCTATGGGAAGCATTCTACCCTTGGCTAAGTTTTCACTAAAAGGCAACCAGACAGGGCTTTTGTTCTGGCTGGCAGGGGGAATAACTGCCCTGAGTTCACTTTCCTGCCTCTGATTTCTAGGTGTCAGGTACTGCTCCTAGCTCTTGATTACTCATTTAATTATTGGAATGACTCTATGAAATAGGCACGGCTAATATTCTTATTTTTCAAAGAAGAAAATGGAACAGAGAAAGATGAAGAAATCTATCAAGATCATTCAACAAGTGTGTGTTGGAGTTGAGATTCACAGCTAGAGTCTCAGCTCTTATGTGTTTCAAGGATCCTAACAGACCTCACCAGCTTAGGGCTGATGATGCTAAAAGAAGTACAAATTCTAACAGATATCTTCTGTGGTCCTCTAGTAACTATTATCAGTACAACATATTCAGTAATACAAACTCGCTATCTAGCATTCTTGTGAGGAAGTTAGGGCTGAAAGATAACCCCGATTATCCTTCAGCCCTAAATATAGTCTTCTCCCATGCATAAAAATTTATTCTGACAACTTTGTCAGAGAGCTTGGTTGAAAGAAGATGTCCTAGGACATACAAAAAGAGAGTTAGTTGGTGTCTAAGAGAATCCCTGTCACTCAGCAGAGGAAAACCCTAGGCATATTCCTAACAAAAGCTTTTGGTGCTTATTCAACAAATTACCATAGTTCTAGAAGCAAGGAAACCCTGATATTCTTACTGACCAATGACAACAAAAACTAAACAGTGTTCATTTTCTGTCACACAGGAACAGAACCCTACAGCAGCACCACTGGGAGGCAGCAACTCTCGGAATAAGCTCTGAGCTCCAGAGCCTGTGTCTTCATTTTATAAGTGCTTCATAATTAATGATGTAGTGTTGGCAACTTGTATTCTATTAGGCTGATTCTTTTGCAGAAATCAATAGTCTGACAGAGGAAATCCTTTTGGGAAGAGACTGTTTAATCATATTCATTATCATCATCCTTATTATTGTGATGGATAGCTTTTATTGAATTTTTATGATGTGCAAGGCACTGCATATGAATGACTACATCTCATCTCTCTTCTAGCTTTGAAGAATAGGTTATTAAATACTAGGAGGCACAAGGCATTGACTCTTTACATTAACCTGATCCAGCATCTTACCTCAAATTCCTGGCAGTCTGGCAGAGGACTCAAATATCGCTATACATACATAGTACTAACAAGCAAAGTTTCTACATAAATGCAGATGTGGTTTGAAAAGGATATCGAGTATCTTCACATCCTTCTTCGGGAGTCTGATGACAAATAATTAACTTCTTTTGGTCTCAGTTTCCCCAAAACACAAATGGAATAAAACTGCCTTGAGAGAGCTTTGTGGCGAGATGATCATTATTCCTGTGTCTGAGAGAGAGCACTCGATGGAGTGAGATTCAAGAGAGGCAGGCTCATTTCTGCACCAAGTATCCAGTGAAAATACTCTGACTTGCCCATAGCCTTGACCAATCTTTAAAGAAGTCTTCCTCATATTCTCACTGAAACTAATTAAACAGAACAAAATGTCCACCTCTTAGCTTTTTCACAATACCCAACAGTCATAACTGAGATGCAAGATTGCTTCTCTATGGTGAGGCTATAGACAGATGATGCTGCAGTCCTCTTCATTCAAGAAGGCATGTGTGCCTAAGCCTGAGCAGCACTTCTTCCATCCATCCCAGTGCCTCCCTCCTCCCCTCCCTAAGCTTTGCCACTTCAGCAACCTCAATTTTTATAAAACTGTTACTCAAAATAGATTCCTCCAGAAGCTGCCCCTGCTGTGGACTCCTGCAGAGTGAAAGTCATGGGTTCATGGCAGCTGCTGACCATCAATCCTCAGAAGTCTTTGGATCTGCCCTTCAGATTTGTGAGTATTTGGTGAAAAAATTATATACATATATTCTGGTTTTCCTTAAGCCTATATTTTGTTATTTGTAAGCCTTAGCTAGGAAGTAAAAAGAAATTTAGCCATCATCCTCTTTTCCTGTGTCCCCAAATGCCTGGCACGGGCACAGGAAGCCAAGTCCAATCACTGCTCAGAACACTGACCCAGCTCTCCCTTTGAGTGGCAGGCAAGTCCTTGATGAAAACCAAAGCCAAGGAAGGTCTTATCTCCTCACTTGAAGCACTTCCCCTTTTTCTTCTTCTCCTGTCTAAACAAAGCTTGTTGACGCCATCACTGTACACCTTCCTTGAGCAACCATAGCAATGTCTGTGCTGCCTCTGCCCACAACCTCTATTTCTAGGATTTGCTGGCTCCACCCATAGGGACAAAACACAACTGAATGGCTACATCCTGTAGAGACAGAACTCCCACCCCCAAATACATGCTCATAGTGTTGAGACTTTAAGCCTGAAGAAAAGCTGCCAACTGGAAAGTTCTTGTCTCCAAGTAGCCTGATGTCTGCAAGGAGGGATTACTTGATTGGTTTGGGTGCAAAACTAACACAGAATCAAAATATAACTCTAGGATTCCAGAATGTGAAGAGCTAATAAATTCTCACCAAACAAGACTTCCTAAATTGAGTTTTCTTTATGAGGCACTTCATGAGCACTTCTGTGTTTTTTCTACTGAAACAGTAATGACAACTGTAAATATTAACAAAGTGGGGTGCAGGGTCGAGATGAGGGAAACAAGAGACAACAGTAACCCTGCCTGGTTCCCAAAGAGGACTGCCATGTATGGGATTTCTCGTCACCAACTTCTGCTTGCCAATCCATGCTACTTTTAATGAACTCCAGTTCCAAGAAGGAATGAGCAATCTATACTCTGGTAGAATGAAGTAGTGTTTCATTATGCTAAAACCACACGAGAGTGAATGTTGTTATTAACTCTGACTGTTAAATTGAAGCTCAATTCTGAAGATGGATATAGATTCTGGGTCACTTGTGAACTGTTTTGTTCATACATGAACATATGAGTACTTTCTTGCTGATATCTTATGTTTCTATTGGTTTGTTTTGAGGTATAAGCACAGGATTTTTTCCACTGAGTTTTAAGAATCCAAATACTTCAATTTTAACTCATTTGGCAAGAGGTTTGAATATGAAAAGCAAAAGAAATAGGGAAAACCAAAGACAAGAAGAAAGAATACATCTGAGCACTAAGGCAGCAGCTGTGTATTTGCTGATTGCCTCGCCTTCTATGGGTTAGATGATTTAATGAGAGTAGTAGCTATACAGATAAATTTGTACCTCACCATTTACATGGATGGTCTCCTTTAATTACATTGCTATCTCGGCCATGTTACAGATATGGAACCTAAGTCCCAGGAAAGCATGCTACACGATTTACAACCGGAACAATGAAAACTTCCAACAGGTCTCCCAGTGCAGCTCCTCAGCCTTACGTGGTGATTCCCTCTGTAGGAAAGCCGTAGCCTACGTCTCTGTGATGTGAGCGGGTTTATGAGCTTCACTCAGCTCTGTCCAGACTGGGGTCTTCTCACTAGTGCACTGCAGCATGCCTGCAATGTGGAGATGGGTTTCTGGGCAGTGGGAACATTATGTTGAACAGCCTGTGCTCTTTTGTGAACCCTTGCATAAGCCAGAGCAACTTAGCTAGTCTTTCTGGTTGATTTCAGCAGAATATGGAGTTACTACTCAGCCAGGAACTTAGAGAATACTGATTTGGGGCCAGGGGAGTAGAAAGGAAAGTATGGACTTAGAGACTCTATACTATAGGCCAAAGCATTTATATAACAGAAAGCTCCTCCTGTTCCTTCCAGGTGAACACTTTGTCCTTGCCAACTGCCTGTGGGTTGGGATCCAAGGACCTCCATCTACTGCAAGGACTGCTGACAGCCCTCTGGAGTCATGGCCTCACCCAGATTTCACCTGCGTGAGCAAAAACAGGTATCCATTTCTCTGCACATATCTCCTCATCAGCCCTGCTCCCTTGTTCCATTTAACTGTGACTCATCCAAATCCCACTGCTTTGCAGATGCTATGTTGGGCTTCATCACACCAATGAATGTCATGTCTTCTGTGTATCCACGGGGGAACATGACTGCCAAGGTCAAATGGCTCACAATATGAGAGCTTCAGTTTTGTGGCAGAAACAGTGAACAGAGTATCAAAGAACATGAGAGTCAGGCCTACCAGACAGAGATATACAGCATAAGAATTTACAAGGAGAATAAGGAGAGCATGTTCCCTGATGTGTGGACCAGGAAAACATCCAAAACTGGGCCAGGGAAGAATTTGAAGGAAAGCTGACCTGGGAGAGAATGGCTGGGACTGCCATTGTCATCTGACTATGTTCAGGGCTTGGAAGGGCTACTTCAAACATTTCTCCAAGAAATAGGCTCTAAGGCAAGCACCCAGCATGCCCCATGGTGTGACTTCTGCAATAGGGAGACCATGAGGGCTGGTGCTCAGCTCATGCCTGAGGGTGATGACACTCTCTGTAGACTGATGTTTCACTCCTACCAAGAATGTATTGAACTTTAGAAATGGATCAGGTAGCCAGTGGCAGTTGAGGAAAGCTGCTGTAGAGGTGAGGCCACATACCCAAGAAATACAAGAGCTTCTCCATGAGAGATGTCAGATGACTTCACAGTGGGCCCTGAAAGGGTGGCCTGCTAGGGGCTGCAGAAACACCCAGCATCCTAAGTCGGAGGAAGAAACCCTAAGCAAATACCTGGAAAAGTGGGTCAGAGAGAAGAACACAGCAGGAAGCCCCTAAGATCCTGCCAGAGGACTCACTGGAAAGGACTTTTCCTTAAACACTGTTTGACTCAGAAAGCAGGCATTTTTCCAGCCAGTGAAAGCTGCTGACCATCTCCCCTCTCCTGCCATCAGTCTTGAGGACTGATTAACATGGCAGCAAACAGTGGGTGAGTGCTAGGCGCTGACCCCATTCATTCGGTTGAAGCTGAAGGCTTCCAGAGTGGAGAAAGTCCAACCATAAATGTGAGACAGAACTATTTCATGTTGGTCTAGTGGAGAATTTTGTTATCTCCCTTAGACGGGCCATCCGAAACCTGAATTGAGTCTGTGCATCTGATGAGATTCACTAGACTGTCTCCTGTGGTGAGCAGGAAGGATGTCAGCACTTCCTCCAGAGATGATATTCACTCTGGGCTAATCTAAGTGTGAGGAGGGCTGCTGGTCTCTTTACTACAGAAGCCCTGCTTCTTCCTCACAGTGGTTATAACCAAGAGAACCACACTCACAACCAAGTCCTGGAGACTTCAGAACAATAGGATCCAATAAGTTCCTTCTCCACTCTAGATAAAATCTGTCCTCACAAATGGACCACAGACACATTATCCTGAAAGCAGTTTCCTGATAGCAAAGTTCACGGAACCTGCATGACCAAGTGGAGAGTCCAGGGACACAAAGGATTTGGATGTCTCATGACACCTTCAAGCACTTCACTGGGATCCATGGAATTTGATTTGAGAATACTTTCTCTCCATCTCTCTCACTAGCCTGTGTCATGTCAAAATTCCAGTACTCCTCTGTCATAGACATATAAAATTTAAGTATTCTGAGACAGACTGGACAGATATGCTCTTTCTCCACACCTCACAGTAAGTTACTATATTTCTACAAACTGAGATGGTCCATTTTGATGCTCCAGTGAGTTTTAAGATAGCCATTAATTATTATTTAATATTATCACATTATGACCATATAAATTCAAAGAAATTATTATGTTGAATATATTTTAAGAACACATGGGTTTTCTGTAAAGATGAACCCCAGTATCTCTGAGGGTTCACATGCCACCATCCTGTCATTCTGGCTCAGTACCATTTTAAAACAGCAAAGATCACAGTTTAGAAAACATCAAAAGTCAGACTGTCTTGTATCGATGGTACAGGGAAGGAGAATAGCTTGCTAAGCATTGTACCAAAGTAACAGGGTGTCCTTCAGGCTAAAGACACTCAGTAGGGCACCAAATCATGGAATTTAATTTTCTAAATACTGATACTAGATCATAATTTTTTCTCAAAGAATAGAGGATATATTTTGATTCAGGACTGCAAAATCCTGTCTTATAAAATAGCATCCCAGCCCTTATCCTTAACAACTCATTGTTCATCCACAAAGATGTTTCAGACCACCACCACCAGCTGAGGATCAGAACAAGCAAGAGATAACTTTGAAATCAGAATGTTTCACACCTCGTAACAAGCTACATGACCCTGGACACATTCCTTACCTTCTCTGAGACTATTTTTTCATCTTTAAAAATGGTATAAAAATAGATAACCTGAATATCCACTATGAAGTTTAAGCCATTGCTAAAACAAAATGTGTCAAACACAGTGCCTGGCACACACTGTGTGCTTGGTAGCGTTTTCTGGGATGTAGATGGCTGAAGCTTCCCATGCAGACTCTGATGTTCCAATATAAACAAAATTGGAGAGCTCAGAGAGTGCATGGGATAAGCCACAAGCAGACTCTCCACAAGAGATCTTGATGATTCTGCCTGCTGCCATCCATAGAGAGAGAGTAAGCTGTGGCTGCTATGCCTGAGTAACTGCTGCCTCACCTTTGTGAACCTTGTACCCTGGGAGATAATTGCTCAAGTGACCCCAGTCCCTCCTCACTGTGTGTTCTCTATGGAAAGGGCTGTGAGGAATTCAAAGGTGCTGGGTAGCTAAAGAGCATGACTCATGGAGCTGTAAGTGGGAGAGCCTCCAATCTCTAGTCCTGCAGACCTACCCCAGCCTCTGCCTCCCCTTACTGCCCCTGAACACACACTTGCCACACATACCTATGCAGAATGGATGGGAGACATACGAAGCCAGGTAGAAACTGACAGGTTACGTTGTTTTAACAGTGCCCTGACGCTCTGCCACCCCCTCCAACAACAGACCAGACAGCATCTTAGTCACCCAGCAGTACTCCCCAGCTAAGCTCAGAAAGTCCCCTGTTATCCCCAGTCTCTCCTCCTAGATCAAAAAATAACATCTTATACAAGGTGAGGCAGGTACTTTGTGTTGTTATGGTAAAGCTTTTCAGCATGGAGATATTTATACATGTTTTATATTTGGGAAAAATAAAGGGAAGTTACTTACCATATCTTCAGAAACACGTTTCATAAGCAGTTAATGAAGATAATGCCAGATTGGCAAGAATATGGGACACCCATGACTGCCAAGTCCAGAATGAGCAGATGATAGGCCCAGGAAAGGCCATTTTCTTCCTCATCCAAGTTATTTAAGATATGTGTCATAAAATGAATACTTCTGAAAAGTCAGCAACTCCAAGCTTCTTGGCTAAAAGTTAGCTCTCATAACATCTGGGGGAGTTGACCTGCTGTCCCCTGGAACACAAAGGTATCACTAACTGAAATATGCATCCTTTGACACCTTAGCAACCCAGTCCCAGGAAACACTACTCAGGCTAGAACTTTGTGTCAACATTTATCTTGCACCATGGTTCTGTGGCAAGGCAGTGGGAGACATTTATGTTCATCACAATAGGCAGGGAATTTTTTAAGCCTTAGACTCAGCATCATTGATGTTGTTGATGTTTTCACTATCTGAGAGCCCAAAAAAGAGGATGCCAAGATGTGCCGCTGATTCTGAACACCAGCAACTTGGTATACTCACCAAGACCTTCAAAAAAAATCCCAGTGCAAGGATCACACAACAGTGCTGTTCACTCAGGATCTCTGGAGTGGGAATCCAGGTGTGAGTTTTGAAGTTTCCACACTAGACTCTAGCCATCATCCCAGATGAGAACCGGTGCCTTGCTGGGATCAGGAAGCCATAAGATGAGAGAAATTTGGTCTCTAAACAGAACAAGAAGAGAACCTTCTACTGATAACACGGACACCTCACAGGTAGTACAAGATGAAGAAATTTCCAGTATTTTAAGCAACTGACAGTTTGAAACTTTAGTTTTTAGAGCAGCCAACACTGAGGGGTGGGAATCCAGACATAATGAAACATTTTCTGATTTCTTTACTGGTATGGGTGAAGCCTCAGTGGCTGGAAATTGAAGACACCTTTGTGTCCAGAGCTCCACATGGATAAATTACAAAAGCCACTGGGAGACTGAATCAAACTGCTGGGATAGCAAACAAACAACTGTACTTCCTGTTCCCACAACACAAACACCATGTCAAATGACGTCTCATTCAGAGTCTTGGTTTCTCCATTGTGTTGGTTGAGCTACTATAATAAAGTATTATTAACTAGGTGGCTTATAAAGTTTCAAGAGGTTAAGGTCAAGACATCAGGAAAATTGGTGTCTGAAGAGGGCTCACATTTAATTTGTGAGCAGTGATCTTCCCAGTTTGTCCTCAGGAGAGGCAGGAAAAGCAAGCAGGCTCCTTTGGACAACTCTCCTGAGGGCTTTAACTCCATTCCTACTATCCTCTAAGAAGCCTCACCTTTTGACAGCTGCTGCTTTGGGGATTATGTTCTAGCTTATTTATCTGAGGAGACATAAACATTCATACCTCAGCATCCTTGCAGGAGTGACAAAGGAAGCCCTCCTCCTGAGTGATATGAGAATGTCATTTATAAATGAAGAAATTGTGACTCAGACAAGAAAATCACTCCCCCAAAGCACCGGAAGCCAACGGTCTGCAGAACCCAAGATAAGCAAAGAATTTTCAAGACAGTATTTCTTCAACCATATCCTGATATTCTGTCCTACTTGATAGGACCCATGACAAAAAACAGATTATCTTGCTATAGAAGAGAGCCTCACTGTGACAAGAGATAGTCAAGGTGAAAAACACTAACTGGGCTTTGGGTATACCTCAGTATCATTGTAGTAGAATAAGAACATGGAAGAGGGGAGTCAATATGAACCTTATACCCACCAAGAAAGACAAGTCCATAGCTGATGTAAGGGTCACAGACCAGTCAGAAAGACTTAAATCCCATTTTTGCAGCAACCCCCTCCCCTTGAAGGCAGTGTTGTCTGCTAAACCTGCCTTCCTCCTGACTTGAACCCCAGCCTCCACAACATGATCTGTTTCAGAAATTTCCAATTGATCCCTTCTGTCTTTTCAACAGAAAAGACCTGAGAAAGTATAAGAAGGCATGTTTTAAAAAGAGAAGCCTGGATTCAATGATTCAAAGATGCCTTAAAAGCAGATGTCACAGAATCATAACATTATACAACTTTGATGCACCCTTCCCATCACAGTCTATGTTAAAAGTACCCCCTAGAGTTGTGCTTTGCACACTCTGCATGACCAAACACTTCTAGTCACAGCCCTGCTGTGTCCTCTTTTTTGTAAGAATTCATACTTCACCAGATAAGTGCAAGTTGTTCATGATAGACAGGAATATGCTGACTACAAGAACATCCTAGATGCCAGCATTAAATAAAATTAGGCATCAGCTCAAAATCCCACTCCATTCACTCTAATGCTTGGGAACCCCTTAAATGGAGCAGGCTGAAACTGAGATATGGGTTCACAAGTCTGTTTCCCTTGCCAGACTTTAAGATCCTCAAGATCAGGGATACTGTCTTATCTTGGTGCCTGGCACAGAGACTGACACATAGTAGGTGCTTAATGCCTTTGTTGACAGATGGAGAAATGAGTGGATTCACTTCTTTATGGATTCATAAAGCCCCTCCTCCATAGCATATACAGTTCTAGACCTTGGGTCATGAGTAAAACAGCCAACAAGCCCATCCAGTTCCTTGTGGAGCTCATGTTTTAGAAATTGGAAAAGGAGCATACTGAGTGAAAACAGTGAAGGCTGTAGAAGTGGTGGTGTCAGGCGTAGGCCTATGGTTAACGCTGTTGGAGTGATAACCGCAGGCCAAGACGTATACTCCCATCATCTAGGAGGCAGTGTGCTGCACTGGTTAAGCTCATGACAGCAGAATCATTGTTGAAGTCATACTCAACTCTGCCTCTTGCTGTGATCTTGTGCAAGTTATTCTCTTAGTCCTTGTTTACTCAGCTGCCAAATGGATATGGTACAGTCGTAAGTACTGGGTGATATGATTCCTATAGAGACCACAGACCATTCTTTATATCCACTTAGTACCCATAGGTAAATAGCTACTATCACATACTATGTAGTATGCATATCAGCCCTATGAGATGGGTCTGCTTGGAGAAGTGAAAGAAGCTACTTAAGCTCACACAATTACGAACAGATAAAGCCAGATTGACTCAAACCTACTCAATTCTAAAGTCCATGCTTTCAACTGCTATGACTTGTTCAAGGACCAACATCACAGAGAACCTGAGTATCTCCCCCATAGCCAACCACAGCATCGGTTACCCTTTTAAGGTAAAACATCTCATTCCAAGCTCCTTTAATACAGAACCTACTTGATGAATCAGTACATAGCCAAGTACAAAGTAGTCACAGGGCATGGAATTTGGAGACTACTGATATTATTCGAAGCATTAATTCTGTGGTTTACACTGGTCCAGAGCTCAGAAGCAATGGTTACAAAAAGAAAATGACCATAAAGGTTCAACAGGCTGGGGAACAACATGTTTGTACAGCCTGGAGAAGAAGGAAAAGGAGGTATACACAGTGTACAGGTGGTGAGATGGGACATGGACAGACTCAGGTCACATGTGGCCTTCTAAGAAGTGCTCTTACGGGGTTCCTGAGATTGATTTGTAAGAATGGCAAAGGTGAACTTAACCATGCTCTACACAGAGACCACTCTACCCTGCCTTTCTGATGGCAAAAGAGAAAGTAAAGGTATAAAAGGAGATGTGGCCCAACCCCAAACCTTATCATAGAGAGGACATGGTTGACTCTGAGCCCGAAGCAGATCTGGAGATAAACAATGATTTCACTCCAGCAAAAGGAGATTAAAAGACTCACAACAAGGAGGAGAGCTAAGAGGAAGCAAGGGGGGAAAGGGAAACCCTTCACCACCCTAAACCAGTTGCGAGCTGAATAAGAAAACAGCTGAAGGTGTCCCTACCTCTGTGGACGTCTTTACTGTGCAGTATTATAAGGTCTTTTCCAGGATCTAGATGGAAAACTCTACCCATAAATTAGTTCATGTCACCACCACCAACAATGATAGGGCTCTCTCTGTTCTCAGGTTACCCACCCATATCAAAAACAGCAATCACTGTATTTCCCACAGACTGGCATGTGAACATGTTCGAGGCCCAGGAAGCTGAGAAGGGAGGGTAGAATTGTTGAGGGAGAGAAGAAAGGGGGAATCCCTGAAGCCTACTGCCAAGGTATATAAAATGTTGTCAAAATTGACTTCTTACCTTTGAAGTCTCAGAAATTCTTCTTCGACCTTAATTCTTTTAGAGATGCAGAACTAAGTTAGAAAGGTCCAAACAACAAATTCCAGGTTTGGAGTTATTTTCCAGTCTTGCTCCAAGTAAAAATTCACTTTAGTGTTAATTAATATTACTGTCCAATATATCAGCAATGCTAAAAGCCTCTGTTCCATAGCTACCCTGGAACAGCCAGTCAAAAAAGGTTGGCGATGTCATTGAGTGTACAGTAGTGGGGGGAGTGGGCAGCAGATAAATGGATGCAGATAGATAAACAATTGGATAAGTAGATGGATGGTATATTTCTATAGTATAAAGCAAAATGCACTCTTTGTTTTCAGAGGATAGTATTTTTAAACAGAGGTCATTAGGAATTAGTATTTAGCATCATAAATACTTTTGATGTGACTATTTATCCATCTGCCAACTCTATAGAAGAATTGGTTTCCCATCAAATCACATCTTCCAGTCATTCTCTCTCCACACTATCTTCCTCAGATGCTACTTTTCTCTACATAGCAAAAATCACGCAGTAGAAGATGTCAGCATTTCACCCCAGTGCTGACCTCTGCTCTGACCTCATCTACTCTGTAGCTCTCTATCATGTGTGTTCGTCTGAATGCCAAGTACAACTTTAATCTCAATCTGCGTGCATGAGTGCTGACACCTCCCTTCTCCCCCTCAATCTGCCTCGTCTAAAGACTTAGTATCTCCATTCTCCAAAGTTTTAATGGTAAACAAGAAATAAGGTTTTAGTATGTTCTTCCCTCCAGAATAAATAAGTCACTGTATGACCTTATCTCACGGTTACCTTTACAAAGCTCCCAGTTCTGATTTCTGCTCTTTGCAATCACACCCACACATATAATTATTCATTAATGCTACTTCACTTGTGAAGACCTCGACATGCTCAGGCCTGAGCACTACACCAGGGATTCCAAGATGGAGAAAACATACTTGCTGACCTGGAGAATCTCCAAATCTTCATGCATCAATGGGATTTGTTTCTGTCTCAAATTTTCTACAGATCCTCATTGTCTGAGACCTAGTGTCTTTGCCAGTACCGTTTCTGTTGTTAGCTCCAGAGGCTGGTTTTGGTGCAAATTCAATTCTGTGCTTACAGAATAATTATTGTGAGTTAAAACCAAGCATACTGGAACCAAGGTCCCTGGCCTATACCTTCTGCTCAGAGTTATGATGTTGAGACTTCAGATGCTGACTTGAGGCTCAAAGAAATAGCAGAACTGAGTAGAATTTAAATATTGGTGATAAATCAGGAAGTCACCTGGAGGCTAGGACTGCTGATGCTGAAAAAGCATAAAAATTATAGTAACTAATAATAGTGCAAATATTCTTCTAGACTATAAGACTAGGAGACATGAACCCCAGCTTAAAAGTTCCAGAATTTCTAAACTACAATGACGTAGATCCTAAAAACATCCAGTGTTCCTTATAATCCATGTTACCTCTCTCTCTCTCTCTCTCTCTCTCTCTCTCTCTCTCTCTCTCTCTCGGGGAACCTAAAGGAAAGTGCTCAGTAAAGATGTGTAAATAAATGGGAAAGGATAGAAGTGTACAGGAAACAGAAGAGGAATCAAAGAGAAAGTCAGGAATGAACACTGGGCTGATATCATGTAAAGACAGAGACTTGACATGGAGCTTGCAGGACAGTGAAACAGGAGAAGAACCCCCTCCCCATCATTCTTAAACTCAAATTCAAGAAACCTTACATTTAAGGAGTATAAGGGGAGGAAAAAACTAAAAGAGCTATTACAGAGAGTGTGAAGCTTGATGACAATGCCTTGGCCTGCACATTCTGAACCTTTAGCTGAGTCCTTCTATAGGACATGACTCACAGGGAAAACTCTGTATGCTCTTCCCAAAAAGAGACAGAAACCACACCCATGTAGGGTTCATCTTGGTTGATTTCCATCACGGTAACCTAGAGTGTCAAGACTCACTGATATGGATGCCAATGAAGAAGGGTGGGGGCCCATCTTCTATTGCTACCTGGAGCTCCAAGCATAATCAACTTTCCTTTTCTTCTCCTTTTCCTACACCTGTCTTCCAAAAAGTGATAAATCTTAGAGATCAGATGGCATTCAGTTTTCTCTAAAATTCAAGTATAACCCAAAGGTTCATAGTCATTGACTCTGAGCTTTGGAGGAAAATTTGGGCAGGACTACATACCCCATGCTTGATCCAATTCCCAGGTTTCTGAGGAGAGACTTTGTAATTGCAGAATTGTTTTAAGGATTAGCAAAGATGTTAGTATTGCTTCTTCATCCCTTTTCTTTTATACTTAATTTGTTTTTTTAAACAACTAGTCTCTCAGATGGAGACTAGAAATCTCCTCCTTAATTTTGACCACCATGTCAAATTTGAACCATCTTTGTCCATTGGCATTGAAGGAGACAGGTATGAATTGACACTAGGTTCCCAGATTCAATTCTCAAAGACTATTGTCGAGAGGAAAAAAACAGAGAGAGGAAGGTGTCCAGGATCAGTGATACTTATTGAGATGATAATAGATCTGGCCATGGATATTTCATAGTTAGCAGCCTTTGTTTTTCTAAGATTTATTTTAAACTATGTTAATTACTAGGTGTCTGTATATGTAAATGAGCACAAGTGTCCTCAGAGACCACAAGTGTTGAGTCCCCTGGAGAGTTACTGAAGGTTATGAGCCTTACAACATTGGTGCTGAGAACCAAACTCAGGTCTTCTGGAAGAACAATATGCATCCTAACCACTGAGTCATCTCTACAGTGGTTACTGAGTGAGTCATCTCATAGTGGACTTTTTATAGATCTGTTCTAGCAGCTAGAAGATAACTCTGCCCTCAAGCTAAGCCTGCTGTCCTCCTCCCAAGAAGCTGAATTCTGGCCTGCAGTCTGCCTCTGACCAGTCAGATACTCATGTGCAGCTTACTTATTCTCGTAGAGTGTGTAAAAGTGGGCAGTAAATATGTCTGGCCCACCACAGAGCAGACATAAAGATCACAACAGATTTAAATGCTAAAAATGCTTTACAAGCAGAAGACCTTATTAATGTTACTTTTATTTGCTTGGCATAAAGAAGAAATGCAAATAACATGGTGGGAGTGGAGGGGACAAACTTCCAGAGCTGCCTGCCCTTATAGAAAAGAAGGAAGAGAGGAAGGAAAGAGAGAGGGAGGGAGGGCATGCAAATTCCATGACACAAGCTGACAAACTGCTCTTCTATGGGCCTGGAAGAGCTGGGGGGATCAGAGAAAATTCATGTATTTACAAGCTAAGCAAAGAGAAAAATGCCACCATAAATCGGAGAGGGAGAGATAATATAATAAAACAATACAAAGTGTCCTATAAGCACAGAAACAATAACAACGCTAAAACAGAAATAGCTTATTAAGTTAAAACTGCAGTAAATCTGTCAGAGCAGCCCATAGAAACTCTCGTCTCATGATAAAAAGCTTTTACCCGCTTATTGTCTTATACTTTCATTAAAATACAGTTTTATAAGCTAAATTATCACTACTTCTTGCTCAATTCCCAGAATGAAATTTAGTTAAACTCTTAATTTGGTAGATCTTTTGTAAGTGACACATCTTTAATGGACAGCTCCCAAAGGCTGACTTGACTTGGGAATGAAGCACTGGGAATCAAGGCAGAGAAGTGCTGAGCCAACTGTTTGGGATTGATACACTGTCCAGATGTGACTAGACAGTGGGGATTTTTACCAGACACCCAGGGAACAAGGAAGTGGGAAATCTCCTCCAACAAAGGGGGTTTGGACCTCAGGGGAAGACGACATGCAAGTCACCCAGCTCTGTTCTCTTTTTAGCAAGCGGGGCCTATAATCCTTGTAAGCTCCAAGCCCTCTCAGCGTTATGTGTGCCAAGCAATGGGTAACCAGCGTTTTAACATGTTCTTACTAGTAAAGCCTTGGATCGTAGTCACTTACATACCCCATCCTTGAATTTACTTCTTCTCAATGCTCTTTGTCCATACGGGTTGCTTTCTTTGTTAATTTCCATGCTTATCCCACTATCATATTCTGACATTCTCCCACCAAGCTTCTTTTCAGCTGCCAACATCTCTGGCAGTACAACCTCAGTAGCCTACCCTGAGCTCTGTTGCCAGAAAGAGATGCAGCTTTTCTGTGTTACCCCAGTCTAATGGGCAGAGCCAGACTTTAGTACCTTCACAACAGTAAGCAGTGACAGCGGAGTAGGCAGGGAGTAAGGGGACTGTGAGACATTTCAGTGATGTATGCTCTCCCAAGACCTTAAGATGTGGAGAAATAACCATGGTAAGATAAAATAAAATAGCATGCTCCCATTAAAATGACCTAGGAACCTATATGGCATGATTGTCTAGATTTTTCTCTGGCATGTTGTGGACAAATGTCTCAGGGAAGCCTTCTTGTTTTTAATACCAGTACATATCCAGTTTTATGAGGCAAATTATTTCTAGTACTTGAGAACTGCCAAGGATGACTGTAAGTATTTGACATAGATAGTTATTTTTATACTCCTTTGCCCCGCACACGACAGCCACCAACCTCTCTTTCATCTATCCATACACCAGTCCCACTCCCTCTCCTCTCAGATTCTCCTTCCCATCACACAAAGCCCCACTCTCCTCAGACCTGACTCACCACTGCGAGCCTGCAATGACATTGCCCATGAAGCAACTTCCTATCCCTCATAGCCCTGATCAAATCTCACCTACTGTATGCAGATTCCCTTAGAAGTCCATGTTCAACATGACCTCTCTCATTCCTGATATCACAGAATGCTGTGTGCTTCTTTGTACCATCATTGCATTTAGTGTTGTCCACTTAGTACAAATGGGGCAATTACTAAAGAAGAAAGCAACTGGTATGAACACTGTGTTTTCTATACCCACAGAAGGGTAGTTGCATTGACACTACCTTCTTTCCAAAAACCAAGTTCATCTTTATGAGCATACACAAACACACACACACACTTTCATACCCAGAGACTCAGAGAGGAATGAATATGTGTTTCAGACCCATGGAGAGGATTGGATGAGTGCTGTGGTGGGAGAAGAGGAGGTTACCAGACTAGAGGATAGTTGAAGTTTCTTTTAGATAGACATTGAGGTTCCATGTCTGTGCCCTTACTTGGAGGCAGTGTCGTGACAGGATGAGAAAGAAGATTTTCGGGGTGGGAGAGGAGGCAGGGTTAGAGAGTAGTCTGCGATCACTGGAAAAAACAGATGGGAATGTCCATGACTTCCCGGGGGCATCAGGACTGAGAGATACAGGGACAAGTTCACACAGCCACTGTGCATGCAAAGGGCAAACGCACAGATTGGAATGACAGGACCACAATCTGTTCCTTCCTAGTATGGGGTGCAGTGGAGGTGCAGGATATTTTATGTTCTGATAGAGCCAGGGAAGGAACTCCAAGAATGGCTGAGCTTTCAACCCTCACCCAACAGGCAATGCTGACTTAGGAAGGACTGTGACCTGACTCACATTACCACAAAACACCCTGTGCACTGGATGCATGGATGTCTCCCTCTTCCCTCACCCTACCTACCTTCCATATCCACCTCACTCTGAGTCTTCCTCATCTAAGTTATCAAAGGGTCACTGAGCACAGAATAATGGAAATGACTCCATTTCCTGGCAGTCTGTAAGCTACCTCCATAAAAGGCAAGTGTGGAGGTCATCTTTCCATAAATTCCCAATTCTGCTGGAAAAGCAGACAAAGGCAGCTGGGGAGCCAGGCGGCCACTTTGTTTTTGCAACTCTTTCCATTGCAGTGCCCTTTATATATGCAGCCCAAGTGGAATGCATCATAAAAGGTGACATTTTATCACAGCAGTTTGTAAATTTTACATAAGCGAGCTGCCTGTAAATCACCCAGCTTATTCCCAAGCTGACTTTATTACAGCAAATCCAGTCATGGATAAACTGTGTGCCAGTTTACTTGAAATTTATCTTTTTTATTCAAGCTGAACTGAGTCCTTTTAATATTCTTCTCTCTTATAATGATAAGGTATAATGATAACCCTATTTTCTATTCAGACAGCTTTAAGGACTCTCATTTCTCTCAAAATGCAGTTCCTATTTGGGGCCTCTTTGCTCCCGAAGTCACTTAGAATTTGTTTCTTGTGTCAAAAATATGGGCACCTTCCCACTCCAACTCATTTAACTTCTTAGAACTTAGGGTTACTCTCACTCCTCATTGTCCTACTGTTCTCTGATTTCTGGGTACCATTTCCCTCCCACTTCAGCTATAGAGAGACCTCCTTCCCTGCATCACATGGACCTCCAGAGTCTCTTCTGACAAAGAAGCCATACCCTTCTGCTCACCCACCCAACATCTACACTATTGAAGTCTAGAAGTACAACTTGTCCAAGCTGATATGTGCTGCAGCTGAAAATGTACTGCAGACCATATGGGCACAAGAGATGGCTCGGTGTGGAAAGCACTTACTGTTCACACAGGCTAACCTGTATTCAGGTTCCCCAGATGCCACATAAACGCCAGGCACAGTGTGGCATAATTCCAAGTTCAATGATAAATCCTGTCTCAAAACAAATACAAAAATCAGGTGGAGAGCAATACCCCAGCACTGTTGGCAGAGACAGGAAAACCCAAGGAGCTTGCTGGCTAGTCACTCAAGCTCGAGATTCAGTGAGAGGCTCAGCCTCAAGAGATAAGGTAGAGAGAGATAGAGCAAGACACCAGATGCTGGCCTCTACCTCTGCTTGTACACACAAACAGACAAATGCACATATACATATACACATATAACACATACCATACACACACACACACTCAGAGTAAGATATATATTCTAGATCTCAAAGGTTTAGTGAAAAGATCTCATTACTAATCTTTACGTTATAATAATACATGACTGATTATATGTTAAAATGGTAATATTTTGAATGTACTAGAAGTAAAACGTAGTAAAAAATAACAGAAAAAGCATCTTTTACTCTTGAGTGTCACCACTAGAAAACTTAAGACAGCTCTGTGACTTGCATTCCATCTTCTGGGTTGTGCTGCTCTCGGCATGGGCTCCTATATCCTTCCTAAGCAAAGAGACATCTCTCCAAGAAAGTGACCCTGGCCTTGAATTTGTACATCTCCTCTGATGGTGTCTACTTCCTTCAAAGCTGATAGAGGTCTAACAATGAGAAGGTATCTATTAATCTTGTCAGCTCATACCCAGAAGTTTCTCTGTATAGACTGAAGGAAATGGAAGTACCTGATAATGATGTAACAGTTCTTCCAAGTGCCCTTAGCAGGTCTTGGTGTACTCAGAGAAATGATGATTGAACAGACATTGTAGCAGACAACTCACAGGTCATGATGTAACAAGGCCAGGATCTAACAGTAAGGAATATGGCTGAATACTATATTATAAGCTTGAAATAAGACTCATCCCCCTAATTATACTGGCACCATGTGAAGCCAGATGCTACCACAAAGGAGTGTGTATTTGTGCTGTCTGAAATCATGTTATACCAAGAGAACTCAACCCAAGGGAGCGGGTGCACATTAGGACAAAAAAGCGATAGTAGATTCTAACTGGGTTCCCATACATTGCTACAAATCAACTTCTTGTCTAATATTACATCTCTCATCTCCCTCCTGTAGACCACTGTGTAGTCATCTGCCTGAATATCCACAGATAGATCACATCCTAGCCTCGCTGTAAACCCTGTGGGCACAGGACAGTGTGATTTTCCCATCTCCCACCACTGTCTCATATTCCTCAGTAAACTCAATGCAGTTGTTCTGTTAGGCTCCTGGTTTAGGATTACGAACAGCTTGTGCATGTCCTGCAGCCATCTCCACTCCATTCATCTGAGCCCTCCATCCATACTAGGCAATTAGCTACTCCAGAGAGCCCCCATCTCCATCATCCCCTCACATCTTGTTTCTAAGCAATGACAGTATTATTGGAAATCACTGTCAAATGTCATGTTTTAGAAGATCTCCACAGATAAGCCGGTCAACTATAGAAGCTAGATCTCATGAACACTGGCAAAATTCAGGGAGTGTGAGTTCCATGAAATGAAGCCAATTAGAACTTACTACCTGAAAGCGCTGGTAGAGTTGGGGATAAGTAAACTCCTGCTGTGAAGGATTGTCCCAACTTTGAGTGGAAGACACTGTTTGTTCACCAGAGGAGGGAATGAGCAAGGACTCTGTCTTAGTTATTGTTTCTATTGTGACCAAATGCCAAAACCAAAAAGCAAGTTATAGAGGAAAGGAAAATTTGCCTTACATTTCCATATTGATATTCATCATAGAACCCAGGGCCACAAGCCTGGGGGTGAAATCACCCATAGAGGGCAGGGCCCTCCCCTATCAATCACTAATTAAGAAAACGACCTATATCTGGATCTTATGGAGGCATTTTCTTAATTGATGTTTCCTCTTTTAAAATGACTCTAGCTTGTGTCTAGTTGACATCCCACCCTTTCCTAGCACACTGCAACTCAATCCAAATATCATCTCAGAGGGTCATGATGAAGTGTGACTGACGGCACTACAAATTTTCTCTGGGACCAGAACAGGGCCTTATCTGGAAATGATATGATGCTACTGGATTATCTAAGCCCATCTCTCATTTTCTGGCTGTAAAACCAGAGCCTTGGAAGGGAAGAAGATATATTCAAGAACCCAAGGATGAAGTGATAAGATCCAGCTGTGGCTGCCAGCCTAAGGTCAAAGAATTATCTATGTTACTACAAACAAGCATGCCTTTCTGAATACACACTCTATGAAGCTGTGTTCCCACAGCCCTTGGATCTCTGGGTAAAGCTGATGGGTCATATTTTGAGGCCCCCAAGTACCGACCTGTGACCGAGCTGAGGGTCCTCGTCACCATACTGCTTTCCCTCTGGGCCCTTTATGGTGTCGATGGCCCTGATGGGGAAATCTCACATGTGGGAAACAGAATATCAGATGTCTCTGTTCTATGTGTCACCAATGGACCCCACCCAGGAGACCACAGGATAGTTCTAGGGAAGACTTGGGAAAGGGTTTGGAAGTGACAGCTTGGGGTGAGCTAGGGAAACGTGTCACATGGATCCAACTCCAGGAGGCTTCATTTTTCTGATATTCACTGGCTGATTATTTGTATATGCTATATTGTTAAAGGCTAAACACCTCAATCAGGAGAGCAATAAATAAATTCTGAAATAGGCTTTAAGAGCTATTAGGTTGTGGAAATTAAAGAGGATTTAGGGCCTGGGAAACTCAGAAAATTGGAGAGTGTGTGAAAATAACTGTTCAGTTTCCAGCGTGATGCTGAGTGAGGTATGGACCTCTACAAGGCATGGAGCACATGCAGTTAGCCATAACCATAGCCCTGGATAGCCTCTTTATGGACCATCACAACTGAGAGTAGCACTGGCTTACTCAGGGCCTGTGACCCAGTGTTATCCCTATTTCTAGCCACTGAGTCCACAACGCCAGCTTAGATAAACATTTGGAACAAAGGGAAATAAGAGTAAATCCCAACTCCACTCTTTATTTCAGGAAGGGGCTGGTCCTTTCTAAAATCTGCTGTCTTGTTTGCAAAAGAAAAACTCCTACCTCTGAGATAAAAATTAAAGACAGTAATGTGGTCAGGGGTTATAATTCCCTTCCTAGACTCCTTGGGAAACAGCTTTTGAAGAGGTTTACATATGTGTGTGCACACATTTTGTCTAGACCTCATCTTCTAGGCCTTGATACTCAGTGTCCAAGCACAAGATTAGAGATATAACACTGGGCAAATGAACAAACAGTGAAGATGAATGCCAAGCCAAGGAACCTGAATTCTATTCTGCGAGCCTCACATAGTAAAGGCAGAGCAATAAGGAGAATCTCTTCTAGGAAAGAGCAGAATGCATCTCAGAACAACAAGGAATATTTGCTCTCTCCATGTCTATCTGTGTGTGTCTCTCTCTCCTTTTGTCCCTCTCTCTGCTCTCTCCCTCTGCTTTCTCCTGTCTCTGTCTCTCTGTGTTTTTCTGTCTCTCTGTCTCT
>NW_021604607.1:1817284-1835539 GCF_004785775.1 Grammomys surdaster | reverse complement strand
CTCTCTCTCTCTCTCTCTCTCTCTCTCTCTCTCTCTCTCTCTCTCTCTTTCTCTCAGTGGGCATGGGCAAGTTATTAGGACCATATAAGACCAGAAGTTGGGGACTTTTGGGTTTTTTTGCTTTTGCATGTATAAGTGCTATCTGGCCCTCACCATGTCATCATGTAGATAGATGGGCCAGGAGAACTGATTCTAAGCAACTATTCAGGCATGGATTTTATGTTAGA
This sequence comes from Grammomys surdaster, assembly GCF_004785775.1. Lineage (NCBI taxonomy): Eukaryota > Metazoa > Chordata > Mammalia > Rodentia > Muridae > Grammomys > Grammomys surdaster. The sequence goes on along the minus strand of NW_021604607.1, from coordinate 1,835,312 downwards.
TCAATAACTATTTTGAATTATTTTTATGAGTGAAATGTTTCTGGTGTGTGTGTGTGTGTGCATGTGTGCGCATGCCTATGTAAACACAGTTGCAGTACAGCTTAACTTATTAGCTTACATGCTGAGTAGAATCTCATAGACAAATGTGTCATTCTTCAGCAAAGCCAAATGATAAAAAAAATTTCACATAATTGGAGACACTTCTATAGACAGAAACAAAACTTCTTAGCCATTGCCCTCATTTGCCCAACAAAATCCAGGTCTCAGTCCCATATTGACACAGTACAAGTCAGAACAATCCAGACAGTCCAGTCCTACACAGAGGCATGCAAATCGTACATGCCTTCTCGGGATCAGGCAAGTAATGGGAAGCTTTCAAAGGCTGAGTTAGAAGATGTTGCCTAACATGGAACAGTAAGCAGTGAGAACTAAGACAGCTAGAGCCTCGATGATGCAGAGCATTAAGAAGTAGAGCCTAAACTAGAGTAATTGCCTTTGAAGACACTGCCAAGTCCCCATAACTGGTATTAAAGACTTTCAGTAAATAACAAAGCCATCCTAAGACACTTGAGAATGGGATGTGAACCAGAGGGAACACTGTCAAGAGATTAAAATCGAATGTTGGAAGAAAGAGGATGGAACAGAAACCAGAATGGCTAACATTTTTTTCCATCTCTTTGTAAGGAGACATAGAGTAATAAAAACAACAGCAGTTGTGGCTCTGCCTATAAGTTATATTTAAGTTAGCTCCTCTATAAATTACCCATCCATTCCATAGAGTGAGCTCAGTCATCCCAATATGAATCTTTTTTATTATCTTCATTAAATTCCTCTTTGTACCAATTGTAAAAAATAAAAATAAAAATATTACTGAAAAGAGTTGAGCATTCCTAGCCGGTTCCATTAGGAGCCAACAAGGCATATGTACTGCAGACTAAGCCAGAAGGAGGCACAGGAATATGACCACAATTCTAGACCAACCCCCACTCGGCCAACTCCACCCAAAGCCAACAAATCTCCCTTCACAGACTAGAAGCCATTCTATACCAAATATCTCTAGGCATCCCTAACAACCTCTCCCTTCTCTTCTCACTTCGAATCCCCAGACTACCACGTACCACAGGTGTTTACTTGTAACACTTTTTCATCTCGAGTTCTCAAAATTCCTTCAGTTGTCTGCATTCACGGAATCTGTTGCTTGCCTGCTCCCAGCGTTTGGGACAAGGAGCCCTGGAGCAGCAACAACACCCAGGTCTTGTATAGAGAGGAATATCGATGTGAGGATGAATATGCTATCCTCATAGAGAGAGCAATGAGAGCTGGTGGTGTCCCCAGTTCCATAGAGTCCTTAAGGATAGCACTAGCCACTAACCACATGTAACAATAGTGAGCAATAAGCATTGACTAGAGAATCTCTCTCACACACACCCGCTATCACTAGCTCTCTTTTACTTTCATATAAACCACGGCACATCTCAGCCTGAGTTCCACCTACAAAATTCGTACATCAAAAACCAGTGACAGGCCACCTTTACTCTCACCAGTTAGGAATCAGGAATGTAGGTCTCTGTGAGTTCAAGACCACCCTGGTCTATATAGTGAGTTCTAGGACAATCAAGGCTATGAAGAGAGACTATCTTAAGAAAAACAGAGGGAAGGAAGGAAGGAAGGAAGGAAGGAAGGAAGGAAGGAAGGGAGGGAGGGAGGGGGGGAGGGAGGGAGGGAGGGAGGGAGGAGGAAAGAGAGGAAGAAAGGACAAAAGGAAGAGAGAGCAAAAACAGATTGACAGCTTTCAAAATTAACATGACTGTAAGTAAAATATATAATACACTGTAAGTAATCTGCATAAAGTGGCAGAACTCCAATATAATAGAAAATTATGTCTATACAACTATGTATGTATCTATGTATGTTTGTATCTAATTTTTATACTTTTTCATACCTTTGTCCATGTGACAGTCACAACTAAGTAAACTAAGATAGTACATACCCCGGCTGAGGAGCCAAGAAAATTGTACTAGTGGTTAATTAAAAACTGGCATCAAATTTACAGTATGCTGACTCTCTTGCAGGCTGCTCTTTGGTTCTAAGGAAAGAAAAGTGTATTAGGCCATCTCATGTTGCCTCAGTGTGTCTCAAATCTGAATCATTCTTCATAGCCATCTATTGCCCAATACTGCAGCCACATGCAGCTGTTGACCCACTCACAGAACACCAGGATAGGCTATGCTTTACAGCAGAGAGAAAGCCAAGGGTGTCCTGAATTCCATGTAAAATATGAAGAACTCACAGATATGGGGTCATCTCATCATCTGAAAAACCTTATAACAAATGTATTAAAGGATAAAAAGGATATTTTCATCCAAAATATCTTTAAAAATTAATCTAATTCCAAAGACTGATGGTGTGATTTCAATGGTACTCATAAAATGCTATATCTGGTTTTCTCTTCACAAACTCATCATCACTATTTTCAAGCCTGCCACCTTCCGTTTTACATGCACCAAAATGAAACCAAGACTCTTCATTTTTCAAATGCCCTAATTGATTTCTTGAGTCAAATTCTACTTTTTTCAAACAAACATGTAACCTTTACTTTTTTAAAACCCTAATTTTAATAATGGTGTTTAAATGCTTTAACCTCGGTTCTAGCCCACCACCCACCAGAGGTAGTGGAAGAAAAGTTATTATGATACATAGGAAGTAGACCTGTTTAGAAATGCTTCTTTGGAGCAAATCCCATCTGTGCTGTCAAGAAATCAGCAGTTCAGTTCACAGGTCAGCAGCAGCAGCAGCTCAGTCCACTCACAAATACTTCATGGATATCCCAGCAGCCCAGTTCAGTAGTGTCAAGATAGGAGCAGCAGTGGCATGATCTAGAAGGAACAGCCAGGCCTCAGCAGAATCAGCAAGAGTCACCAGGAGAGACCAGGGTCAATAGCGATGCCAGGAAAAGTTCTTTGCCAATCAACCCAAGTCTGCAGAAGTGACAAGAAGCTGCCAGCACACCACAAGAAGTTTTTTTAGAATGTTTCTCTCTATGGAGTACAGACAAATGGAGCACAACTACAAAATGTAAAGTGGACCAATACCTGTGTCTTTAGTGAAAAATTGTTCATCACGTGTCCTTTCATGTGCTTGCTTTAGCAAAACATCCTTTCACCTGTGTCTGCTTCAGCAAAATACTATCAGACACAACTGTCTTTCCAAAAATCCCTGAAGTTTCCACTTTACAAACATAAATATGAAAGAGATTTATTTTAATTCTGGGACCAAAAAAATAGTCTGATTTGAGAAAAAAGATAGAATGTTATAACTTCTTAATACAAAAAGTAGTATTAACATTTTATGGAAATAAAAATACTCATTCCACGGTAGATAAAGAGAACCTCATAGAAATGATGTGTAGATTTGGGACAACTCTTTTTTCAATAAAATAAAATGAGTATCCTAAAATGAGACTGTAGTTTTCAAGCTTCTAATTGCAAGATGTAGTTACTTAATTACACATTTTTAGAAACTGATTACGCAGACCTGTACTCATTTTATAATTGTGCTTAATTATACTAATTAACTCAATAATCAATCCACAAAATATACAAAGATTTCATATGAAGAAAATTCTTAGTAACTTGGATGATACATAAAAGAAATCACCTTTTAAATTAAAAATATATCTCCCACCTATCCCATTTACACCTTCCCTACCTATAACCAAAAGTGTGTCTGCATAGGTCTGTCCCATGTCACACTGAGTCTGAGGCCCTAAGAAAGAGTGGCCAAGGGCACCATCAGAAAACTGTGGGACGCACTCCAACTCTCACTTATGGGAAACTGAGCCCCAAGATGATTCCTTGAGTAGTGTGCTTATGCATCTAGTGGATGAAAGGAACAGATATCCATTTTTGTAATTTTTTAGTCATTTCCCTCCACCTAGTTTTTGTATAGGAAGCCAAGGGTGGCTCCAACACCAGGACAATTGACAATTTTTATCTGGATGTGTCAAGTTGGACGCATAGGGCTTCTTAATATTAACTTATTGCTGAGCTTTACAACCTAAAATTCCAAATAGTGGTGCTTTAACTCAATGGGGATTTTGTTTCCCTAATTTACCATAGTCTAGTGCAGGTAGATGAAAGTTCCCCAACAGCTGCATGAGGCTGAGGCACGACAGCCTGCAGTGCACAAGGTATGGGTCTTGTTGTTATCCTCTCTGGACAGTCACATGACTCAACCCATGATTGCTGCATTTCAAGGAACGAGAAGAGTAAAGAGAAGGTAAAATATTTATATCAAAGAAGTAGGGTTTCCCCCCGAGACCATCAGATTGTTAAGAGACAACTTCTTATTACAGAATCCTACCACTGAGAGCATAAACTCAGCTTCTGTTAGTCAAGAAGAAAGGACAATGATTATTGTTACAGCAATTGACAGTGTCTGTCACATTCTCAAACCTTTCTGTTGAGGTGAACACCCTTCATTGGGGAGCCTTGGAAGGCTTCATAAACACCAAAAGGACAGACCTTTATCTTCGTGTCTTCACCAGCTTGAATTCAATAGTGCTCCCTGATAAAACAATCAAACATTCTTACCTTGAGAGCAGTGAACCTCTGTGCAGGGCAACAGACATGAGGGTAGATTTTTAATACTCATCTTACAGGTAACAAAAGCAGGCCCAGAAACATACACATTTTCTGAAGGTCAAACCGCAAACAGTAGCTGCCAGAGCCACAACCCTGCCACTGACATTACTGAGCACTGTATGAATCATTTCTGAATTCATCACAGGAGTGCCTTCTGTGGTTTTTCTTCTGAAAGGAGAACATAGCTTTGGATTGTGGTTTCTCCTATCAGATTTAAACAACTAGTTTCTGACTATATTAAAAATGGATATTGTCAAGATGTGTATAATCTAATTTCTTTGCTAATTAGGAGTTTGTTTCCTCTCAGATACTTATCTAGCCTCCAGGGAGGCCTTTGCAGGAAGGATGGAGTAGCTGGGAGGGCTCTGCTGAAATCATACTACATCTTGCATATTCATGGCCTTACAGCATTTTTTCGGAAGAGCCAGTCATGAGAATGATAATGCAAGGCTCTCCTCTGCTGTGCCAGAGAAAGAACTACACCAGCTTAGACTTCTGTCTATGGTTGCAAGACACACATTGGGCACTGAGGTTGGCGCTTCCAAGAAACAGTATCACTTGTCTTTGCCACTGTTAAGAGAAAATTGCAGGCAATGATGCAGCTAAGGACTGAGGGCAACAATTTCCCTTGAGGGTTCTTTTTTTTTCTTTTTTTCCTTCTAAAAAGCAGGTCTTTTTTGAACAACATAATCTCAAGGATTTGAGACACCCCCGAAAGCACAGCCACCCTTTCCTGACTTGGCTTTACCTTTTCTCCTTGTTAACAAGTCCCCAGCGAGGGGTCAGCAGCCCTTAGTAACCCTAGCCCACATTTGTAAAGATCTGCCAATCAGAGACCACTTGATTGTATTTACTCCAACTCTATCTTCTCATCATCTCCATAAATTGAAGCCAAGACAACCCAAAGATATTATTCACATGAAAATTAAATGGCATTGCAAATATAACACCTACCTAAATAGTAGGAGAGTCTGGAGCCAGGGACGCAGCAAGGCAGGGAAAGTACTAGCCATGAAGCATGAGGATCTAAGTTGGATCATCAAAACCCACATGAAAAAGTACACAAAGTTGGGCATGCTAATATTATAAGCCCAGTGTTGGGGAGGCAGAAACCTCCTCCCTACCCTACCCAGCAAATTCCAGGACAGTGAGAGTCTGTAGCTCAAAAAGAAAAGGAAAAGAGAATGAGTCATGAGGAGAAGCATCTAAAATTGACCTCTGACCTGTTTGTGCATGTATGCATAAACGTGTTTGTACCTGCATGTATGTGCACAGTATTTGTGGCACCCTTCAACTAAAGCAGATTGGGCTTAAGATCCAGCTTAAACCCACCCCTCCAGGAACTGGGTGACACTGTCAACACAAACATTGTCACCAGGCTGGGCTCTAGAGTTATAGGTGCAAATGGCTATCATTGTATATGTCAGGAGACAATACACCCCTTAAAGCTATAGTCTCTTTCTTTCCTGTTAGTGTCTCTGGAATATAGCACATCAGTAAGTAAATTCAAATAAGGTACTAGTTAAAAATCGTCTCCCATGAGACCTCTTGAGGTTAAATATGCTTTTTTAGAGTCATAGGGGTTTTTTCATTGCTGAAGTCATCATCTAGTTGCAGCCATGGACATGACCCCTCAAGTGTCCAAGTTATAAGGGCTAAACTGCTTTCTCAGAAAGATTTCTCAGAAATATGTTACCAGAAATCATGACTCCCCCAAGCTCCCCCTACCCAATGGCTCAGCATGTTACAGTGCCAAATTTTGAAAACCATGGGGTTTTCTTCACTTATTTTGCCTCCAGAACTCTGTGTAGGTCTTGCCCAATGTCCTTAACCTGCATAGCTGACTGGACTGCTTCTACCCAACTCTCTCAGATGCCCTGCACTCAGAGTCAGATTTGTAGCCAATAGTTCTTCCTAGCTCCCACCCTAGAATTCTCTCAAGGAATTTCCCCTGTACTTGGTATATGCTTCATCCCATCTACTTCTCAAAGGTCCAAGACCTAATCCTACATCTTCATCAGTCTGCAGAAGAAAAACTCTGACATAATAACACTGCATGGTAACGACAGCACCAAACCATCATGTCATCACTTCCTTCTCTCTAGGAATTAGATTTTTGCTAGTATACTCTAAGCAGCACTTGCTTTTGTACCACTTGTTTGCTTAGCAGCCAGTCTCTTATGGGACACAGAACCCAGCAGAATGGGAAGGATACAACTTTAATGAATGTGTATTGGCTTGAACCTGAATCTTGGAAGACTCTTAGGGTATCTCAGTCCTTTGTCAATGTGAGGACAGAAAAGGTGTTCAGGGTAGTAGAAAACAGGAACTGTATGTTTCTAACTTTCCTGTGTGAGATAGCTCCCCTCCCTAGACTACTCAATAACTGAATGGCTGCACTGAGAACTTACATTAATCTTTCAAACACTGAGTAGACCCTGCCACACAGTTTTCAAATCTTTTTGATATCTTGCCATTACACTGAGGACAGACATGAAAACTCAGTTCCAAGACCACACAGAAGGCCTGTCTAAGCTGCCTCCTGTCAGGATCCCACAGTTCAGCTCTCTCATCTCCTTTCCTTCCAGCTACCTGTGCTCTGGACACCCAGAGTGTTCCTGTGCTATCCTGGTTGACACGCCTCTACCATGGTGCCTCCATTAGCAGTGCTACCTGGCAGCCCATGATGTTCATGACACTCTGAAGGTCATACAGGACTCTAGTAACTCATAACATTGACGATTCAAAACTAAGTGGCAAAAATTCATTTCTCATTTATTTCCTAGCACAAGCCTGAGGTTTCGAGGGAAGCACTAGATTGCTCTCCTCCCAAGTATTTCAGTTTAAATCCCTGTCCTAGCTGCTCTGTTGATCCTCTCAGACCTGGCCACACTTCCTTGATTCATCCTTACACTTGAAATGGCTGTAGTACAGCATCTTGACCAACATAAATTCATGAACCACTGGGCTTTGGACTTCCAGACTCCCTAGGAGATTTGAGGATCTTCCTGTCTTCTCCTGTATATTAGTCAACTTTCTGTTGCTGTGATAAAGTACCATGATCAAAAAAACAACTGCAGGAAGAAAGAGGAATTTTTTTTGCTTATGATTCTAGAGGGCTAGAGTCTATAATAATACGGAATGTCAAACATGCTAGCAAGAGTGTGAGGCTGGCTGGTTACATGTTCATCTGTATACAGGAAACAAAAAGAGAACAAGAACATGAAATAAGGCAGAACGATTAACCCTCAAAGCTTACCAATAGTGATGTATTTTCTTCAACAAGTTCTATCTCCTGAATGTTCCATGGTGTCACCAATAAATGCCACCAAGTTGGGGCTATGAATTCAAATACATGAGCTTCTGAGGGACATTCTTCATTCAAAGCACTGCTCTGTGACTCTTAGGGGCCAAATCAGAAGCAAGCAGAAAGAGAAGGAAATTGTCTAGTGCAAGTTCTATTTTCTGCCTGAAGTTACCAGTTTCTGCTACCTGGACTTCAGAAGCCACCATGTTGGTACTGTTTAGAATGCTGAGGTTCATGAAATATATAACACTTCTGCTCTCAGAGACCAAACTCTCTATATAGGCAACTGCTTTCTACTGTTAAACTGGAGGTTTGCCAGAAGCCAAACAAATGTCTGTGTTCTACTAATTTGAGCACAAACAACAGAAGATGGATCCTTGCCTCCAAAACCTCCTACATAATAATCTCCATGAATTATCTAATTTTTTGCTGTAGGGGAAAAATCACCACCACTACACACACACACGTGCGCGCGCACACACACAAATCTTGCTTCGAGTGTATTTACATATTTTTGTAATATTCTTAATTATTGGAATCTAAAATCAGTAACATGTTCCTCAAGCTTCTAGAATTCTTTTAAAACTCAAGACAAGGAGAAACAAGATAGAAAACAGGAGATGGGGGGGGATTATGTCAAAGATAAGATCTTAGGTAGACTCTGGAGACTAGAATAGTTTAAGGTGGGCTGGTGCAGACAGAGGAACAGATGTGGGGATACCACAGAGAACGTGCTGTTTGAGAATGAGAATTGTGTTGGAGAGTTGTAGGGATGAGTAGATCTCAGGAGATCTTGGTGCCTGCTTGGGAAGCAAAACTCTTCTGTCTGAATCTCAGGAATACAAACTCAGTCACACAGTGTCAGTGGCATGCCCTCAGTGAAGCAATCATGGAACCCCTTCAGTAGGGTAATGAGAAAATGAGCAGGACCTTGTTGCAAGAAACTGCACTGAATTGGTCACAGGAGGAATATAGCTTTGGAGCATAAACTGCAGGAGTTGGGGCTAGAGTATCACAGAGCAGAAACGATGCTGTAAGCAAGATGTTCGTATCCATTATAGAGAACATTCTCAAATGTTGCTCATCACAGGTTATTTATTGATCACTGCAGTTCACAGGTTGGTAGAACCCTTGCCCCCTTCAGAGTCCTTACATCAGATTCTCTTCTCCCTGTCAACAACACTCTGTACCCCATAATTTAAACCAGAAGCAGAGGAGGGCAGTTCATATTTAGGAGAGTCTAGAATTATTCTTGCTATTGCAAGGAAAATACTAGAAGGAAAATAACCTCCTTCCCCTCCTTAGCTGATTCTCAACAAGAGAGGTAACATGAGAAGGCTTTCCTACTGCAGTCCTTGGACTTTCAGAGAAAAATACAGGCTTGGCACAGGCTTGGCTGGAGTCTTTAAAATTACAGACTGGCTCTGATGTTCACATCCTCCAGCTTGTAGGAACTATCACTGTGTGATTGCCTGTGAGCCTCCAACCCCTCTGTGGACTTGTAGCAGACAGACTCAGTACAAGAGATTCCATATTCTGTACCTGCAGCACCCCCACATGGCTTTACATTAGAAACTGCTCTCATCTCAGGTGAAGTGTGAACTGTGTCTTCCTTGCCTGGTTCCTGAGTTCTGTGATGCTCATGGGAAGAGAATCACCAGAGGCTTTAAGACCAGGAAGAACTTCCAGTGGTAACTCCGCAGACACAGGCTACCAGGAAAAAAGAATAGTCAGTCACAAGGCATGCAAGGCTGCTTTCAGCAAGATAGATTTGCAAGCTAAGGCATTCACCCAGCTTGGTTTCCTCAAAGCAAGAAAGACAGTTGGTCTAAGGTAAGTTAACTTGCCAGAAAAGGACAGGTGAAGCTTTGTGCCCACAAGTGAAAACCTGGAGCTGGACCTGCTTAGTCTCTGCCCTACAGGTCTCTGTGATGGGACTGAAGGTGGCTTTCAGTTCCTGACACATATAAAAGACTTCAATGACAAAGAGCTCTAGAGAGACATCTCTGTAAAGCTGAACAGCCATTCAAAGTAGCTCTTGCTATGGCCTCTAGTGAGCTTCTGCTGCATTATGCATATTTCCCATATCAAATCTGGACGGCGTTCTTACATACGTTACCAGGCACCATCTTCCAGGCTAACTCTGTGCATTCTTCAGGCATGCCATCTCTTGGAACATTGCTAGAAAGAAGCAACAGGGAAGACCAGTCTATTCTTATTCTTTTCCTTCAGGATTTTAATGCACCAGAATCACCTGTGTTCTACAAACCTATGCTAAGACAATAAGAAAATGCAGCCTCATATGCAGGTAATGCTAAGGATAATAGTGAATTATGAGAGTTTGTGGGTCTGGAAAAGCCTGTCTCATATTGGAAATGGGCAGAAGCACTCTGCTGTGAGTCAATCTTTCTTCACAAGCAGACAGCTGCTGAAGTGAAGTCATCTCTCACAACGTGGACTCCTTTGTGCTCTAACTGGCAACTTCTCAGACTCTAAGCAGTGCCTTCTCAGAAATCCATTCGTGTGGCTCCAGAGGCACTGGTTAAGCTGATCTTATAAAAGTTCTCTTCTCTCTATCCTTCTCTTCCATACTCAGAGTCCCGACATCCACTAGAACCATGAATGTATTCAGACCCTCATTTTCATTTCTATATTACATCTGTGAGTTCTAGTTCCTGAGCTCTCTGGTAAGATTGCCCAGCCTACAGTCACTGCTAATGGAACAGATAAGTACAGGGAGCCCTGATCTGCCCCATGAATACCACAAACTACAAACACACACATACACACACACGCGCACACACGCACACACACATTCACACACACATTCACACACTGGCTATAGTTGATGGTGCCAGATGTTGAATTCTTAATCCAAAGACAACTGACTTATAGGCTTGTCAGTAGCCTGTACAAGTCATTTTATTTTTTTAAATCTGAATCAAGAAATGTGGAATTATATGGTAGCCAAGGCTACATGAAGAGATCCTGAATCAAAAGAGGGGAGGAGGGAGAGGAGGAGGAATTAGACATACCCCAAATAGAAAAGATGCCAATGCAGAGGTAAGGTACACCAGACTGACTCCACATAAAAGTCACACAGTTATGACAGAGAAAAAACTGAAGAAAGAACTGAAGAAAATGGAAAAGTCGCCTGAGAGGTTAAAAGTACCTCACAGGGGGAAAGTACGCATCCTATGTTAGTAAGGTGCCGGGTCCTGACTCTGGGCTCTCCACTGCACCTAAGGTAAAAGTACCCACACCTCATCCTTTCCCTCTTCCCCATCAGAGCTCAATACTATTTGCTGGGCCCACCCATCTCTCTTATTGCATGCAGATGATATTCCATCCCAAGGCCTATGCCCTGATAACTCATCACAAGTTGGAAGTGTCACAAGGTAGGGATAAGCTTCAGACACCTATCATATCAGCTATCAGAACTCAGCAGCACCATAAACTTTAGAGTGCTGTCATCCCTTTCATGTCTAGGAACTCTGGTTCTCTGTTGCCACCCAGCTTCATGAGGGAGTCCTCACCATATTCTAGACTGAGAAAAGATCAAATTTTGAACTTTGAAGTGCAGTTTCTACTAAATGTGTATCACTTTCACACATCATAAACTTAAAAAATCTGAAGTTGGAACTTTATAAGTCAAAAACCATCTGTATTTTGGTCTTTTAGCATCCATATGCTCACAAATGTAAATGTTCTCAGACACATACTCCTGACTGAAGAGTTGGGCACAAGGAGCTGGGTTTTATTCCAGCAATGTTATCAGATCTACTTAGGGTCTGAAGAATGCAGTCCTCACACATAACCAACTGCAATAACACCTTCCTCATCAAACACATAAGGCACGGCAAAGAGATGGGGTTTTTTAAGGATTTAAATTGTTCAATAAAAATTTTAAAGTTAATGAGTTTGCATACACTTACTACATGTGCTGTTTATGAAATGTGTATTACATCTCAAAAAAAGCAAATACTAAAACAAAAGGAATGAACTTGGAGATGCCTCCGACTTAGAGTATCAATGTAACACTTTATATCTGCCTCACATGTAAAACTTTCCTCGACCATTTCCTTCAGTGTGATAATGAGTCTTGACATTGAGTTGCCAATGTGAACCTTCTTTTTATTCAATTAAAAATGTTTATTTATTTGGTTGGTTGGTTAGCTGGCTGGCTGGCTGGTGTTTTGTTCATTTATTGTTTTGCAATGCTAGGAATCAGGCTCAGAGTCTGTCACTGCTGGGCTATATAAGTGAGCTGCATTCTCATTCTGTGCCAGGACCCTTGTCTCCACCATGTCTTACTCCTAACCTATTGGTTTGATTACTCTGTCCTGAATAATCCTAATTTAATGACATTCAGCCATGAAGATCATTACAATGCATGAAGCCACCTATTCCTGAGACAGGCATCTCCTCATGATGGCAGACGCCACATCACACAGCTTGCTCGCACTTACTTTACACTCTACTGCTGGTTTCTGTAACTGTGTAAGGCAACTGTTCTCAACCTGTGGATTCTGACCCCCTTCGGGCAGGGATGGAGTGGGTGAACAACCCTTTCACAGGGGTCACCTAAGACCATCAGAAAACAGGTATTTACATTATAATTCATAACAGTAGCAAAATTGCAGTTGTGAAGTAACAATAAAAATACTCTTATGGTTGGGGGTCACCACAGCAAGAGGAACTGTGTTAAGGGGTCGCAGTACTAGGAAGGTTGAGAACCCCTGGTGTAAGACATGTGGAAGCATGACTCTGGTTCCAGCTGTACAGGTTCCCTGGTGCCAGACAGCTCAGATCACTAAGAACACTGGTGGCAGAAGACGCCTAGCTGCTTCTGTCAGCCTTGGAACCATGGTTCTTTCTGGAGATAACTTTGTGTTCTTTAGGTTACCATGAATCTGTGATACAGATGAATGGGATTATGTTCACTGTGAGTTGTCAGATTAAAGATTCCTGGATGTCATGTGACTTTGAAAAAGAGAGGAAAGATTCCAAATGACATTGGTTTCAACTTTAAAACTGCAAAAAAAAAAAAAATGGGGTTTATTTTACATAGGATCTGTAAATGTCAGGATCAGTTTAATGACTATAAGGTGAAAAGATTAGTACTGTTTAGATCCAGATCAGGTGGTTTTCTCTGACAATTTCCCCAGCCAGGTCCTTTGAGCTTCCCAGAGACTCTCAACTTTACACAATAGTCCCCTCCATTTACAAACAAGAAAATAAAGCTAAGAGACTCAATGTTGCCTCCTGAGTCACCAAGCTGGCCAGTGGCAGTCAGAAACAAGATCCCAGGCATTGCAACTCTTAGTTTGTGTGTGTGTGTGTGTGTGTGTATTAGCTTTTTCCAGCCACATGACAGATTACTTCTAATCATAACAGAAAGATCTTTAAAACTAATTACGTAGAGTTCAAGCCCTGCAGCTCCGTTTCCTTCTGTTGTGTGCCTGAAAGAAGAAAGGCTTAAACTCTGGGGCCCTGTGGAGACATTGACCTTGAAAACACTTACTACCCACATCCTGAGAGACACAAACATTGCATAGGAGTTTGCTGGAGAGGAAATATAATATTGCATCAATAAAGACAAACAGGGAAAAGCATTAACTCTTCTGGTTGCTCTTTTCAATCCATGCTAAGGAGCAGCAGCTGCTATCACCAGTTTACAAAAATGAGCTTTAATTCCAGAGTGACACTTTCGCTACTTAGAGTCAAGAGTAATGAACTCTGCACCCACAGACAAGTATTGTAATGTGAGATGTGTGTGCCTCTACAAGCAAGCACTGGCTAATTCAAACTATCACTTTTCTTCACATCTGCTTTAGCTCCTGGCTCACACTCTTAATGTGGTCAGAAAGTCAACAGTCATTTCATATTTAGCCAATGATTATCAATGGCAATGCAGTCTTCAGAAGGGATTATTTGTGCCCATGTAGATAAAGGCAAATAAAATCCTATTGTAGATTTTGTGCAGTCCTATAAAGGGACTGTCAAGCAACATCTCCAGCCTCCTGCTTGAGAACCAATGTGCTGCTGTTGAAATTTCAACCTTGCCTCACTGCCTCAGAATCACTGGTGATGAGTTCCAGGAAACTGCAATTTTTAAAAGACTCCAGGAGATCTCTCACATATGAACCTAAGGAAAACTGGAGAGAATTCTGGGGGGAGAGGATTAGGAGAAAGGGTTAGAACTACCACAAGAGACAGAGTCACAAGAGCAGAGAGGTCAAGTTATGACCCTGCCCCTCCTTTCCCAGCCACCTCTACTAAGCTCTGAACGTGACAAACTACAATGTCAAGGTCCACATTCACCAGACCAGACTTCTTTCTTCCATGGAAGCTGCTCCCCGAGCATCTAGTAAGGACTAGGCTTGTGGGACTGTGTAAGGGTATCTTGGTTCTTGGCTGGGGATGGGCTGTAACCCCGAGACTCCAAGGGAGAAATGGCAGGTGTCTGGCCACGTCCCCAGATCCCAAGATCCTAATATGAAGTCTAGTCTCCATGGACCTACATTGTTTAGTCACATAGGCCATTACAGCCCCTACCAAAGTGCACAGATAGAGGGCGTGACTGCAGGCCTCAGGCCCTAGAGAGATTTACATACTAATGAAGGCCAGAGGACAGATCCAATTAAGCATTCTTCCCCAGGCCCTCCCCCCTTCCTCCCTCCCTATTTAACTCAGGTCTGCCCTGAGTTTCGGAGGGCATATCCAGATCCATCTACCATCCGCCATGAAAATAAACCCTTTTGGAACCATGGACTTTCTCGTATCTTTGGGGCCTGCCATGGCCAAAGCTTCAAGCCTTTGGAACTCCAGACCTTTCTCCTGTTTGTTGGACCTGCCACATTGAAAGTCTCCAGCACACTGCTATGGCTTTTTTCCCACATTTGGCGACCAATATGGGGCCTTGAACAGCCAGCTGCTACAGAAACTAAACAAGGTAGTTGAACAGCTGTCTCTCAGCCAAGCAAGTAGCTGAATCCCTTTTCCACGCGGCATAGTTCGGGGCTTCCCTCTCCCTCTCCCTTGCTTCTCTCAGCATGCAGGCCAGTCACACCCACATGCCCACAGTCTCAACTCTTCCTCAACAATCAGTGGAGCCTGGTTGTCCAAGAGTCTGAGACCAGCTGGTCCCTGGCCACCTCCCGGCCCAGGGATCCCCACTCGAGAGCACTGCCCCCACCCTGCAGAACCCAAGACTGAGTGAGAATTCTCCACACCAGGTGGGGCTCTGCCGCATTTGTCCAGTGCTGTGTGGAATCGACTCAGCCAAGATTCCATGCTTCTCCCATGCTGAGCTTCGGTTCCAGCCAGCTAAGCTGTGGCAGAGGCACAGATCCAACAATACAACAAACAACTCCATGCCTGAGGCGAGCAGCCCATTATTTTCCTCCTCCTTCACATGTGGTGGAGGCCACTCTTAAACTCATGGACTCCATGTGTCTTTGGGGCCCGCTGTGGGAAAATGTGGAGAAAGCCTTTAATGCTGAGCTGCTGCAGCCACTCTGCCTAACTTCCTGCCTAGAAGACCTCTCTGTGCTCCAGCCATGGGGACCTGCATCTTCAAGCAAGCTAGCCAGGCCACCAAGTCTGCTAAGTGAGTACAATAACCGAGTCTCTCCCATCAGGTGCTGCTGGAGCCTCTTTCTTCTCTCCCCAACTCATTTCTCTTGGCTGTGGGTCAGCCAATTGCATGCCCACGTGCCCCCCAGTCTCTGTACTTCCACGGCCTCTCCGTGGTCTGAGAGCCCAAGAGCTTGAGACCAGTCAGTCCCTGGCCACCTCCTGGCCCAGGGATCCCCAATCTAAGAGCCCTTCAGCCCCATGGAACTTCAGTCTGAGTGAGAACTCTCCCCCACTGGGCGGGGCCCCATAGTGCCTGCCCAGTGCTGTAGGCAGAGTGAACTCAGTCAAGATTCCCAAGTTCTAGTCTCTTTGGAGCCATGGAAATCACAACAGCCCAACAAGATTCAAGAACCCATGTCACCACCCACACATGAGCTAATCATTTCCCCACATAAGCTCAGCAGACTCCATGCACCTGACTTGAATGTGGGATAAACATCTAGACCACAGCCTGTGCACTAGAAATAGTAAGTCTTCCATGGGCCCTCAAGTCCAAACTCCCAAGAGCCTTCCTTTGGAAAGCACTAACCTGGTGCAGTGTTGAGAGGCATCTCTTTCATGTGGACTCCATGTTTGGTACCCTACAGCAAACTTTGCTAACTGCTTGAGAGATCATTGGATACATGCCCACCATGAAGGTGTTATCTCTCTGGGATGCTGTGACTATAAGCCCATCTGCTCCTGTAGACCAACAGGCTCACCTGACAAGTCTCTCTTGACATTAATTAGTAGGGGTTGTAATTGGATGGCACTTAGTGGGAAAGCCTGAATCCTCAGGGAACTGCAATCAAAGTAGCAAAATAGCTATGCTACATGTAGGATCAGGTGCTTGCTAGCTCCTCAGAATGAATAAAAACAGAACAGAGATCTAAGGGTGAGAAGCTCAAAGCTGGCACAGTTGTATGAACTATCCCCCAATACACACATACTAGTCATACCCCCCATATCACACACACACACACACACACACCAAAAAAGAGCAGAGAGAGTGAAAAGACAACTAGAAAACCTGTGGAAACACCTCAGCTGAAATAGAATTTGTTTTCTTATTCCCAAGACTGATGACCTCAGCTTGTTCCCAGATACCACATAGAAGCTGGAGAGACTCAACATCACAAAGTTCTCCTCCAAGTTCCCCATTCATGCCACCCAATACATAATAATAATAAGTTTTGAAGGTTTCAAAAGCCACTTTGATAGCTCATCAGTAAAGTGCTTAGTGTGCAGTCAGGAGGAACTGTGTTTGGATCTCCAGTACCCACACAAAAAGTTGAATGCCTTGGGTTGAATGCATCTATAATCCATTGCAAGGGGAATGGGGTCAAGATTTCTGGGACTTGCTGACCACTTGAGCCAGCAAAAGTGGGAGCTTTTGGATCTGTGAGAGACCCTATTTCAAAAATTAATGTAGCTAGGAATTGAGAAAGTCAACCTTAGCCTCTGCTTATACCTCCACACATGTGCATGTACACCCCATACACACAAGCACATGTGCATAACCATATGCAAGAAGGAAGGAAGGGAGGAAAAAGAGAAAAAGAGATGAGAAGAGAGAAGTGGACAGAGAGACAGACACAGAAAGACAGAGAGACAGACAGCCTGGGTGAGAAAATATTCCAGGGTCTTGAGTTTACCCTACTTGAGGCAAGATTTGGAGTCTTGAGTATGCAAAGTACAGTCACACCCCTCCTTATCTCCTTCTCTCCTGATCCTTCCTAGTGCTTTAAAATCCTAGTTTAGCTGTGCTGTGAGCACCCTAAGGGAGTGGTTTCACACCCTTGGGAAAGATGTCCTCCCATCAAGTACTTGACTTGTAAGAAAAACATCAAAGTTGTGTTGTATACCTGTGATGAGCACAATTTTAACATCACAGGGATGCTGAAGAGCAGGAAGATTCCCAAGACAAATAGGATGGTACAAGCCATAAGTGAATGGTAAGAAAGCAAAAGAAAAATGGAAAGACAGCAAGAGGGACTTGAGCTTCTGCTCAGTTACAACTATCTCTTCATCATCTTTAGAGAAGTATGTTAGTTTCTGTTTAACAAAGGGAGGCAAGGAATGAGTAGGAGGCCAGAGGCAGATGGATGGATGAATGGATGTGCCACCTTAATTCTATTTTTATAGGAGGAAGATTCTTTATTTTCTAATCAGAAAAAAAGATTATTACAAACAAGGGAGATGAAGTAACAGACATTTGTCTAAACCGTGGCATGTATCATACATACACACACACACACACACACACACACACATATGTAATCTTATTCACAAGAACATTGTGCTATTATCTTCATTATATACTAAGACAAGGAAATTGGGCTTCATAGACTCTCATAGAAAATAAGCTTAAGAGCAAACACTCCATGTCCCTGCTCATCTCATCCCCCAGCGTGTGCACATCCACATATGCTATCCGGCTTACATCATCATCTCATCC
>NW_021604607.1:1807403-1817274 GCF_004785775.1 Grammomys surdaster | reverse complement strand
ATGCTATCCGGCTTACATCATCATCTCATCCCCCAGTGTGTGCACATTCACATGTGCTATCCGGCTTACATCATCATCTCATCCCCCAGTGTGTGCACATTCACATGTGCTATCTGGCTTACATCAGACATATATCTTGCTCAAAGACTCAACCAGAACCACTGGTACTTAGATCATGTATAAGTAAAAATGTAAAGTTGCATTTTTATCTGTCAGCACTCATAAACCAGATCCACAGGACAGAGCATCATCCAGAGTAGCTAAGTGGCAGCCAAAGTGCCTTTGTTTTCCTCCACCTGGAGTATTGGCTTTTCCTGTCCTGGACAGCTTTCCTGATTCCACCCTTCATTTATCCACCTATGGCAATAGTTCATCTATCCTTCTGCTGAAGAGTTTATTATGTTATGAAGATAGGTTGTGATATTGATGGTTTCACCCTAAATAGAGCTTGGAACACCTCCATGAACTCAATTCCATGTACATGGCCACCTTCTCCAGTGCTCTATACCAAAGCTAGTAGAAAACTTGTTTTGACAAAGCTTGAGCACTGACTTTGTTCTGAAAAACAAAGTTAGCAGTATACATCTGGATTCTGTCTGAAAGCAAGTTCCCTACTGTCAGAAAGGGCCATATGGAATAAAGAAGCAAAGATTGACCCACCTGCACTGCCACCAGCACACTTAAAAACAAAGTACTCATCTATGGGACAAGCTGCAATGTGATTAATCTTCTATTCCTCAAACCGAGAGGATAAGGGATATATAAGGCATATCTCTTACATATGTTTGATTATGCCATTCAGCTGCATCCTTACAGAAACATAAAGGGACCCACTAATCTAGAAGCTAAATATTCAGTATACTCACTATGTAACAAGCAAGAGTCTATTACTACACTGGGACAATAATGCACAGACTCTTCCCAGGCTGACATTTCTTACTTTAAGCCAATGTCTAGAATACCCTGAATTTCACCACAGGCTCTATGACAACTGAGATTTAGCATGTGCTATCTACCATGATGTTGTCCTACTTCCCATGTGGAGGTGAGAGGGGAGTGTCTTTACAGTTGTTGTGTCAAGCAGTGATATATTTGGAAATGAATGTAGAAGAAAAATAGAGGTGGTGTGTGTGTGTGTGTGTGTGTGTGTGTGTGTTCATCATGAGATGAACCATATTGAATAAGCATCTGCCTCCCAGATACTCCCCAACTGGAGATCCCCTCTCAGATGCTTCCTCAGTCAGGCTCTAGAACAGTGACTCTCAACCTTCCTAATATTGTGACCCCTTAATACAGTTCCTCAGGTTATAATGACCCCAATCATAAAATTATTTTTGTTGCTACTTCATAATTTTGCTACTGTTATGAACTGTAACGTAAATATTTGATATGTGACCCATATGAAAGGGTCATTCAACCCCCAAGGGGGTCAAGACACACAGGTTGAGAACTACTGCACTAGAAAAATGGTGTCAGAGTTGGCTTTTCCTAGATGGCACCACTGAGAATGTTACAGACCCTAGGAGCCTCCCACATTCCTGCTGTCTGATGATAACATTAGCCAAAATGCCCAACAGCAGGGAGACAGAACCTGAAGAGACTACCTCTAGTAGATAGACATGGCCCCCAGTTGAGGGATAGGCCACACACCCATCTCAAAATTTTTAACCTAGAATTGTTCTTTCTAAAGGAAATTTAGGAACAAAAATGGAGCAGAGACTGAAGGAAAGGCCATCCAGACCTTGGGACCACCCTACCTAGGGATCCATCCCATCTGCAACACCAAACCCTGACACAATCGCTGATGCCAAGAGGTGCTTACAGACAGGAGCCTAGTATGGTTGCCCTCTGAGAGGCTCTGCCAGCACCTGAATAAGACAAACGCAGATACTTACAGCCCACCATTGGACTGAACTCAGAAACTCTATGGAAGAATTAGGGAAAAGACTGAAGTAGCTGAAGGAGATTACAGTCCCAGAGGAAGAACAACAGTATCAACTAACTGGACCCCTCAGAGCTCCCAGGGACTAAGCCACCAACTAAAGAGCATACATGGGCTAGTCTGTGGCCCTCACTACATATGTAGCAGAGGACTGCCTTGTCTGGTCTCAATGGGGGGGGGGGTTGTGCTTGGTCCTGTGGAGGCTTAATGCCACAGAGAAGGGGAATGCTAGAGGAGTGAGGTGGAAGTGGGTAGAGGAGCACCCTCTTAGAGGTGACAGGGAGGGGGAGGGGTGGGAGATTTGTGGAGGGGGGGCAGGAAGGAGAACAATATTTGAAATGTAAATAAATAATAGTAAAAAGAGAGAATGTTTGTTACAGGTCAAAGGCCATCCAACTGACCTTCTCTAGTGTCTTTTGGCATGCACTGGTATGACTGTACCCAGCAGAGAAAGCCATGACACACGAACATGAACAGTTCCACAGCTTAAGAGAGAAAGAAAACTGAGCATGGAATACCACAGGCTTAGACTCCAGCGGACTTGTATGACTTTCCTCTAAGAGGAGCTTGAATCAGTGAACTGACTGTGCATGGAAGAGGTGAGCAACTGGAACAGCCCAGCTTCCAACAGCTCAGGCTTTATAAACCCTAGACAGAGGGCTGCTACATTTTCAGAATCTGTTTTCCTTATTCTCCTATGATGTCCTATATTAAGTATCCTACTAGTTTGAAAAAATGAATACTATGTTTTCTACTGGGAAATTCACAAAATATGATATTGTTTTAAAGGTACTGAGAAATCCTGAGGGAAAAAAAGAAAGAAAAGAGAGGGGAGGGGAGGGGAAAGGAGGAAAGGAAAGAGAAGGGAAGGGAAACATAAACCATCTTTTTACTTTTAATTCAACACCCCAAGGGATGTTTGCTTAGTATTCATACCCCATATTTCTTAGAAATAACAATTAGTGTCTTGAAAAACTACTAGAAATGTCTACCCAAATGAGTAAACTATGGGATGATATCATAGATAAGATTGGCATGGTAATTGAAAGCAGAAGAAAGCTTCTAAAGAAGACAGACATTAAAGGGACCCTTTACACCAAGGACTCTGCACCGTGAACCATCCATGTCAAGGCACATTTTACATTTCTGCACACGGAGAGCAAGACAAGAAAAGGGAGGAATTCGAAAAAGAGGACTGAAGGCACCCAGAAGGGAACAGGGTGGGGAAAGCAAATCTCCAGGGAAATATGAGGAAAGGAAGAGACATATCTTGCAAATATGCAAGTGCTGGCATTACATACCCTATTCATCAGGTAATCATCTGCTAATATGTCCACAGCAGCCCTTAATTTGCTTTAATCTGTATTCACATCCCTATTATTGTTTTAAATTCACTGAGGATAATTTTCAACCAATCTTCTAATCTTTTTCCTAGAGCCCTCATCAATAATAATGGAAAAGAAGATTAAAATAACACACTGTGTAAAACAAACTAAGTCAAAGTTATTGTGAGGAGTAAATTACTCTAACAGAGATATAATGTCAATGCCATTATTTATAAAAGATTTGTTGTCAAATGCAATTTCAGTGCAAAACTATCTGTGGATTGTAGAACGGCCCTTGCTGGAGTGTCTAAGGAAAACGAAAGGATAATTAAGGACTGGATTTTGGCCTCCACTGACCTACGATTGTAGCAAAGACATGATGGATGAAGGAACTGAGGCAACCCTGACTGGCCTCCATGTTCTGCTCTCTTCTACAAGAGCAGTCCTTTTCCTCCAGGTCAGTGAGGCTGCCATCCTAATAATGAATCCCTTTGAACGACAGTTAGCCCAGTAGGAAGAGCTGATGATGAAAGATGAGGACAGTACAGGGATGCAGGACTCAGACCCTGATGCAGGCAGGGTACCAGTTCCAACAGGACACTGCAGGCATTTGTGGTTTTCAACAACAAATTCCTGGGTTCCAAGTGATTGGTGGATTAACAGTGAGGTGGCATCTGTTAGAGAGGCACAGTGGCAGAGCAATATAGAGAAAATCAGTGTAGAAAGCACCTTAGAAATCATACATTTCATTCCCTTCAGTGTGAAAAATGGGAAACTGAGGCCCAGGAATGTTCTTGCTCATAAATATACAGTCTAATTAGAGCCAGCAAAGGAACTTTGCCTAGCAGAGATAGCTCAAAAACACAGCTTTATTAGTAGGCATGAGGTCACTTCCTATTTTGGTCCCACATTGCCATTAAAATAAAAGCTTTCATTCTACCCTCCCTGAGACTCCCTAAACATAGGCATGACATGGCTCAGTGACATCAAGGGCTCCACTGGGCAGGACTTGACAGGTGGCCTTAATGACCAGTTATCTCAATCCATGACAGAGGATATTAACCCAAGCAGAGAGAGAGGCAGGTATGCAGACTTGCAACTAAGAAACCTCACGGAGAGCCATGCAACAGGAAGGCTGTGATTCACTTCAGCAATCTCCTCCAAGCATCTCTCCAACATAGCTGGAGTTGGTAGGATCAGTACCTGAGTCCCAGAAGACCTGACAACTAGTTTGTTCACTTGGCCTCAATAGATTGTTAAACAGAGAAGAGAACTGGGAATATAGCCAGGTTAGAGTGCTTGCCTAACCCCCAGCACTACATATCCAGGACATGGTGCCATATACCTGTACCATCAGCACTACGGAGGTAAATGCAGGACCATCAGAAGTTCAAGGTCATGCTTGACTACATAGAGACTTTGAGACTTACGTGGCCTAAAGATAATTTTCAAAAAATGAAAAATAAATTTAAAAGAATTAAAAAGTAAAAACTAAAATACAGAAAATAATAGGAAAAATAAGAAAAAGATTTAGTCAACGTGGCCACATTGGAAAGTGAAACAAGGAGACCCAATGATGGCCTCCAAGACTATCATCAGGGTCCTGACATGAGGCTGAGATTTACATAGGGAACAAGAGGGATGCAAAACCAAGCAAACCCTGTCAGGGTGTGGTCCCACCCCATCACTGTCTCAGCCTGGTCTCTTTAGCAAGAAGAGCTGACAACGTCTCAGACTGAAATATCCTGGGAGACCAGCTCTTCTTCTGGCTGGCAGAGGAGTCAGTGGTTTCTCCTTCTCCTAGCAAAAGAATCCTGGGAAAACTCTAAGTTCATGGAGGCTATTGTCTTAATAGTCAAAAGGTGGAGGAAAGTTACTTAGCTTGATGTCATTCTGCCAGGAAGATTACAACACACTGTTAACTCATTCATAAACTCTTCACTGTTGAGTGCCTGGGATTGTGTTTGCTTGGTAAAACTAAGAAGGGTGATAGATTGTGTGGTACAGAAAGGGTGCAGGAGGGGAGAAAAAAGAGCCAGATCCCCAACTACTAAACCAGAACCAATTCAAAATCATGGAGTAACCAAGAAACAGGGACCCAACACAGAGACAAATCACCATAGACTTCCAGATGTGATTGAAAATCCTCAGCAAGCAAGAGCTGACCACAGAATAGCTAATAATTAATGAAAAACTTCTCAGTCTTCCCACACATGTATGCTCACACCACAAAAATAGCCTGACAAATTACATGTGAGAACCAATAGAGATGTCTTGTTCCCCCTTGAGATTTGCCCAATATTCAAGTGTAGCTAAAGCGGAGGGCCTTCAAGACAACCCTTCCCTCCACCCTCCATCCCTGCCAGGGAAAAAAACACAAACTTGAAATGCAAAGAGGTATTTATATATATATAAATCCCTATGAAGGCAGCAATAGCTTTTGGTCATCCTGACCTCTGAAAATCAGGCTGAAACCATGGAGTCAGCATCTTCATAGCTCCCCAGATGGGCCCAGGCACACTCAAGAACCATTACCGAGAGCCTAGCATGTCTGCATTTCTAATACTCAGGATGTTAAGGAGAAAGACCAGGAATTCCAGGTCACTCTGAAATACATAAGCAGAAAAGACACAGACAGACAGACAGACAGACAGACAGACAGATGAACAAATAGCTACCCAGCCTTCTGGTCCTGCATATTAAAATTTGCCAAAGCAATAGCAGTAACCAAAAAGAGCTGCAGTTAGCTCTCCTTAAGGACTTAGCTCCTGGGAAACCCCTCCCCCAGAAGCTGCCTGTAGCTTGTCCTGTGCTCCATTATCTCCCAGAGGAAAGTTGCACTGACTTCTCCAGAACTCCACAGCCTCCATTATGGATATTTTGCCATGTAGAAGTTCAGAGTGTTCTTCCACCCTGAGTTATCATGGGGCTGTGTCTCACTGGGCAATATATACATTTTGAGATTCTAAGGTGTCAGATTCAGTAATGTCATCATATTACACTTGTACCCCAAAGTCATACTGAAAAGGTGATGGCTGATGGCCCAATATGCTTTCAGTTTCTGTAAGTTTTTGTTCTGCCCTGCCTTACTCTGTGTAGGTAAGACAAGAATTAGTTCTGCTCTATGATAAGCATCCCCAGAATGAGGCTACCTGCATCTTTTCATCTTGGAACAAGATATAGAGTTGGGTGAATTCAACTGTATAGAAACCAAAGGCAGATCCCCAAACACAACACCTGACCACATCCATGTACTCAGAACTGAGAGGGATATGCTCGACTCTCCTTATGGCCTCGGTTGTCCTTGCACAGCCCAGCCAGTGAATGCTGGCATGAGCTCATGTCACAAATGAAGAATAGTCATCGGATAAATTATTTAAATCAATCAAGTGCAAAAGATATATCACAGCTAAAAATGCAGCTTGAACCCAGGTATGACCCGTGCCAGTACCTTGTCAGGTCCTCGCTACAGAGCTCTGACTCCATCCAAACAGTATCCCACAGGGACAGGAAGCCACCAGCTGATCCAGAGGCCCAAGCGGCCTGCCTGTGTGACTACTGGTTGATAGGCATAGAGTGGCTAGCAGAATGCACATCAGACAAAGTGACCAGATCACTGTAACCATTTCTGCTGCTGGGCAAACAACCAAAAGAATAATCTTGCTTACGTCATCAGTCAAGGTCCTAGAGGAAAACAATCCTATTCTGAAGAAGAGAATGTAATTAATGAAGGATTGCCTTCAGGGAGATGTTCAAGGTTAGGGAACCAACATGAATATCTGGCTCCTGGTACTAGCCACAGGAGAAGGACATTCCTACTCTGTGGCCTGAAAACCAAGGAAGAAAGTAGCATCACTACATCTTGGTGTCAGGGAAGCCACTAACAGGAGCTGTGGTCACTTGACCATGCTGAGCATGTAGCAGGATGGAGTCCAGTTCTCTGTCTCCTGTTGGAACTCTCTAACTGTTGGTCAAGTTCCAACTGCAAGTCAGAGACACATGTGGGTCAAGTAGTCTGTGAAGGTCAGCCCACTCAGACACTAGAAGAGAAGGGAATGGATTGAAGAGGGCTGGAGGGGGAGAAGGCAGACCAAATGACGAATGATGTGAACGTAGAGGTGTCTTTATCAGGATGGCTATGAACATTATAAGGAACTGTTTTACAAAAAGGTTTCTCCAGAAAGTCCACAACACACACAACACAGAGAGAGAGAGAGAGAGAGAGAGAGAGAGAGAGACAGAGACAGAGACAGAGACACAGAGAGACAGAGAGACAGAGAAACAGAGACAGACACACACACAGAGGGAAAGGGGGGCACAGTTGACAGGCGCATCCATTTTCCTGTCTATCATCTTTAGGCACCCTGAGCAGGGCTGGCTCCTTGATAGAGCAGGGTATCCCACCTGGGCTACCCATCCCTGAAGCCATCCTTCTCTAGGATGCCGAACTTTGTGGTTTAAGGTGTCTCTTGTGTGGTTGGCACTGTTCCAGAAGTTTTGCAGGTAGGGCAGGTAGGAAAAATCAAGCATATTTTCTTGGTCATAAACTAATCTTCATTCTGGATTCCCATCCTACTCAACTGGCAAGACTCATGACATTAATCACCTTTCATGCTTTTCCAATCCAAAAAGAGTTGTCGTACACACAAACACACACACACCCACACACCACACACAGAGAGAGACAGAGACAGACAGACAGACACACACACACACACACACACACACACACGGGGGTGGGGGTCATGGTTAACAGGCACATCCACTTTCCTGTCTATCTTCTTTAGGGACACTGAGCTGGGCTGGCTCTTTGATAGAGCAGGTATCTCACCTGGGCTACCCATCCCTGAAGCCACCCTTCTCTATGATGCAGATTCTAGACCCAGCTAACCATGAACAAGAAGAACCACTTAAGAAATTTAGAAATGTCCCTTCAGTGTGAGGAAAACCCTGCCTCTCTAGAGGTCTCTCTAATCAGACTTCCTTCACAAGTCTCCTTTTACCTCCTCTAAAGAACTTCCAGATTGTCTTTGAAGTTTGGTTTCTTTAAAGCAGTAACTGGGAGCAACTGAAGCAGTGTTTGTCTGAAGGCCACAGTTCTTCTTGAGCCCTGCTTTTTATCACTAGCTAGGAGGCCCTAAGGTAGAAGGACAAATCCAGGCAATACAAGACATCAAGTGCTCATGATAGGGCCTAGTTGCACAGAGTTAACCTTCTTTTACTTTGTCTGTGTTTTGTGATGACATGACATCTTAGTTGGAGATCCTGCTTGTGGGGTTAGCTCATTTGGAGGTGGTGAGAGACTTCCTTGTGGGTGTGTGTTTGATATGCAAACCAACCAGTTTGAGCCTATCCTCTGAACCACCTCTCAAATTTGGAAAGAGTAGGAAGGAAATGGTTTTTTTTTTCTTTTTTTTTCTTGGATATTTTATTTATTTACAATACAGATGTCATCCCCTTTCCCCATGTGCTATTCCAGACAAGGAAGTTGCACCAGGCAAAAAGGGGCAACCTCTTCCACTTCTGGAACTCACTTTCCAGCTGAGATGAACAGTCAGACTGCTTCCTTCCTAAAAACAACACCACAGAGGCCACACTTTCCCTTTTCCTTATACACTCTGGTCCATCCCCATCTGCCGCCCACCCCATCCACCTCTACCTTAGCTCACACTGCTGTGCTATGCCTCTTGTTTCTGGGGTTCGATTGAATATAAAGTCTTTCTTCACGACAATGCTTGCATTCTCTGTGTTGCCATGTGTGAGGAAAACAGATCCTGGGTTGAGTTTAGTACAATGTAAGCTCTATTTTCACCAATGAGGTCCGAGCAATTCTATCCAGAAGTAACGGTGTGTGTGATAAATCCATTCCTGATTACCTCCAAAGCCTGTCTTCCTAATAAATTAATTTAAAGATGGCAAGCAGATTTTTACTGTATATGCCAGGTCTGGCTGCTGCTGTGGCTGTCTAAAAGCTACATCAATGATTTTGGTTCCATAAAGAACTCTGTGAAAAGCAGTGCCATTATTGTTTGCCAAGGGCTTATGTGAGAAGCCTAGTACTTGGCATATGTACTTTGGATCTATTTGTTGAAAATTAAGCCATGTCTAAATATAATGAAATGAATTTTAAAAATTGAGTTCATGCAGTGTATCAACAGAGGCATGAGAAGAACCCATAAGAAAGATAGTCCAAGTATAGAATTATAGAGTTGCTGAGGGAGGCAGGAAGTGGGAGGCAGGAAGTGGAAGGCAGGGGCGGAAGAGAAGGAAGTGATATACACCGACTGGGGTGGAAACACAACTTTGGAAAGTGTTTGATTACCTTCAGAGCCCTCCTCAGCTCAGAGCCAGAAGTTCAGTTGGGTCAGTTCTTTTCATATTTATTCTAACTTGCATTTAAATTTCATGTTTCTTTTACTCAAGGCACAGAAGAAAGTAGCTGCTGTATCTGTTTCACGATCCTCCTGCTATGGTTGACCCTGGAAGTTGACTCTCAGAACCCTGCCACCTCCCACTCTACCCACCTATCCCAAGGATATGAAGTCAAAAAAAGAAAAAGAGAGAGAGAGAGAGAGAGAGAGAGAGAGAGAGAGAGAGAGAGAGA
>NW_021604607.1:1785153-1807393 GCF_004785775.1 Grammomys surdaster | reverse complement strand
GAGAGAGAGAGAGAGAGAGAGAGAGAGAGAGAGAGAGAGAGAGAGAGGAAAAAAAGAAAATTAAGTATTATTTTATTATGAGCTCCCAGCAACTTTTACTTCACTTCCTCTTAACACTGTAGATTTGCTGCTTTGTGTTGATTTATGTGGAACTCAGGATCATTGTCAGTTTAATTAAGAAAAAATTACACTGTTGCAAGCACTTGTCAACGTAATTTTCAAGATTTTTCCTATTTTACATTGTAAAACTTTGGGGACAATTTTTCTGTCTTTAGTAGTCAACCCTTGCAGGGTTTTAAAAAATTACTATTATCATTATTTGTTTGTTTTCATTTTTTGCTCTTGAGCTTCCAAGCCCAATACAAATAAATATGCTTCCCATTCCCCTGTCTCACAGCCTGCACCATCGTTTTTATAGTCTCTCTGCTTTGAGGAAAAAGACAAGCCATTTGTATTTTTATGAAAGGAAGTACTTTGAGCATGATATAAACTAGTTTAAACAGTCCTGACTACACAGCCACATAATCGATTGCTGGGGCTGGCTTCATCCGTTTCCTGGATGGTTTTAAACAGTCATTGTCTTCTCTTACCTATAAAGTTAGTATATATCTGAAGTTCATGGGCTATATGGGGATTTATGGATTCTATGTTAATGTTATTGTTTGCAAGCAAAAGAGAATTACTCTAGCTAGCATAGACTTTAAAATGGGGGAGACTTGAGTCATTTATGAAATTGCAGAAAGAATTGAACTGTCAGGTCTAGAGAAGACACAAAGTTAAGAGGTGCTAAAACTTCCACAACAGGACCTGTATTTTGATGCATTTCCTCAGGAATTTAGCCTTCCATCCTTCCATGCCTTGACTCAAGTTTAAAGCTCCAGGAGAAGCAGTACAGCTGGACCACATCATCCCCAGAGCCAGGGTGTGTGATACAGTTTGGAGGCCAACCTGGAACCATGGCAGGGATGTAGCATTTGTTTTAAGAAAGAATGGGAAGATGGTTGGAACTGTGGAAGTACAATAAACAGATAAACAATGATAACCATGCTCTACTATGAAATAGATGCCCAGTGAACACTTGAAATCAATCTCAATCTCTCTCTCTCGATCTCTCTCTCTCGATCTCTCTCTCTCTCTCTCTCTCTCTCTCTCTCCCTCTCTCCCCCCCCTCCTCCCTATCTATCTATCTATCTATCTATCTATCTATCTATCTATATCTCTCTCTCTCCATCTCTATCTCTATCTCTCTCATACAATTCCATCTTGGTCTTAGTCTTATCTGAATAA
Organism: Grammomys surdaster; assembly: GCF_004785775.1. Lineage (NCBI taxonomy): Eukaryota > Metazoa > Chordata > Mammalia > Rodentia > Muridae > Grammomys > Grammomys surdaster. The sequence continues at coordinate 1,806,106 of NW_021604607.1, read as the reverse complement.
TATTTATTGATAGATAAAATTTTAAAAACCTCCAAGTAACACCAAAAGGAAATAGAAAACAGAAGAAAGTCTGAATGTATTACACAAAATGCAGAAAGATGGGAGCAGGGGCTTTGCCTGCAGGTCTCTGGATGTCTGATAACCATACCCTGTATGTATGTCTCAGTATTGTGTCTAATGTTTGTTGCAAGTCCCTAACACCTGATTAGAACTTCTGACAGAACCAGTGTTGTTTCTAGGCTTGAAGTCCTCAATGGCCTTTCCTGTATCCCTTATACAGCAATTCCACATTAAACGGTGACCACTGAGCATGGCTTTCTCAAACTCACCTACTTCTAAGCAGTGATCACCTGCCTTCTCCATGGTAAGCAGCCAGCACCACCAGAGCCAAGTCCATCACCACCTTTCCCACTTACAGATGATGGAAGTTGTCTCTCGGCTTCTATCCCATGGATCCATTCTTGTCACTGATAAAATAATTTTGCCTTTAGCTACCAAGATTTTTAATGCAGCAGAAGCCTGATTCTCAGGCACCAGAGTCCAAACTCACAAAGTAGACTCTTTTGAATTACTGTGTACCATCTCATATTATTGGTAGAACAAGAGTAAAAGGGAAGAACGAAACAGCTGAGAACAACAAAAACAAACACAGCGGCTTAAGCAAAAACGGGGTCTATATCTCTTTTCTCACATCTAAGTAGGTGGCCCAAGGCTGGCGTCATGTTTTATTGTGACAGAGACCAGATTCTATCTTACTTACTATTCCATCATGTTCACTAGGCTAGTGATTCAGGGAATTGATTTGTTCCAAGCTCTCATTGTTTGGTTCTATCCTGTAGGAAAGAGAAGAGGAAACCCTCTTCTGTGGTCTGTACCAGCCACACATCTCATTCTCCAGGATGCATCCATAGAACCCCACAGAGCCAAATGGAATTCTACTGCAGGTGGTCTTTCAGTCATCCTCCATTTTTTTTCCTTCTCAAAATATTCCTTTATTCATTATTCCATTAGCAGGACATTCCTTCCCCACCTCTTAATACACACCCTCCCTTTGATTCCTTTGGTGTCATTTCTAGCATGAGCAGGCATCTGCAAGCTTTTTTAAAAGGCCCAGATAGTATATATATATTAGCCCTTGTCGACCATCAGTCTCTCTCACAATTATTCAGTTTTGCCTCAGTTAAAATACTAAGTATCACAAAATCCATTGATAATACAGAAACAACTGCATATGCCAATGATAATATAGGCACATATTTGAACTTTGTACAATTTTTATAAAATAAAATGTTTTAAGCACTTAAAATGCAAAATTATTTATTTCTTCTGAGCCATACAAATATAGAAATGAGACTGGATTTGGCCCATGGATTACAGCTTTCCAACCTCCTATTATATGAGCCACTGTTCCCAAAGGCCAGAGTGGAAGAGGACAGAATCCAATGTCCCCCACCCTTCCAGTTCTTCTTCTAGATCAAACCATGGCCCTAGGTGAATTTAAGCATCCAAGCCTGACTGACGAGAACTCTCAGACCCACACACCTGGATAGCTTCCACCTGCCTCCCTGTCCTCCCACTTTCTGCTCTGAGCAATGCTTTTCAGCATCTGGAGTGGTTTCCTAATGTGCTCTAATTGTATCACTGTTAAAATCTCCCCACAGTCCACAAGGTGCCTCAGGTTTATCCAGTTCCTACCACTCCACAATTGAAACTTTCTCCAGTGTCACCGCTCTGTCTTCCATGACCCTCCTTATCTTGCTGTCTGCTTCCTCCGTTAGCTTCCTCTGCTAGTGTCGTTGGATGTTTGCTTCGTGCTGATCTCCTGCATCTGCTCGTGTTTTCTTGGAGCACATCCTTTACTCCCATCCCAGGATTATTAGGCTGTGTGGAACCTGCTCGAGTCATTTTAAGGAAATGTCACCTGATAGATCTTTATATTTTCCCACTGCCTTTGAAAACATTGTCATTTGCGATGGTTTTAGGTCTGCTGCTGGATGAAAATTCCCTATGATTTGGTCACTGAAAATAATAAAACATAAACCCAGTGAGGAAAATAGAATTTCCACTCTAATGTATGAATCCCCTTTCTGTCTTTGTTTATGATTAAGACTTCTATCTATTTATCAATCAGAAACCTGTGTCCTGCTGCCTTGAGAAAAGGAATCTAGAGCTACCTCCCTTTACCTCTCTAGAGTCAGAACAAGGAAGAAGAAAAGGACTCAGAAGCTTTTACATGAGTCACTGGGGTCTTGAATTGGGAACTTATTCATGGTCTACCTAAAGTTAAGTTTGTTTCTTCATGAGTGACTTTAGAGTCCTTTGGAGACTCTCCAGATGGGATCTCCTGACTTTTTCCTCCAATAGTGAGGTATTGCCATTTGTCCCTCTCTCTTGTTCCATTTCCCTCCAACTCAGGAGGGAGATGGGAGACAGTGGGGCACAAACGTCTTCTCTAGGAAATCACTCAAAACTCAGATATCAGATGTACCGACCCTCTGTACATTGCTTCTAAGTTTCTGTGGCCATCAATGTCTAGTTATCAAATAGGGGAAGAGCCAGACATTTAGGTGATAGAGTTTCTGTAGCTGAGCTTGAGAGTGAGCATTCATAAGCCTCCTACATTCCATCCCCAGCACTCGGTCCCATGGTAACAGGAAAAGTGAGAAAAGTAGATTAATTTGAATAAGAAGTCAATATAGTAAGTAGGTGGTCAGTCTTGCTGCAAGAGTTGGAACCATATTTTGACGTTTTTATTAGGGGTAAGTTTACAATCAGGAAAGACCACCAGCTTCAGAGTTGGAATACATAATCTTAGATCTAATCTATTTCTAAGTATTTGTTAGGCCTTAGAGAACAAGGTGAACCTCTCTGTGAACCTGTGTCTTTCTTTATAAAAGCAGGGCATTGGACCTTGGCATCCCTCAGCTCCCACTCTCATTCCATGGTACTATATATCATGGTACTATATATCATGGTACTATATGTCATGGTACTATAGATGACATAAGGAGCCCAGCTGCAAATGAGGTGTGGCTGTACTCAAAAAGTGTTAATGCCATGGCTAAGCTGGAGAGAGATAGCTGGTCACACACACAAAAAATTGTCATCTGTGATGTCTCCTTCAAAGCCACGGGACAAAGAATCTCAGAAGGCAGCACCTATAGAAGTTAAGGTGGACATTCTCAATACCTTTCAGAAACCCAGTCCTCCTTTGAGCCCTCCAAGTTCATTTCTCCTTCCTGCCTGGATTATCATGCTGGCTTCCTATTTAGCCTTTCTCCATGTAGTTTCCCTAGGAACACTCAACCCTTTGGATTGTTGCTGCCCTCCTACAAATTACTTATTTCAATCCAACTTTAAAAAGTAACTACAGACCACAGCCACTTATGCACCTGTCACTGGATCTCGGAATGCTGACCTACTCAACTCATCAAGATAAATCTCTATATAATCCATCTCCTCCTTTCCCCATTCAAGCCATTAAAACTGATCCATGAAATTATTTCAAGTAAAGCCCTCTGGTCTTGCTTCTCTGCCTTGTCATATTTGTCATCCCCTTGTGTGCTCTGCCCCCATACCTCTACTTATTTGGGGCCATCTTATCTTTCCAACTGAATTGTAAGTTCCTTGAGGGAAGAGACCATAGATGATATTATTTGCATTATGCACTATTTAAAGTGTTTAATTATTTACAGACTGAATGAAAGACTAATGGCTGTAGAGGATTGTTAAAAGGCAGAAGTGAGGCAGCCCTGTTGGAAACAGCAGCAAGTCCCATCTCGACTTGGCAAGTATATTGTGTCCTGCTTGTTTTTCTCAGCATCCACTGTGACCACACTAAACAATCTGGGGGAAGAACTGTAGGTGTGATTCTTCAGCCAAGACAATGAGTGCACAGGGTTCTGATTCAATTCAGCCTGGCTCAGGGGCGGTGTTAGGAAGCCAGTTAAATGAGAGATCATATTCTGTCAAATCCTGAGAAAATGGCTGGTCGCCTGCCAAATGAGAAACTGCAGCTGGACAGCAATTCCTCTCTTTTCCGTGTTTAAACGTGAAGCTGTGTGCTCTGAAACAAAACGGAGGAAGGAAATGAGGCAGTTTCCCTGAAAATTCAATCAGAATGGATGATTTTTCTATTAAATTTAGACAAAATAAGCCTTCCCTCCTCAGCAGCAGGAAATTATGAGCTACTTACATGAGTCCATTCTTCAGTCTCCATTTTCCATTGGCCTGCTGAATCAATGGCCGTAGAAGGCTATGCTCTGTTAGCTTACAAGGGCGGGGACCAAGGTTGTACTGCACCAGCCACAACCCTGGTACCTTCAGGATCTATTAGCTTCCCTTCCACCATGTGCCTGAATAGGACCAGGGAAAGTAGAGAATCAAGGCAAAACTTCCCTTGGTGCTGAGGAAGTCAGATGACACAGTCTTCCAGCATCAGCAGCCCAGCCCTGCAACTCCAGGCACACTGGAAGGCTTTAGGTCAGTAGGATCATGGGTTCACCAACATCACGCTCAGAAAAGAGCAAACACCTGCTGCTGGCCTTTTTCTCTGGACCCTGCACACAGTCTCCAATTCACACCAATCTAAAACAGTATAATCTACTTTAAATGTGAGAGAACTGAGCTTTCACATGGTCCAAGGTCACATAGCAGCAGGTGACAACACCAAGATTCAAAGTGATGTTGAACCCTTTCACCACACACTTTCTCCTTTGGCCTACTGCCTATTTTTTTTTTTGACAGACCCCATGCATCCCATTTTGGAGTCACAGAGTTATAAAAATAAGGATACTGGGTGCCCCCTTGGGGTACAACAGTGTATACATACACATTATTTTATATGTTACCCCTAACACCCTGATAAACTAAACAAAGCAGCTCACACCCCTTCCTGCTTTACAGATCAGGGGACTTCAGATTGTGACAAATGGGAATTTCATATCACTTCTCCTCTCTCTAGGTCTGAAGCCTGCCTGGCATTAGATAATGTGGAAACTTAGACTAAGGGTACAGATTATTTTTATTTTAGTCACAACTACCTCATTCTTTCTACTTAAGAATCTCCCATGGTTTCCCAAGCCTGGAAGACTCAATTGAACCATATCATTTCACCACCTAAAGATCCTCATAACCCGGTGCCTGCTGGCCAATGACTTGGAGCACTCAGCTCTCTCTCAGCACTGCCATCTTGAATCAAAGCACACGTGTACATTCTCTGGAGAGGTCACAGTGTCACACATCTCAGTGCTTGCTCCTGTAGTCCATCTGCCTGTGCAAGGGGAAAACTCAAACTTCCAGAGTCAGTTCTTTCCCAGCTCCCCCCAGGTACGATGGTCTGCTCCCTTTGGCCTTGCCATGGCACTTGCTTCTTCATCTCTGAGTGACATGAGCCACCAACTCTGTGTCCCCTCCAATCATGAGATTTTCTATCTGGTAACTATTTTCCTCAGCTCATTGCAAGAAAACCAAGGTCCTCACCAAGGACTAAGCCAGAACACCCTGCTCGCCCAGGACAGCCCAGCTTAAGATTTCTGCTCTTCTCAGAGAAAAGAAACTGTGCAAGCTTTTTACCCTGCATGGCAACAGTGATCCTTAATACACAACTAAAGGCACCTGCACACATTGTATTAAGACCCTCCATCTGCAGTACAAACCTTATCACCCTATGAAGCCCACTCACAAGGTCATGGCTGTCATGGACAATCCCTAGTCACCCAAGGAAGGCAAACACCTTCAGAAAAACCAGGCTTTCATTCCAACAAAGCTGTAAGCTTAGTCAAACCTTCAAGCTTCTCTTTTAAAGTGATGCTGCTCTCATTTTTCTTGAAGCAAGTCTGATTTTCCTGAGACATCTAGAACCTGCACAAATAAAGGAAGAAAATCAAAGGAAACAAATCTGTAGTAAGGTCAAATATACATGTTGACAGCAAAACTAAAAATATAAAAATTATAATGCTTCATGGACACTTGGAAGCATTGTTGTAAGTCAACTTAAACAGTGAACATCAGACTCATTTTGAGAACATTACTCATCCATCAAAACAAGAGCTAGTCTCCCCCTGAGCTGCTACCAAGCTTTGCCAGATTGCCTTCCCTCAACCCTCTGATCCATGTCTGAGCTTTCAAATGTCTTCTTCCCAGTCACCCAAGAGTTCTCTGGCAAACAGAATGAGACATCTCTGTATAAAGCAGTGTCCAGCACATTATCACATGCTGTGCCTGCTTCCAGACACAAGCCCAGTTACTTCCCCACTGTTTCTGGTCTCTAGAAAAACATGAGATTAGTTTAGAGATCAGTAATGATGCCTGACAGTATTGGGAAAAGACAAGCTCACTCATAATTTTTGCTCTCCGAAGGAACTTCCACCTTGAATACTACCTTGCATCCAGTAACATTTATAAACCCACAAAATAACAAACATTAAAGAATCAAGTCTTCAAAGCTCACAATTTAGCACATATTATTTCACAAATAATAAATCAATGCCTGACTTAACAAATTAGACTTTCCTATCCTAGACATCTTGACAATGAATGCATATTTTTTTATTTAAACCTCTTACCCACATAATTACAATTACAAACTTAGTGTCAGAGTTTTTAAATTCACCAAACACTTCAAGAAGTAGATGAAACCCTTATAAATTATCCCAAAGAGTAAAATACTTATTAGACTTAAATACTTTTGTGCTAGTGACACCAATTTAATCCCTGTGCCTTTCTAGAGTTGTAGTAACTAGACATATAAGACCCACTCACACCCTCAAATCTTAAATTATTTGCAGAGTCTGAGACAGAGGCTCACTGGCCTTATGGGTTTGCTGGTTGGTTGGTTGGTTGGTTGATTGGTTGGTTGCTTGCTTGCTTGCTTGCTTGCTTGCTTGCTTGGTTCATCTGGTTAAGTGGTGGGGCTAAAGTTCCCTTATTATGTCAGGAAATTGTGAAATCATACTTTCCACTTCGAAGTTTGATAAGTTTCCCTTTGCCAGCAGGAACCATTGTCTTATTGTCACACCTCAGAGGCCCAGCTTGTCACCATTATCAGAAAATATCATATTCCTAATTACTACATTCTGATTAGCAAATCCATCCATGGGTTCTGTTGCCTAGGAGATGAGAGATTGAGTTGGTACAATTACCTCTTCTCCATAGGACACTGGGACAACTAAAAAATCTTACCTATACCCTGCTTATCTCTCTCTCTCTCTACTCAGCTACAGTGATCATTGTGACAATTAAACCTTGTCACCTCATGCAGGTCACTTTTATGGGAGACAGTGGGCACTGATCAGCTATCCAGGTCTTTATCGTTTCTGCTATATTACCCAGTGTTATTTGGAGACATATGTTGAATCACCACCATGTCTTTACAACTTAAGAACAGATATAATCTTCATAAAGTCAACAAAATACCAGCGCATATTCATACTCTCCCCGTGAGTAAAATTACTTAAATTCATATATTCTCTTTATCATCATAACTAGATTTGGAGTACATACTAAGTCGTTGCCTTTATAGTACAGTTCTGAATTCAGAAATTTAGAAAAAAATATTTTGAACTCATAACCTTGAGAAGAAATAATTTTTTTCAGCTCGATTAGCCCTTAATGTGGTCCAATGTATGACCCTCTTGGAAATTTCAGAAATGAGCTTTCAGAACTGTCTTTCTCTAAATAAATGAAATTTTGAAGTTCAGATGGTTACTTCTTTTAGGCTGAGCTCTTGTTCCATGCAGAATCACTTGGTCCCTTGGAAATTCACTTTCTCCAGGAGCCACAGGAATTCTCTTGCTTGCCTGTGGCAAGAGATCAAATTCCATCACCTCTAGGAATCTTTGGCTCCCACGAAGGGCTGATACCAGGAAGCTGGGATTGGTCCACTCAAACCAGAAATTTCCAAAAGGGCCATACTCTGGACCACATTCAGAGCTAATCGAGCTGAAAAAAAATTATTTCTTCTCAAGGCTGTGAGTTCAAAATATTTTTTCTAAATTAATATATTATCTTACTCAGTGTTCTATTTCTGTGAAAAGACACCATGACCAAAGAAAAACATTTAGTTGGGGCTGTCTGACAGTTCCGAGGTTTAGTGTATAAACAGCTTGGTGGAAAGCATGGCACCATGCAGGCAGACATGATGCTGGTGAGGTAGCAGAGAGTTCTACATCTAGATCTGTAGACAGAAGGAATAGAGAAAGAGAAACTGGGACTGGCTTAGGTTTTTGAAACCCCAAAGCCCACACTAGAGTCACATACTTTCTCCGGAAAGGCCATACTTCCTCATCCTTCTCAAATAGTACCTTTCTCTGATGATCAAGCTTTCAAATATATAAGCCTATGAGAATAATTCTTATTTTAAAAAACGACATTCTATTCCTTGGGCACCATAGCCTTCTAGCCGTATCTTAATGGGAAAAAGAAAAAGGTATTTAGTCTTCAGTCCAAATTTAAATTCCCTCAATATTTTAGTCTCAAGACTGCTTCAAAACCCAAAATCTCTTCTGAGACTCAAGGAAATCTCTTAACTGTAGACCCCTGTAAAATCAAAGTCAAGAAGCAGATCACAATGGCACAGAATACACATTGCCATTCCAAAGGGGAAGAAGGGACACAATGAGGAAATTCTTGACCAAAGAAAGGTAGAAAACTAGTTGGGTAAATTTTCCAGTCTTTATCTCCATGTCTAATGCCAAAATACTCATCAGATCTCCAATTACTGTCAATTTTGTTGACTGCAATTCACTTTCTCTCTTGAACTGGTTCCATCCCCTGTTAGATACTCTCTTTGACGGATATCCCATGACTCTGGCATCTCTGACATTGTGGAGTCTCCCAGTCAATCCAGGTCTCGCTTTCATGGTGTCACACAATAACCTCTCTAGGCCTCCATGCAGGGACACCCTGGTACATGCCCAGCCTCAGCAGCTTTCCTTTGTCATGGAGGGAGAGTCTATAACCCCCTCTTTGTATCCTTGATGCGAAAGCCAGAGCCATGTAGTTGAAACTGCCTAGTTTTGCTTGCTGCAGCTGAAACTTGGTCCCTCATTGAAATAATTTTTCATCTATTTTCTGGTTTAAATGGTCACTACTTAAGCTTTTCTTTAATTCTTTTTCACATTTGGAAGCTTAGCTGGTTGGAGTCATATGCCAGGGTCTCCACCCCATTATTCTATTTAGCACAAGGCTTTTCTTGAAACGTCGTGTCTCTTTGAGCATGGACTTAGCTCCATCACACGTCCTGATGCTCCTCTCTTCAAGCAGTTTGTAGTTTTCCTTACTCAACTTGTTCCTTTTCATTATGGATTTGCATAAGAGTGGCCACTAATAATCTAGTGACACAATCAACACTAGGCTGTCTTGCAACCTCCTCTGCTAATTAATAATGCTCTTAATTGAAAACTTTAATTTAACCTCAGGCAGAAGTTTGGAGAAGGACAGAAAGCAACCACATTCAAGTTTGGACAAGGGCAGAAAGCAGCCACATTCTTTGACAAAATATTAAATAACAGACTTTACCCCACCTATTAATGTTCTCTCTGAAACGACTTGAGCTGGTCCATCATAACCTACATTGATCTCAGTACCATTACTTTTATGCTCCTACTAGGATGGCCCATTGAGTCCTGCTTAAAGTGTTCAACTGTGTTCTTAATCATTACTCTCAAAGTCCACATTCTCCCAGCAGCCACATAATTAGGTCTAACACAGCAATACCTCATTCCCTGATACCAACTTCTCTCTTAGTCACTGTTCTATTGCTTTGAAGAGACACCATGACCAAGGCAACTCTTAAAAAGGACATTTAGTTGGGGCTGGCTTACTTTCAAGTAATGCTTTTCCCTACTGGCCAAGCATTCAAATATATGATCCTATGGGTCCATTCTTTTTTTTTTTTTTTTTTTACTTTTATCTGCATTTATTTTATGCTGAATTTATTCCCGTGCCATGAGCTTCTGTTTCTTCAGTTTCTTCTGGTATATCTTTTTCTTCTGTGTAATCTCCTCTTCTGGCTTTGGAACAATCTGTTCTTTCTCAGTGAGGATCATCTCAATGTGACAGGGGGAACTCATGTATGGGTTAATCCGGCCATGAGCTCTGTAAGTTCGTCGGTGCATCTTAGGTGCCTTGTTCACCTGGATGTGTTCAATGACTAGAGAATCTACTTCTAAACCCTTAAGTTCAGCATTACTCTCTGCGTTTTTAAGCATGTGCAGCAAAAACTCTGCACTCTTCTTTGGCCACCGTCCCTGTGTCCAGCCCCATTGTTTGGCCTGGGCGTACCTACCAACTCCACCATTATACGACGGAATGGCACACATTGTTTTTTTAAAGTGACATCCTTCAGGTACTTGGTACCTTTGCTGATGTGCATGCCCTTGATGGCCTGGGCAGTTTCCCGGGTGTTCTTAAAGTGAACGCGAAGGTTTGAACCTCGTGATTTACAAGATTTTGTGGGATTTTCTGGGTCAAGAGAGTAGAGAACCATCTTGACGAGTCACCTTTCGCTGCTTACAGGAAGAGCCTATGGGTCCATTCTTATTCAAAGCACCACATATATTATGCTAATACACCTTAACATGTCTTAGGTATGATGTTTTATAACCTTGAACATAGATCACCTCCATTTTCTATTGAGATGTTTGTTCCGAAAATGCTTGATAAACCATGTTGAATTTTAAAATATTCTGCTTCCAAGTGATTTTTTTTCTCATCATCCCATTACCCTGATACAGTAAGATGACCCACTTGATTGCTGCCAACATATGCCCACCAACCCAACCTCTACCACTTGTTCCTCACAGTTTACAGGGAGAGGGAAACATTTCTTCAGATAGTGAGCTGCTGGAGTGTTGTCAGCACCTAAATCGGAGTCAATGATGACACCCAGCCCACACTCATCTCCCAGCTTGATTCTCATTTCTTTTTCTCCTCATATTGCCTCTAAGATAGCCAAACTCAGAAAGAGAACAGGGTTGTTCAGACCCCACACCTATGGCCAAAGCTCTCACTAGCCTTCCTCTTTGCTCTTGAAAATGTTCTGTTGGTTTTTTGTTGTTGTATTGTTTGCTTTGGTTTCATTTTGGGGTTTGATTTTATTTGTTTTGGGTGGGGTTTTTGGTGCAGTTTAGTTTTTTGGTTTGATGGGTGGGTTGGTTATTGCTGTTGTTTTGTTGTTGCTTTGGTATTGGTTGTGTTTTTTGTGTTTGTTTGTTTGGGGTTTTTGTACTTCTATAGGTAGCAATGCCAAAAATTACTTCTAAACACTTAATACTCCACTTGGACTGGCAGTGGCAGGACCCCTGCCCCTCAGTCTCAGCACAAGAGAGCTAGGAGACTACCAACGTGATGTTTGAAAACCATGTGAATGTGCCAAAAATCCTTAAATGTTTACATTCAAAACAGGAGGCTGGGAAGAAATTCAAAGGAGAAGCCAATCTCTTTGCAGCCTGTATTTCTTTTCTCATTGCTGTGACAAAATATCTGATGAAAGCAGTTTAACAAAATTGGCTTAGTTTGAGAGTCCACTGTGGTGGGAACATCACGGACACAGAAGTATGTGGCAGCTGTTCACATTACATTCACAGTCCAGGACCCCAGCCCAAAAAGCAGTGCTGCCCACATTCAGAAACAAATCTTTCTCTCCTCAGTTAAACCCTTCTCATAGAAACTCTCAGAGATGTGTTTCCATGGCGATGCTAAATCTAGCCAAGCTGAGAATGAAGATGAAGTATCACGCATTTATGGAAGAATTCTTTTGTTTTTGTTGTTGTTTAGTGGTGGTGGTGGTTGTGGTGGTGGTGGTGGTGGTGGTGGTTTGATTTTGTTTCAATTTTTTTCCAGACAGGATTTTAGAGTTTCAATGTGTAACAGCTCTGGCTACCCTGAAACTCACTCTGAAATCCACACTGGTTTCAAACTCACAGAGATCCATCTGCCTCTGCCTTTTGAACACTGGGATTAAAGGTGTGAGCCACCACCACCCAGATTTATACGAGAATTTTTATGCAATGCACAGAAGTGTCAATTCCTCTCCTTAGGAGAGCATTGAATTATTAATCAGTTTGTATTTTAGAAATGGCACTTGGAGGACTGTGTGCCACGTGTGCCAGGAGTGGAGGAACTATGTGAGCTACACAGGTATAATCTGGACTAGACATGGTAGATGAATAAGTGACAGAAATAGAGAGAGAAGAGATCCAATGGGACAGAAGATGGCAAACCAGAGTCAGGGATGGCTAGGATACAGAGAAGCAGAAGGGGCAAAGGAAGCTAAGACATTTCTCAGTTCTTTGATATGGGTTACTTGAGGAGGCATGGCCCTAAGGCCTACACTACTACACTTAAGGAGGTTTAGAAATGAAGCAAAAGCCTGGGCATCCAGTTAGTCTTCTTAGGTGATGGAACCTACAGGCTTGTTACAGAGCAAACCCCGTTCAAGGATAAGGATTTGGAATCACCTGCAGGATTAGGTGTCACAAGGTGGCTGCTGGTATTATAGGACAGGGATGAGGTGAGCCAGGGAGGAGAGTGAATCTAGTTAAGCCTGAAGGACCGAGGAGGATATGAACCCCAGATAACAAAGACAGAAGTTACGGTGTGGGCAAGAAATAAGAGCATTCTAGTCAGTAGGAAAAAGCACTGGGTTTCATTATTTGTCATTTTAACTAGTTTCCTTACATTCTATCTCATTCTTACAAAGAAGGTTTAAAGGATTTTACAGATTACAAGATAATTTGGTAATACCCAAAACAGATAGGAGAAAAAGCACAAAGAAGAAAACAGGTCAATTCAGGTTTTGAAACTGTAAGCAAACTGAGCATGCTAAGCATGTGCACGTGCAGAGGGAACGTGCTAGGTGTGGGCACTGGTTCTCAGTGCATATACTGCATCCTAAATTTTCCTCAAAGCATTGTAGCAGCCAAAGCTAAAAGGAAAACATTACTGATTACAGGAATCTCAATGAAAGTAAAATGTTCAAATTCCAGGCTAGAATGTAGTTAAAGCACAGCATGGGTAAGTCATGGTTTCCATGCCCAGCCTTCCCAGAGCAAAAGAAAAGGAACAATCAAGTTCAAGTGTTGAGAGAAAAGCAGATTTACTTGTTATTTCAATCTAAATGGAATATTTCCCAAAGGCACGGTAGACTGTAGTTGGCAACATTTTGGTGCAGCACTTTCAAAAGCATAATAAGCTACTTTCAGCTTTCACACTGCTTCTTACAGCATCCTTGTTGCTGAACCTCTCCAGTCCTCTCAGTGGGAAAGTTAAAGGTACAAAATGGTGCAGGGCCAAGTATGTGATTCAATGAGAATCTGGGTTAATCCAGGGCTGGATTTAGAGCTACTTGAAGGACCCGACAGCCTTTCCGCAATCCCCTAGGAAATGTATTTGTCACAACTAAGCTTCCCATGAGGACCAAAGAGCAAAGCTCAAGGTCATAGCGCCTGGCCACAACCTAGAATAGAGAAATCTGGGGCAGACTTATATATTTAAATATTACATGTGTATATACATGAGTGTGTGTGTGTGTGTGTGTGTCTGTGTATCAATTTACTAAAAAGGAACATTCTCTTCATACATCTTCTCTTCTGAGCACTAGAACTAGAGACTCGGTCTGCTGCACCTGAAGGAGGACCTTTGTGTTCCTGCCTGTGAAGGCAAGCTCCTGCCTCAGCAAGTGAGCTTGCAGATTCTGCACAAAATTAATGGCCACTAAAGCCTCCCCATCCAGGATAGCCATGTTTCATTGGAGCTGGGGATTCTAGGAGCATTACATTCAGAGTAAATATTTGTTCTGTGCCCTTGGGTCCCTAAATAAAGAAGGAACATATGAAAACCTGATCCTAATAGGAGGAGGAAGGAAACTCCTGCAAATAAACCATGTATATACTGAATAAACCATGTATATACTGAAGTCTATTTCATAGTGAAAAGGTAGTTTAAAGGGGGAGGGTTGGTACAGTTTGTCACTGAAAACTGGAGAGCAGAAAAGTGTCACCTAATTCAGCCTGATCATGCAGAATTATCTTCTCCCTTATTGCTGCCAACCATCCAGAGTCTCCCCTTGGAGAGGAGTCCCTGCATGGTGGTTCTGCTCCTTGTGGCTGGCTTAAGCCAGTCAGAAACCAAAAGGAAGCTCAGCAGGATCTATTAATCAAGATGTCATCTGCATCCATAATGCTGTTTTACAAATAAAACTTAATCATTCCAAAAGATCTAATGAGTCACTAACTGGCCCCTAAATATTCTAACATAGGGTGGAGACAGGAAGCTCATTCCTCTTCTTCTCTGAGGGTGGCAGGACATGTCTGAGGGGAGGAGGGACAAACTGAGCTAATGAGCCACTTCCTGCTGGCCTCTGAGTCAGGAAGAAGGAGCACATGTTACAGCATGTTATAACATGAGAGAAGGGGATGAAGATGTCTGGTGTCTTTACTGCTCAAATTGCAACTCCATTGACTAAGCCATCAGTTCTATTATCCCTGGCAATGGTCTTGCCTTCTGGAATCTTCTCTGCCTACTTTCAGTGACTGTTCCCAATTTTAGACAGAAAATCCTGGAGCACATCAGGAAACTCATTTGATTTAGGAAAGAGTCAATGGTAATGCAATAGAAATGCTTCTAGTCACTTCCAAGTGGAACTAGGTTCAAGTGAATTTAGTAGGAGCCGTACTGATTACAGCCAAAGCACAGGTTGCATCCCATTTCACATGGCTTAGTAGGGTGTGGGGAAAATTAGAGGGATACAGCGGTGGAGTCCGGGGAGGCTTCCACGCTGCGGCAGGCCCCAATAACACGAGGAAGTCCTTGGTTCCAAAAGGGTTTATTGTCATGGTGGATGGTGGATGGATTTGGATGTATGCCCCCTTAAAACTCAGGGCAGTCCCAAGTTATATAGGGAGGGAGAAAGGGGGAAGATCTGGGGAGGCATGCTTAATTTGCTCTGCCCTCTGGCCTTTATTAGTATGTAAATCCCTAGAGCCTGAGGCCTCTAGTCACTCCCTCTACCTGTGCACTTTGGCAGGGGCTGTAATGGCCTGCCTACGTGACTGAGTTTTAAGGAGACTAGACTGGTTTTCAGGACCCTGTGTTCTTGGGGCACGCCGAACTCCTGACGGTCGGGGTTCTAGGCAACTGCCCACCCATGACCCAGAATACCCTTATGCAGTCCCACAGTAAGATGCTGCACTCTCAACAAGAATAGCCTTCTTCTACTCCTGCAGGGCTCAGTCTGTCAGAAACTGATCATCAGAAACTGATCTCCATAATCACCAAAACTAACACATTTAGCCCAACCATGTGATCCAAAGCTTTCGACCTTTCACGGAAAAATATTCTTGTGGTTTTTCACGTGTTTGTGGCGTGTGTGTGTGTGTGTGTGTGTGTGTTGGCTTGGGTATGTGCACATGTCCCTGTGTAGACAGGGAGCTTTGGGGAGCCATCAGTCTGCCTCTCCAGCAATAGGCTTACATGGGACATGCCACGGCACATGGTTTTTTATATATATTCTGGGATCAGAACTTGGGTCCTCAAGTCTTTTCAGCAGGTGAGAATAATGGTCACACACATCAGCTGCTTAGACCAAGTATCAGTGGGACACCTAGAGATCTGGCTTAGTTTGGTTTCAAGCAACAGAAATATAGTCTCTAAATTTAAATGATAACTTGGAAAAAGAATGTTTAGAAATCTATTAGACTTCCCATAAGTTGAAAACTGGGTCATTTTATTATTATCCATTTAACAAATTAGTGACAAGTGACTGCTTGTCCTGATAGCTGCACATATGCAAGGCTGCTTGGTGATAGGAATTTCACAGCAGTGGTGCCATTGGCAAAACAAAAGGATCACATTTCCCTCTGTTTTAAGGGCTGTTGGTCACCTGAACATTGTCACAAGTAACCTCCAGCCCTTATGTCACAAGACTCAACTCCCTCATGTTCACCTCAACAGCTGAACACTTGGTGATTGCAGCAAGTTGTATATTGTGAGATGGTTAATGGTTGTGTCCTTTATCCAGTATTTCTTTCATATTCTAGTAACTTCAGCCTGCTTGGTGTTATGGCAAAGCAAACTCCAGACAGAAAACTTACTGCATCACCAGTTTAACAATAGAGGCACCTATTCCAGATTCCAAAGCAGTGATAGGAAGAACTCTTGAATCCAGGACTACATAGGGGCAATGTTCCCAGCTGTAAAATAAGAGTCAACTCCTAGGGACCATCGAGCTTAGAGATGGTTCACTGGGCCAAGCAAATATAGAGGACCAGCATTTGGAGCACTAACATCCAGATGGATACTAAACAGGTATGACAACCCACTTGTAATCCCAGTGAATGGGTTGTGGGCACAGAGGATGCCCAAAGCAAGCTAACTAGTGACACTAGTCAAACTGACAAGCACTGGGCTCAGGTGAGAAAACATTCCTAATATGTAAGATGGAAAGCAAAGTTGTCACCAAACGACATACATGAATATATATCATATATGGAAGCAAATAGTTTTATCCTTTAAATAAAAAAGTCAAATCTATAGTGACAGATACTTTATTTTTCTATACCAAATTGATCCTGTTCTATCTGGTGAAAAAGAGGTCAAGCACAGTTGTTTTTACTTAGTAGAGTCAGACCTCTAGCTTCTAAAGCTTATGAAGTGGTACATAAATTGTGAAGGGGCCATCTACCCCCCAAGTTGGTCATGGCATTGATGTTTCCTTTAGCACTTCTACTTGAGGCCAGTATTCTGAGAGAGCTGCAGAAGGTTGGAGAAATCAGCCTTCCCGCCTTCCCACTGACACAACTTGTACCATTTTGTAAATGGTGCTGTGTGGTTTTGATGGTAAGACTTTACTACACACATACAACGTGAGCATGGTTTCCTCCAGCTACATTGCTCCTTGTTTGCCTGCCTGGGTGAAATGTATCACCAGTTTATGGCAACCCATAAAGACCATGGTGTAAGCAAAGAACACCAGTTTGTCCGAAGGCTCTGTCTGTCACATTAGCTTGAGGAACACTGCTCCTGCTGCTTTGTTTGAACATCCTCTTGCAGCTGTCATTTCTATTGGACCTCTTAATCTTAATCTTGACCCTACAGTGCATTGCCTATAAAGCTCCTTAGCCCCCATCATTCCTCCTGACATTCCTTCTCTACCAGAAAACATGATGGGAATATAGAGGAGACTTTGTGGCTTAGGTATTTGGTAAACTTAATAAAATCAGGTTTCTTCAATGAATATTAAGACTGTAGATTCATTATTCAGAAACCAGTTCCAAGTATGTGTATATACGTATGTGTGTGTGTGTGTGTGTTTCTGTGTCTGTATGTGCTTATGTGTACATGTGTGTGCATGTGTTTGTGTGTGTGTTTGTATGTTCAGTTTGTTAAACTGAACAATCTAAACTTAAGAATGTGTCATCCTTACACATTATCAGATACCTTGATTATGTTTACTAAAAAATTAATCTTTCCTGTTATATTAAGAAACAAGAACTAATTATAAATAATCTCCAAAGAAAGAATAGAGGCATTACTATTTGATCTAAAGTGGAAAAAAAATGTAGTTTTTTCTAAATACAGATGCAGTCTGGATCAGAAATGATGATGTATACAAAATGTAAGAAGACCTGGAAATAGATAAAGGAAGATAGGCAAATCCACTGTCTTCACAGTTTTGCCAAGATCTTGTGTTTCACAGGCCTCTGCAGAATAGGTTCTCCAGGCTGTAAAGTGGATGAAGAAAGAATTCACTGGATTCCTAAGTAGATTCTGTTCTTTAACTAATCAAAGCAACTTGCACTAAGTTATAAATAACCCTGAGAGGTAGACAGTAGCTCGGACCTTAGTAGCTTAGGTATTGAGGGGAACACAGAATGTGCACAGAAAACAAATACTAGGCATTGATCTTCAGTAAGAGACAAGTGAATGAAACAGTCTATGGAAGTGAGAAGCAGTGGTGGAATTGCCAGGATCAGATCAACCAGTTCAGAAATTTCCATGAAGATTTAAGGATTTCTGGCTTGCTCTTGAGCAACAATTCTTAGCTGAAGGTCAATGTTCTGTTATCAAGTCCATGAGTGAAAATCTGGGGATCAATGAACCCTTTGGACTTACATTTATTGGGATGGTGTTTTATGGTCTTCAGCAGACATTTAGTGGATGACTGGAAAGGTGAACAGTCTCTCCCTTACAAGCAATTCATGAGCAATAAGAAAAAATTATAAAGCAGGGGGCTAGTAAGCAACATGTTGAGGAAATGAACAAAACATGTTTAAATTGCAGCAGTGGCCACATATCCATGTAGGCCTCGTCAAGTGCCTGACCTGAGAAAACAGAGGGGCTGGAGAAGAGAGTTAACTACCAACATTATCCTGTGTACTATGTTCAAGAGTCTCACACAGCATACTGGGCTTTAAGACGATTGAGCTCACTCTTCAGTGCAAGAAATAAGGTTAGTGAGCCTGAGTCACAAAGAACACAAATCCAAGGATGAAGCCAAGAAAACAAGTTGAGCTGGTGGATGTTGCCAGGGAGTAAATAGAACTGAATTCAGGAAATACTTCAAGGAAAACAGCTCAAATGTAGTACCTGTAAATGACAGTAGTCTGGGATACAGATGGAGTGGAGAAGGAACCAAGAATAACTGAGAGCCCCTGGTCTGCATGACTGGCAGCATGAAGAACTGTGTGTAGAAATAAGGAACTATGGAAAGCCTTTCCTCCCCCACCAATGTCGGCAAACATGTGTTATGCCCAAGCAGAGTATCTAAGATACCTCCCACAGTGCTCTTTCCACCTTTCCATCTTTTGTCCTAGACAACTGATCTCAGATAATGTCTCTGGATATTCTGTACTGCTAGTTAACTGGAGGCTGCATCATTTTTGTTTGTTATTAGCAATCTTTCTCTGAATGACGTTACCACGATGTGATAAGGAAACAAGCAAGGACACAAACATTCCAAAGAGATAAAGGCAGCCCCGCCTTCCCAGTGCCCACAGCACTTCAGCCTCATTAGGCCCCATAGTGTTTCATTAGAGCCAATGTCATTTAAGTTTTTATGTTCACTTCAAGGCTATTTGTTTTGACAAAGGATTTTAAGAAAAGGCAGTCAGAACTTTCTGGGTTTTATTTAACTTTATAACCATCTAATTTACTCCCCAATAAAGAGATAACTAAACATCCCTGTTACATCGATAAAATACTCCTGACATAATTTTGAAATACAATATAAGATTCCACAAGGAGGAAAATTAGTGCCATCGAAATGCTGATGCAGATATCTAGCTGCGATGCCAAGGTCTAGGGCCTCCACTCTTTCTTCTTTATCAACACACACATGCTCTGTAATGGTGAAAGATGCTTCTTCTATTGATATTTTGGTGCTTTTCTGAGAAAGTGTAACTCTGACCCTCCAACATGCAGGATAAATGAAATGAGCTCACCAGAGCTGGCAATCAGGAGTATCCATGGCTAACAAGGTGTGGACGACTCAGTAGTATCTAAGAACAAGGGTGTGTTTTGAAGATTTGCCTTCAGGCTGAACTTAGTGGTGGAGGCCTTCAATCCCTGCACTTGGTAGCTTGAAGTCAGCTTGGTCTACCTAATGAATTCCAGGACAGCCAAATCTACATAGTAAGACCCTGTCTTCAGAGAGAAAGAAAGATAGAGAGACAGAGTCAGAGAGAGAGAAACAGAGAGTCAGAGAAAGAAAGACAGAGTGAGACAGAGACAGAGCAACAGAGAGACAGAGAGAGATTTGTATTTTCTCCCAAAGATGACTCTACTTGATTCAGAAAGATCATTGTCTGATTTACCATTTCATAATTCAAGCTGGTGTTAAAAGTGTTCAATCTAGCATACTTGTTCTCTACTAGGGAGAATTTCCTACCTATCTGTGCAGGTAGAGCTGATCTCAGAGCAACTAAAACCATACCTGCTCCATAGGCTTCCTCCTATTTTTCAGTCTCTTGCATCTTCTCTCTACCATTCAAGCAACAAGAGCAACCCAACACTACCTCCATCCACCCCCACTGCAGACACACAAGTCATTTCAGCTTGCTCTTCATTCACCTCTCTGACAGCCTGACCATTGGATGCAGGCAATTGTGGCATGATTTCCTCTTTCTCAAAGCATGCCCTGGTTCTTGGGCAGGGTGTCAGTGAATGTTCCTAATATAAAAATGTTCCTGGTGTGCTCTGAAGGAAAGGAAGAAGTAAAAGTATTCTTAGACAAATTCAGAACCATCCCACCACCAGCAGCACTGGAACTGGAACTTAGACTATGCAGCTATATGGTTGTTTGTTTTGGTTTAGTTCTTTTAGCAGAAGGAACATAACTGACCTGGTACGATGTTGCATGTCCACAGCTCCAGCACCCTAGAACTTTGAGGTTCCACTCAGGTATGTGGCCAAACCTTGTGATAAATTAGATGATAGATAGATAGATAGATAGATAGATAGATAGATAGATAGATGAGATAAGATAGAATAAGATAGAGTGAGGTAAGATAAGATAAAAGAAATAAGACAATGAGTACACTGGGAAATGTCCGTAAAACAATAAACTGAGCAATGTGCTTGAGTGGTTTAATGAAGAAAGTGGGTGGAAGTAATGCTCACTTCCATCTCAGAGGTCTTGCTCTGGTAAGGCTGTGAGCTGTGTGCAAGCTGAACTTGGACATGAACACTACCTCATTCATCTCACCTAAGACAGAAGCTTGTCTATGCTTCCAAAACTGCCCTGCAATTAATATATTCTAAAATCCAGATCCAGTAATTAAACTTCTCAGAGCATCCTCTAGACACACAGCTTGAACTCCATGGGGGTGAGGTGGTTTTCATCATAAGCAAGTATACATAGATGGTGGATGGATAGATAAATGTGTGTGTGTGTGTGTGTGTGAGAGAGAGAGAGAGAGAGAGAGAGAGAGAGAGAGAGAGAGAGAGAGAGAGA
>NW_021604607.1:1784957-1785143 GCF_004785775.1 Grammomys surdaster | reverse complement strand
AGAGAGAGAGAGAGAGAGAGAGAGAGAGAGAGAGAGAGAGAGAGAGATTATATTAAAAGAAGAAAGGTTTGAGGCAGAGGAGAAGCATGATGGAGCATCAGCCCCTAAACTTTCTTTCCCAATACAGACTAAACAGAGCATCTATCTATCTATCTATCTATCTATCTATCTATCTATCTATCTATC
>NW_021604607.1:1765934-1784947 GCF_004785775.1 Grammomys surdaster | reverse complement strand
ATCTATCTATCTATCTATCTATCTATCTATCTATCTATCTATCTATCATGGCTCCCAAGTGGCTCATATTGGCCTCTTGAAAGCAGTGAACACTTACCCACCTGAACTGTTGGTTTTTCTCTCAAAAATATGGCAAGTTTTGTGGGCCTCTTAATTATTGGATTTCCATATCAAATGCATTTTCTATTTAAATCTTATATTTATAATACTTTTGAGTGAATCCAAAGCAACAGAATATACTCTGAAGCAGAAATTTTAGCAGAGAAATAAAGCTCGTTTTCAGTTGTAACTAGCATGGCTATTTTAATGCAGAGGCAGAAAAATTAATGAGATTGCCTGTGGACTCAGAGGGAATAAAGAAAAGAAGATAAGAGGAAAGCCAAGCTTTTAGTTAAGTAGCCACAAAAGAAACATTTTCTCAAACATACCGCTCTTTCAGAACAGAGACATGATCATGCTCTGTAACAAGAAGACTCTATGAAATGGTTGCTGAGAAACTTAGCTTTGGTTTCAGTTCTAAGAAGCTGATGATATTTCAGTGACAAGGTACTGAAGAAAATGTCCTCCATGCACATTCCTGTGGGATCTAAAACAATACATTCTTGGAGCTGCAGATCAGATTTGTCACGCAGTATATGAAATGAACAGTGTTCTAGTTTCATTTCTGTTGCTATGACAAAATAACCTGACAAAAAGCAATGCAAGCAGAAAGGGGTTATTTGGCTCACACTTTCAGGCTACAGTCCATCCTTGTCAGGAAAACAAGGTGGCAAGGACTTAAAATAGCTCATCACATCATACCCACTGACAAAGCAGAGAGAAGAAACTCACACATGGCTATTTGTTCTCAGTACCTATGCTATTTGTTCTCAGTAACTATGCATATCCAAGAACCCTGCCCAGGGATTGGTGCTGCCTATAGTAGGCTGTATTTCTCCACATCAGCTAAAAATAAAGACAATCTCCCTCAGACATGACCATAGGTGAGTCTGATCTATATAACCTCTCATTGACACTGTCTTCCATGATGATTCTATGTTGTGCCAAGGAAATAATTAAAACTAAACATCACAAACACATTTATTGATAACCTGACAATATAAACATTCTATGGCTTCTCTGAGCTTCAGGTACAATGATATAAAAACAATCTCTCAGTATTGTAATCAGGACTAGAAAATAGAGAAGATGGCATGATGTCCTAGAATAGTGTCTGGCTGTCTGACATACAGTCAAAGCTCAATAAATGGTGATTTTTTTTCTTTCTATCTTGAGAACAATTTATTTTTATAGAACAAAACTACTAACAAATTGAAGCAGACATTCAGATCTATCTTAAAATAACATTTCATTGGGAACAACTTTGAAATTAGTGTTTTGTCTTGGTTATTTTTCTGTTGCTGTGATAAAACACCATGACCAAGGCAACTTATTTTTAAAAACCATATAATTGGGTTACAGTTTCCAGGGGTTAAAGTCCATGATGACAGAGTGAAGGCACAACTGAGAGCTCCCATCTTAATCCACAAGTGAGAAACTAGACACTGCATGAGTCGTTTGAAACTTCTAAGCCCACCCCAAGGTACACAACTCCTTGAGCAAGGCTCCACCTCCTTATCCTTCCCAAACAGTTCCACCAACTGGGGACTAGGTGTTCAAACATGACTGTAAGGGGAGGCATTCTCATTTAAACCTACACATTCTTCATATCAGTTTTTACATATGCAAAATGGGAATTATATAGCTTATCTTGCCTACTTTATAAGGTGCTGTGACATCTTTGAAAAATGACTGTACTGAGAAAAACAATCAATAAGACAAGAAAATCTTTGCTGACCTTTAAAAGGTGATTCTAGTCATGTGACCTTTGTCAAGCTCCTAAGCTTCACTGCTCGTTATTTCCCTTACAGTTAATACAATCAATGGCAATTGTATTACTCTCTTAGTGTACTTAAATGTTGTTAACACAGTACCAATTATATAGAGATGTGGTACAGCCTGCACCCTCTCTACCATAATCTCTCATAACTCTCATATTTATAAAATATAAGGTTTTGGTTCCTCTATCTACCACATAGACTTTCATTAAAAGGTGCTAGAGAAATTGAGTGACATAGAACCTTGTAATGAACAGAAGGAAGTTTAAGTTTTCATAATCCATGTAAGAAATTGTCAGCAACATAGCACTGTGTAGAAGGTAAGAACACAGTGAACATTTTCAATCACAGAGCTTAAAAAGCACTGGCAAGGTTCAGTAAAGTTGAACCTCCCATCTTTGTCCATTGTCAGTTCCATTCCCTGTGTTAATGTTGTGACAAGATAAGCCAAGGGCTCAGGAGAGGAAGTCTCCACCAAGGCAGAGCATCACCTCCATCCATTTCCATGTTTATGGCTGAGCCCTTATAACAAAAGAGAAACATTGTAACTTACACCAGCTTATGTAAAAGAGGTTTCATATGTCATGGAAGCTTCAGAAATGAAAACCCTGTGAATCCCTGTACCAAGCTTGATGGAGAGTTGTGGAGAGACATGACTAAACAAGGTAGGCATGATTCAACAGTTAGACACAGAAAGCCCTTAGCAAGACTTGTTCAGAGTCTTCTCTGCCATAGATCAGAGATAAAGATTCCTGTACTGTAGGATAGACTCCTCTCCTATTAGAGTTTCAACAAGTGCAGATGAAGGACGGAAAACATCATCACCTGCCTCAGAAGATGGAAGGAAAGATCAGAGATATCTGTCTGCCTGTGATTTTTCCTCAAATGCAGAGGTGCCATATTTCCAAAACAGATAGCAAATGTGTACACACACACACACACATACCCATCTCTAAATTTATAGTAGAATGTCATGTAAACACAGAGACATTGAAAAGGCTGAGGCAGGAGGATAACTACAAGTTAGAAGTCAGCCCAGGCTACATAGGAAGTTCTGCATTAGCTTAGACTACAGTGTAAGAGCCCATCTCTCAAAAACACATAAAAGAAGTAGAAAAATAGAAGCATGCATACAAGTACATCCATCCCTTACCTCTGACTCCCCCTAGGTTCCCTTATCAGCTCAAGGGACTCACATGAGCAGCAGAAACTGATAGGAATATTACAAATAAAATATAACTGATGGCCCTTCTGCTTAAACATGACAGACTAAGAAGTACATTTCTCTTTGCCTCTCTTCAAATCCTATTAAAATAGTGGCCGGGCTTAAATTGTGGGAAGTGGGAGGTAGATGGCCTGTGACAAATGACCAGAAAACGCTAAACCTTAGGCTGATAGGGAAAGTGGATGTGTCACTGACTGCAGAAAATTTGAAGAACTGGAGTCATTAGCTGGGTACATGCCTGTAGTCCAAGCACTCAGCACTGTGTGAGAGACAAAGACCTTTTTGTGATTCTGCAAAGAGGAAGTACCATCCGAAAGCCTGAGAGCCTCCTGTCTGTCCTCAGCTTGAGACTGAGGACATCACAAATCCCTTCAAAATCATGCTACTGCCAATCATGGTGGTTTGAGAACCACTTATTAACTTACTAACAGTCTTTTCTTTTATTTTTAAAATTTAGTTATTTATCTATCTTTTTTATTTATTGAGTTTTTTGATAAAGGGTTTCTCTGTGTATCCCTGGATGTCCTGGAACTCACTCTGTAGACCAGGATGACCTCACAGTCAGAGATCTGCCTGCCTCTGCCTACTGAATGCTGGAATAAAGTATGCCATCACTGCCCAACACTAGCAGTCTTTTCAAAGGAGCAGGACATCCCCTTCAACAGTGTGGAGACATCACCAGAACACAACACAGCATAAAGGCTGTCAGGCACTCAGCCTGGGCAGCAGTGTCCACACAGAAACTTCTCAGGCCTCTAAATCTGCTGTTCAACCTCAAATGAGGTCTGAAATTACACTCTGCATGGTTGATCTTAGGTCAAAGAAAATGCCAATATCCTTGTCAAATGAGTGGCCTATAGGTACTCTTTTCTCTTTATGTGACTTTCTTTAGCAGAACTAGGGTTTTTTAAACAGTTATTTTGATCATCTGGGTTTCATTATCTGACATAAATGGCTTTGTTTCCTTTCAGGTTTTTTTTTATTTTTCTTGTTTTTTTTTTTTTCAATGTTGGGATTCAACCTAAGGCCTTGACCATGCTATGCTAGGCAAGTCCTCTACATCTGAGCCACAACCACAGCTGTTGGACTGGTGTGTGTGTGTGTGTGTGTGTGTGTGTGTGTGTGTGTGTGTATGGAAAAGGGGGGTGGTGGTTCCTCATGGAGCTCAAATTGGCCTTGAATTTGCTCTGTAGTGAAGATGACCTTGAATTTCTGATTCTCCTGCTTCAGCCTGCCAAGGGCTGGGATTACAGCCTTGTGCCACCATGCCTTGTTTTATGTGGTGCTAGGTAGCAAAGCTAGGACTTGGTATGTGCTAGGTACACACACTACCAACATAAGCCCATGGAGTTTTGAAATAGGATCTGTTTTAGTTACTATTCAGTTGCTATGAAGAGACACCATGATTAAGGCCACTGATAAAAGGAACCTTTTAACTGAGGGCCCCCTTGCAGTTTTATAGGGTTACTCCTTGATCATCATGATAGGGAAGGTGGTGGCATGCAGACAGACATGGCACTGGAGCAGTTGCTGAGAGTTCACATCTGGTAGGCAAGTTGCAGGCAGAGAGAAAAAGATCAAGATTGGGCTTAGCAGGCTTTTGAAATTTGAAAGCCCACCCCCAGTCACCCACTTCCTCCAACAAGGCCACACATACTTCAACAAGGCCTCACATACTTCAACAAGTCCACACTTCCTAATGCTTCTCAGACAGTTCACTAACTGGGAACCAAGTATTCAAATATATAAGCCAATTGGGCCATTGTCATTCAAACCACCAAAGGGTCAAAGCTAATCGACACTTCCCAAGTTCTGAGATTAGAGGTAGGTACCACCACATCAGGAAATTTTTGCTTCTTGCAACCTATGTCTAAAGAACTATATCACCCCAGAAACTGGTTCAAGCCTGAAGGTCTCTAAGGTCAAACACGTGATTAAGGAAACAGCAATATTCACCCATCATCCTTGAGTTCCACAGAGTCTCTAACATATCACAGAACCCTGGAAAGCTCTTATACCACTATTGTGCTAACAACAGAACCCTAATTAGAGTCATCTGGAGAGAGCAAAGAGCATGGTCTGGGAGTATTCTATGTACAAAGCTCTGATCTCCAGGGACTCAATACTCTAGTCACCCAGCATTGATGCATCAACTCAGTGGACTTCTGTGAGCAGGGATGATGGCCCAACTTTCAGTGTCAAGAGTTGTGGAGGATTCTCGATGCTAAAATGACTGCATCAGGGAATCTCACAGCTCAAACCATCCACCCACATGCCTATCTTTCTGAACTGACAGACTCCCATCTTGTGTCATGTCATTAGCATGAACTATCATATCACATGTAGAGAGAGATGATAACCAGCAACAGCAAAATCAAAGACATGTCTTCCAAGGCAGGAACAGGGACAACAACTGGATTCCTTTTTAATTGAACTCTGATTCTCACTTCAATGAGTCTAGAGCATAGTTAAAAGCTTCAGGTCAGTGGAAGTACATATGGCACTCAGTTACATGGGCTTTACACTAGAGCCTTGATGAGCAACAGACATGTATTCAGATGAAGAGGGTGGCTCCACTGCTTATGCAGGGACTGAGAAAGGAAAGGCAAATTGCTTAAGCAAATTATAAACTAGACTTTTAAAAAATATGTCAAAGCTACAAACCCTTCAGTATTGATCTAGCAGTTAGTGAGAAGGATGAGTGTAGCAAAAGAAGTAAGTATTGTCTCCTTGGAACCAGTGATTAGAGGAGATATAACTAAGCATGGATTTAAAAAAAAATCTTTGAAAATATCCAAAGACATCATCCTCTATTCCTGGGGGTGAAGGGGACTTAAAAAGTATGAAGTATGACAAATATAATTGTGCACGTTGTGTGGAAGCTGAAAAAAATACCAAAATGTGCTCTGTGAAGTCTTGGAACATGCAATTTCACAGCTCGACCTCTGCCCAGGCAAGGGTCAGGCTCCCGCAAGGGGCCACCAAAAATATCCTGTGCCATACAGCCCTTTCCTGTCTGATGATTCCACAGGACAGTGGAAGGTCTTAGCATGACAGATCTTCAACTTAGACATAGAATTGTTTTGTAAGAAAGTGAAGCAGCTCTGAGAAGTATTCATCTAAAGATTTCAAAAAGCATACTTGTGTATGTGTGTGTGTGTGTGTTTGCAGTGTATGTGTATGGGTCGGTGTGCATGTGTGTGTGCACATGTGTTTGTCAATATGTGTGTGTATGAATGTGTGTGTGCACATGTGTAGTGTATGTGTGTGTGTGTGTGTGTGTATTTGGAAAGAAAAATTATGATGCCTTACCCTGCTTCCTGATATCTGCTTCCTTTTCCTTTTTCTGGCTTTTCTGAAATGTCAACTCAACTAAATCAATCTGATATGCCTGGAACTCTAAGGGAAGAATGAGAAAGGACTTTTATATGACAACAAAACCTGGACTCCTTCTCTTGGAGAGTATACAATCCATATCACAATATTGTTTTAAAATTGGTAACTGAAGAATCCAAGGTGAATGGAAACTGAGACTCAGCTGAATCTGGAGAAAGGATGTGAAATTTAAACTGAGTTAAAGAAAGAAATCTGTAGGAACTTTGGCTCATAGAGAATGGGAGAGGGAGAGACATCTTTGAGATAAGAGCTAGTACTAGGGAAGGCTCACATGTAAGATAGAGAAAATGTTCACCAAGGAAGTTTGTGAGTGAAAGGAGAGCCTGAGAGAGGAGTACTGGTCTATTTCATGTTACAATTATGAAAAGCTTGAGAGAGGCCAGAAAAATATGAAGCTTAATCTCATGATTTTTGGAGACTAAGAGACTGTGGTAATGGTTGTCTTGCTGGCAGAGTCTCATAGTAGTGTGGCAATGACAGGACACAGGGACTCGAAACCAGTAATATACCTACTGATCTTTCTCCCTCTAAGGCCATGAGGATTAAATTAAAGAAGCCCCTCTTATGATCTAAAGCTAAGCACTTTACAAAGTTCCTATCTCCGAACACTACAGGTAGTCAAAGAGTCCACTCTCTTTCTACCTCACAAAGAGAATTGAAGTTCAGTATATGATGCCTTGGAGACAATACAAACCATGTCCAAACCACAGCAAATACAAAGAAAGGTCCATGCCTGTGAGAACATTTCTACAGCAAGTATGAGCCATGGCCAGTGCCTCTGCATAGATGTCACTGATTTTAAAACTGGTCAGACAAAGAGAATATGTTAAGAGTTGTCTGGTTTCTAATTACAACTTCAAATGTTTACATGATAGAGAAACAGAGGGCAAATATTAAGAGTACGTATCTGAAATAGGACCGTGGCCTCTATTCCAGGATGAACAAAGTATTATTTCTTAGAGAAACAATATTACTTAATTATGTGGTGGTTCAGAAGATACTTTTATGACCCCATAGTTTTTTCTGTGATCCATAGCAATGGGTGAAATTCAAACACATAAGCAGATTCTCAGGGACACATCATCAGAGGCAGAACAGCCTGAAAAGAAAAATCAATTCTAACAAATGTTAGAATTCAATTCTAACAAATGCAATTCTTCCAATTCCACCCATACTGGGTACAGGCTGATAATTCAAACTAACATTATTTTAATGTCACATATCTAAGAGAGCTAGAGAATTCACTGGATGACAGAATTGGTATTCACAGCAGAATATAAGATTACATGATCTTTACAAGCTAAACAGATGTATTTAAACAAGAATAAGCCAAGTCTTCCAGTGTAAGGTATAGAACATGTAGCTTGATAACATAAGTAGAAAGAACTAGAAATCACAAATGTCCTTCCCCTACATAGAACAGAATTTGTTTTGGGCTGTGTTTAAAGAGGTGACTGTCCACAAGTGAGTAAGAAAAGTCAGGTCTATTCTGCCCACTCAACATCCTGTGGTGTCACCACATACCCTAGATAAGAATGTAGACTTCCAAGGTGGGTACAAGGAAAATCTATAGAGCTTAGCCTGAAAAGCATCAGTCTAGGGACATAGTGGTTAACTTCAGGATCTGAAAGTATCACCAGGCAGAGAGATTAGATTGATTTTATACTTTATAACTTCCAAGCTTTCCAAATCCCAGAACAGGAGATGTGACAAAGAGCCTTTGTGCCATTTCCAAGTACATGAGGCAACCTATGGTATATGGCTTGGATACTGAAAGTTTTAGGACTCTGAAAAGCTTGTAAGATGATATTTGAACTCCAATATGATATTCTAAGAAATCTGAGTCTTAAATTAATAGAATGTAATCAAGACAAATGAGTAGAAATGTGGGGATTACTTCCACCTCTATGTAAGAAAAAAATATTCCAAAAGAAAGAGCAGTGGTTAGCCATAGAACAAATGCTGGTCCATGTTCTGCCTATCTATATTAAATAGACATTTTTGCAATATTTATTGTGAATCTAATGTGTAACAACTAGTACTCAACCATCAAGTCTCTTGGAACATGAAGTGGAAAACGAGCAAGAGAGCTGTATAATACCCAGGGTCAGAGGGAAAATGATTAATAGAAGTAATACAAGTTTAAACTCAGAGTCTAGAAAAGAGATGCTATAGAGAGTGACACTTGTGTTTTTCTCAGGATTGATTGCAGTAGAAACAATGAGATTCACCTGTAATAAGAAATACACGTAGTGAAGGCATTGACAATATGAAGGAAGGATATTGTAATGGCCTAAGTCAGAAAAGAAGTAATAATAATAGTAATAATAATAATGATGATGATGATGACAATAATGATAGTGGGTGGATTTAACAGCCGTTGTTAATAATGTTGGAATAAACAAGACTTAGATTTCTGAATTCCTAAGACTGTTGTTGGTGATAGTTGGATTTCCTTGACAGATGGTAGCTCTATTCATTCAGAAAAATCACAATTTTGTTAAAGATTAGTTTGGTCGTAAACAGAAATGTAAAGAATGTGAAGAATAATCACATGGAGAATTCAAGAAGGCAGCTGGATCTGACTTAGAGTTTCAAAGGTTCAGTCTATTATCATGATGGCAGGAAGCATGTAGCCTGCAGGTAGACATGATACTGGAGAAGGAGCTGAGAGTTCTATATCTGGATTAGCAGACAGCAGAAAGAGACTGAGATACACTTCTTCCAACAATGCTACACTTACTCCAACAAGGCCATACCTAATAATAGTGCCACTCCCTATGGGCCTATGGGTACCCTTTTTATTCAAGCCACCACAATGACCAAAAACTTAATTCACATCATGACCTGACTAAATTTTAAGAATTCTGAAAATAAAGAAAAGATCCTTTAAAAAGACAAATATTAAAGAATTGGAAAAAATAGCAAGAAATTTTTCAACAGCAACATTGTTCACTACAAGGTAGGCAGATAAGACTATAGTCTCTTCTGAGGAAGTTCTGCCCAATTTGTAATTTTATATCCAGTAAAACTGTAAATTGAAAATAAAGGTAGATGTCCTGGTAAAATGGAGGACTAAATGCTGCCTATGTATGACAAACCGAAGAATCAAAAGAAAAAAGAAAAAAATGGACTCCATTACAAAAAAAGGAAAGAAAGCCTCAGATCCAGGAAATGGATGGTAGGACAGCTGAAAATTGTAGAGAAGCAAAAAAGTGAAAAACAACAAAAGGAGGAAAGGCAAGCCAAGCACAACTCTGCCAGGGTGGCTGGAGGTAGAAGCCTCATCTATAAGAATACCCTGGTAACAAGAAGTTGGCATGCCACCCACAGGACAAGCCCATAGCCTCTCAAGCCTTAGAACTGGCTCCAGTCCCACTGAGCAGAGACTGTTCCAGCCAGCCATGGATCAGCAGTAGAGAGATGTTCACTCAGCCCTGAGGGTAATAGCCAGACACCATCTTGAAAGAGAGCCTGTTGTTTAACACTGAGCTTCCCTAGGGGCCTGAAAACCAGGAACATTGAATTTAACAAGCCAGAATTCAACTTGCCAAAGCCCCAGGATGAGAAACTTCCTTGGGAAAGACAGCTTCAGGGCTGAAGCTGACAAGCCAGAATACAGGAAGCAAGAGATGTGGCTCTGGCATCAATGTCTAGAAAAAGTTAGGCCCGCCTCTGGTGCCTGGGAACAGTGGTCATCAACCAGGAATAACTCAACAATTCAAGAGCCTTGAGCCTAAAATCAACAAGTGTATCAGACTCTGGACCCAACTGCCAGGTATGAAACTCACTGCTGTGGAGTCCATAAACTTGAAACCTCCACAGCTACATTTCTCTATTAATGTTTAATGGGGGGAAGAATCTGCTAAAGATAAACATCAGACTCTTGTCCAGTTCAGTACAGGTTAATCAGGAGGAGCTATAAATGTTGGACCTAAAGATCCAACCAGTGGACACGCTCCCCCAGAAATACCCACAGACAGCAGATTCAGTGTAATAACATAAGATGTATTGATGATAAGAGGAAAATTAGTATACTGGGGCTCCCCTATGCACAGGTAAGAGGGCCCGAGCCGCAGCTAAAAGCAGTTTTATATACCATTTTTACAGAGTTCACAAGGACAGTTAATTATTTCTTAAACAATAACCACAAAGGATTTCAAACAGCAGTTCCCAGGCCCAGTTCCCAGGCCTGGTTTCTAGGTGACTCTAATTTGCACCTTATCTTTACACAATGAGGGTTAGCTTAAGTGGCTTCTGTTTACCCAGGTGTACTGTGTTAAGGGCTCATCTGCCTGATAAACTCTTATCTTGGAATCTTAGTCTCTGGAATGTGCTTCTCCCAGGATGTGTCCTGGGCCAGTTAATTCTTGAGTTTACTGAAATCTGAGATTCTTGAGACCTGAAATTCCTACATTTCTACGTAAACATTAAGAAAATCCTCCAGGTCCTGTGAGATGGCTCCAAGGATATGGGGGCTTGTGTTGTCAACCTGGTAACCTGGGTTTGATCCCTAGAACTCATATAATGGTGGGAGCAGAGAACTTATTTTCCAATGTTGTCTTCTTACTTCCACACACAGGCCATCCATGGCATGCATGCCTACAGACTGAGAGATGGGTGAATAATAAATTCTTAAACATGTTTAAAACCATTGTTGATAAATGGGCTAAGGAATTGGCTAGATAGATGTTGAGGGGAAAATATATGAGTGGCTAATGAATATTTGGAAAAGTTATTCAACCTCCTAGCCATAAGAGAAAAGCTAATTAAATCTATTTTGAAATTCCATCAGCCCAGTTAGTACTGCTAGCACCAAGAGAACTGAAGACAGCAAACAATGGTGGTTATGTGGTGGGGAAATCTGCTCACACACCACTGGTGGAAATGGAAAGCAAGGAGGCCAGTATGGAGATTACTCAATAATCTACACATAGAAGTGCTCCATGGCACAGTTACACTACTCCTGAGTATTCACACTCTAGGGTCTCTGTCAGCACATAAAGATGCACATGTCCATTGTAGCACTCTTCATTTAACAGCTGAGATACAGAACCAACCAACATACAATGACATGTGGGTGTGTAAAGAGAATGTGGAACATATACACAATGGACTTTATCCATCTGTAAAGAAAGTCAAATTACAACCTTTACAGGAAAGCGGATGAAGCTGGAGATCGTTCTGCTAAACGGGGTAAGCTAGACACAGAAAAATAAATACCACATTTTTCCTCCTAGATAACATGTGGATGAAAGTTATGTATGCTTATATGTTTCATGACATCTATGACAGGGAAGTAGAAAAGGTGTTCCAAGAAGGAAGAAATATATCTAAAGGGGAGCATGGAATATACACACTTGAAGATCAGACTAGGCATAGTTAATACTAAGGAGGAAGATTAGAGGAGGGCTGGGAGGGGAAGGGCAGAGGAGCAAATATGAACAACAGAGAATGATATGTGTATGGGACTGTCACAATGAGACCCATTCCTTTGTACACATAACCAAAAAAAGTGATGGAAAATGTAAAGGAAGAGGCAGCTTCTTATGTGCAAACTTTTTTAAAAAATTAATTTCTCATGTTTGCTTTCTTAGGAAACTTCCAGAAGATAAGCTTATGCAAAAAGCAAGAGTTACTGAAAATTAAAAGAGAAGTGTAGGAGGCATTTACAGGAGGCTCAGGGCAACAGAGGTAAAAAGGACTCGGGATACAAGAAAAGAGTAAGTCTCTGAGCAATAACTGGCAGCCAGTCTACGGGGCCACCATTCCAGGTTAAAACAGGACAGCAAAAGGCTCTGAGACAGAGGCTTCCAGAAAAAAATAGTGAGGAGGACTGGATTCTGAGACATTTTACAGAGTTATAAAGGAAGTAGAAAAGCTTAGCAAGAGATTGGAAGAAAGCTAAATTATATGTGTTAAGAGGCAAAAGGAACTTCTGGAAATCCAAAAGGAGCATGGTAGGGAAAACATAATGTAGTTGTGGGTTCTTCGTCCAACTAGTGTCAACATAGTTATTAACTATGAAAAGAATGAATATGCATGTTATCAAAGGCATGACAGAGATATCAGGGGTGAAACATGTGTGAGTGATTGCATGTCATATCACAAATCTATTTCTCTAACACACCACTCCCAAACTGTGCACTGAAACACAGCAGTCTTACCTTCACACAACTTAGCCATTTAGACTGGTCTCGGATGGGCAGCCCTTCAGTTATGGCTGCTACCACCTGGAGTACTCAGTAAAGAGAAACTGCATGGGATAGTTTCACATTCATATTGAGGACTGGCTGGCTGTTGTCTGGCAGGCCTAAAGGCCTAAAGGCCTCAGCAAGGACATCCAGCTTCTGTGTTTCATGTGAACTACCACACTCCCAGGGATAAGCCCGAGCTTATCTATGAGAAAGTCACGGGACAAGGGCAAGGGCACAGGGCAAGGTTCTCTCTTTCTAGGTTTTGAAGTGTCATTGCCAGAATATCCTATTGTTCACAGCAAGTCATAGGCCCTCCCAAAGTGAACTGGGAGAGAAATAAATCATATCTCTTGATAAGGGCTGTTAAAAGCACGGATAGGAGGATTTATCGTGGGCTTATGTCAAGCCCTCTACTATAATGGCAGATAAGACTGTATACTCCATAGTGAGAAAGCAGTGTGTTTGAAATGTAAAGTGAAAAATCAGTAAATAATCATTTAGAAAGTAATGCAAAACAGAGTACTGACTCTGAAGAAAGAGTGTGGAGTAGAGAGGGGCAGAGGAGGGGCTGCCGTTCCGTAAGTCTGACATTTAAAGTGCACAAGTGGTTTCTATAAAAAGCAGACATGAACGTTAGGTTAGCTGAATTAAACATTCCAACTATGGTCTATACTCCAAACAATTGAAAACAGGGTCTTGAATAGTCAAATAAGCCAATGCTCAATTATCTCAGTATTAGTCAAAGTAGCCAAAGGCAGAAACCCAAGTATCCCAACCCAAACAAAATGAAATATATATGTACTATGAAATAGGAAGTAAATCCTGACTGATTCTACAACACAGATGACCAATGAAGACATTCTGCTGAGATAACTCAGACACAGAAGACCACTATTTCATGAGTACACTTTCATCCAAACCATTGAACGTAGTCAAGTTCTTAAGAATGAGAAAAAGGAAGGTAGTGACCAAGTGCTGCAGCTGGGAGGAAGGAAGGTTAGTAGTTAATACATTAAATAAACATGGGTTTGGGATTTGGAAAACTCTTTAAAAATTAAAAATAGCTGGAAATGATTGCATGCTAATACAAAAACATACATGATGTCACTGAACTGTGTGATCAAAATAGTGAAATAATGTTTTTATATATTTATTACAACAGAAAATATAGATGTGATCCTACTCCTTTTCTCTAAAATAAGTTTGTCCATGAAAGAATGGAAAGCTCTATCTTAGTTTAGGGTTTCTACTGCTGCAATGAAATATCATGAACAAAAAACAAGTTGGGAAGGAAATGGTTTATTTGGCTTACACTTCTATATTACTTTTCATCAAGAAATCAGGACAGGAACTCAAGCAGGGCAGGAGTTGACACAGAGGCCACAGAAGGGTGCTTGCTAGCTTGCTCTTCATGGCTTGCTCAGTCTGCTTTCTTTACAGAACCCAGGACCAGCAGCCCAGGGATGGCACCTCCCACAATACGCTTGGCCCTCCCATCAATCACTAATTAAGAAAATGTCCTACCAGCTTACCTACAGCCTGATCTTATGGAGGCATTTTCTTAGCTGAGCTTCCTTTCTCTCTAATGACTTTCACTTGTGTCCATTAACATAAAAGTAGCCAGCACATACTCTCCAGGAAGGTGTAATTCTAAGGCCTGTCTGTTTGCTCTTCTTGTTTTCTTTACTTTTTTACCTTTCTTTTTATGAAAAGAAGACTTGAGCACACTCAAAAGATGTGATAACTAGTGTGGACCTGAAGTTCCTCAGGGCTGAGAGGAAGAGTATGGGGATGAGTGTCTGCTAAACTTTTATGAGGGAGTAATGAAGCCTTCTCCCACTGGATGTGATAAAGACATCAGGGTGAGCTCCTCCCAACATGGGATTGCCACAGATAACAGCAACATCTCCCTCCATTCCTGAGAAACCCTCATAAAGTCATACATGTCTCAAAAAATGCTACAAGGAAACACACCAACTGACAGGAGCATTTACTGAGCTCTTTCCATTTATCACTCTCTATGAACTAGTCAGGGGAAATAGAATATTTTTTTAAACGTTTTAATCCAGCAGTAAACACATAAATATTGATTTCTTTATATATAAGACTTCTAAAATATAAATATAGATGGCCCTCTAAAAGAGATCATATTTTTTTTCTTTTTAACATTTTAAATTTTTTTATTGGATTTTTTATTTACATTTCATATGTTGTCCCCATCCCTCACTCACCCAGGAACTCCCATCCCCTCACCCCTCCTCCTTCTTCTCTGTGGATGTAACCCCTGCCTACCCCCCCCACTCCCACTTCCCCACCCTCAAAATTCCCACCCCCTGGGGCATCCAGCCTTCACAAAGTCAAGGATCTCTTCTTCCACCTATGCCTAGCAGGGCCCTCCACTCTTACATATTCAGCTGAAGCCCTGGATCCCTCCCTAAGTGCTCCCAGGCTGGTGGTTTAGACCCTGGGAGCTGTGGTTGGTTGGTATTGTTGCTCTCCTCATGGGGCCACAAACTCTTTCAGCTCCAATGGCCTTCACTCTAACTCCTCCATTGGGAACCCCATTATCAGTTCAATAGCTAGTTGTGAGCATCTGCCTCTGAATATGTCAGACTCTTGAAGACCTCTGAGGAGACATCCATATCAGGCTCTTATCAGCATGCACTTCCTGACTTCCACATCAGCATCTACCTTTGGTGACTGCACATGGGATGGATACTCAGGTGGAAAGGTCTTCAAATGGCCCCTCCTTCAGTTTCTGTCCCTCACTTTGTCTCCATATTTGCTCCCTTGAGTATTTTGTTGCTCCTTCTAAGAAGAACTGAATCACCCCCACTTGGTCTTCCTTTTTTATGAGCTTCATGTGGCCTGTGAGTTGCATCTTGGGCATTTCAATGTTCTGGGCTAATATCCGATAATCAGTGAGTGAATACCATGTGTGTTCTTTTGTGATTGGCTTACTTCACTCAGGATGATGATTTCTAGTTCCATCCATTTACCTAGGAACCTCTCGAATTCATTGTTTTTAATAGCTGAGTAATACTCCATTGTGTAAATATACCACATTTTTTGAATCCATTCCTCAGTTGAAGGATATCTGGGTTCTTTCCAGCTCCTGGCTATTATAAATAAGGCTGCTATGAACATAGTTGAGCATATGTCCTTGTGTCCTTGTTATATGTTCAAGCATCTTCTGGGAATATGCCTAGGAGTGGTATAGCTGGATCCTCAGGTAATGCTATGTCCAATTTTCTGAGGAACTGCCAGACTGATTTCCAAAGTGGTTGCACCATCTTGCAGTCCCACCAACAATGGAGGAGTGTTCCTCTTTCTCCACACCCTCACCAGCATCTACTATCACCTGAGTTTTTAATCTTAGCCATTCTGACTGATGTTAAGATGGAATCTCAGGGTTGTTTTGATTTGCATTTCCCTGATGACTAAGGACACTGAACATTTCTTTAGGTGCTTCTCGGCCATTCGAGTTTCTTCCATTGAAAATTCTTTGTTAAGCTCTATACCCCATTTTTTAATAGGGTTATTTGGTTGTCTGGAGTCTAATTTCTTGAGTTTTCTTCAGTTTTTATCACTATTGCTCTGTAGTACAGCTTGAGGTCAGGGATGGTGATTCCTCCAGAAGTTCTTTTATTGTTGAGAATAGTTTTCGCTATCCTGGGTTTTTTGTTATTCCATATGAATTTCAGAATTTCATTTTCTAACCCTGTGAAGAATTGAGTTGGGATTTTAATGGGAATTGCATTGAATCTGTAGATTGCTTTTGGCAGGATGGTCATTTTTATTATATTAATCCTGTCAATCCATGAGCATGGGAGATCTTTCCATCTTCTGAGATCTTCTTCGATTTCTTTCTTCAGAGACTTGAAATTCTTGACATACAGGTCTTTCACTTGCTTGGTTAGATTCACACCAAGGTATTTTATATTATTTGCAACTATTGTGAAGGGTGTCATTTCCCTAATTTCTTTTTCAGTCTGTTTATCTTTCATGTAGAGGAAGACTACTGATTTGTTTGAGTTGATTTTATAACCTGGCACTTTGCTGAAGTTGTTTATCAGGTTTAGGAGTTCTCTGGTGGAAGTTTTGGGGTCACTTAAGTACACTATCGTATCATCTGCAAATAGTGAGATTTTGATGTCTTCCTTTCCTATTTGTATCCCTTTGACTTCTTTTTGTTGTCTAATTGCTCTGGCTAGGACTTCCAGTACTATATTGAATAGGTAGGGGGAGAGTGGGCAGCCTTGTCTAGTCCCTGATCTTAGTGGGATTGCTTCAAGTTTCTCTCCATTTAGCTTGATGTTGACTACTGGTTTGCTGTAAATTGCTTTTACTATATTTAGGTAGGGGCATTGAATTCCTGATCTTTCCAAGACTTTTATCATGAAGAGATGTTGAATTTTGTCAAATGCTTTCTCAGCATCTAGTGAGATGATCATGTGGTTTTTTTCTTTGAGTTTGTTTATATAGTGGATTACATTGATGGATTTCCAAATATTGAACCATCCCTGCATTCCTGGGATAAAACCTACTTGATCATGATGGATGATTGTTTTGATATGCTCTTGGATTCGGTTTGCTAGAATTTTATTGAGTATTTTTGCATCGATGTTCATAAGGGAGATTGGTCTGAAGTTCTCTTTCTTTGTCAGGTCTTTGTGTGGTTTAGGTATGAGTGTGATTGTAGCTTCATAGAACGAATTGGGTAGTGTTCCTTCTATTTCTATTTTGTGGAATAGTTTGAAGAGAATTGGTATTAGGTCTTCCTTGAAGGTCTGATAGAATTCAGCACTAAAACCATCTGGTCCTGGGCTTTTTTTAGTGGGGAGACTTTTAATGACTGCTGCTATTTCCTTAGGGGTTATGGGACTATTTAGATGGTTTATCTGGGCCTGATTTAACTTTGGTACCTGGTATCTGTCTAGGAAGTTGTCCATTTCATCCAGATTTTCCAGTTTTGTTGAGTATAGGCCTTTGTAGTAGGATCTGATGATTTTTTGAATTTCTTCAGTTTCTGTTGTTATGCCTCCATTTTCAGTTCTGATTTTATTAATTTGGATACTGTCTCTGTGCCCACTGGTTAATCTGGCTAATGGTTTATCTATCTTGTTGATTTTCTCAAAGAACCAGCTCCTGGTTTTGTTGATATTTTGTATTGTTCTTTCTGTTTCTATTTGGTTGATTTCAGCCCTGAGTTTGATTATTTCCTGCCTTCTACTCCTCCTGGATGTATTTGCTTCTTTCTGTTCTAGAGCTTTTAGTTGTGCAGTCAACTTGTTAGTGTGTGCTCTCTCCAGTTTCTTTTTGTAGGCACTTAGAGCTATGAGTTTTCCTCTTAGCACTGCCTTCATGGAGTTCCACAAGTTTTGGTATGATGTGTCCTCATTTTCATTGAATTCTAAAAAGTCTTTGATTTCTTTCTTTATTTCTTCCTTGACAAAGTCATCATTGAGTAGAGAGTTGTTCAGTTTCCATGTGCATGTGGGTTTTCCATTGGTTTTGTCATTATTAAAGACCAGTCTTAGTCCGTGGTGATCTGATAAGATGCAAGGGATTATTTCAATCTTTTTG
Organism: Grammomys surdaster; assembly: GCF_004785775.1. Lineage (NCBI taxonomy): Eukaryota > Metazoa > Chordata > Mammalia > Rodentia > Muridae > Grammomys > Grammomys surdaster. The sequence goes on along the minus strand of NW_021604607.1, from coordinate 1,766,666 downwards.
TATCTGTAGAGGCCTGTTTTGTGACCAATTATATGGTCTATTTTGGTGAAGGTACCATGAGGTGCTGAGAAAAAGGTATATTCTTTTGTTTTAGGATGAAATTTCTATAGATGTCTGTTAAGTCCATTTGGTTCATAACTTCTGTTAATGTCAAAGTGTCTAGATTTAGTTTCTGTTTCCATGATCTGTCCATTGCTGAGAGTGGGGTGTTGAAATCCCCCACTATTTTTGTGTGAGGTGTAATGTGTGTTTTGAGCTTTAGTAAAGTTTCTTTTATGTATGTAGGTGCCCTTCCATTTGGAGCATAGATGTTCAGAATTGAGAATTCACCTTAGTAGATTTTTCCTTTGATGAGTATGAAGTGTCCTTCCTTATCTTTTTTGATTAATTTTGGATGAAAGTCGATTTTATTTGATACTAGAATGGCTACTCCAGCTTGTTTCTTGGGACCATTGGCTTGGAAAATTGTTTTCCACCCTTTTATTCTGAGGTAGTGTCTGTCTTTGTCACTGAGGTGCGTTTCTTGAATGCAGCAAAATTCTGGGTCTTGTTTGTGTATCCAGTCTGATAGTCTGCGTCTTTCTATTGGGGAATTGAGACCATTGATGTTAAGAGATATTAAGGAAAAATGATTGTGGCTTCCTGTTTTTAGCGGTAGAATTATGTTTGTATAGTTATCTTCTTTTGGGGTTGTTTGAAGATTACATCCTTGCTTTTTTTTTTTTTTTTTTT
>NW_021604607.1:1742281-1765834 GCF_004785775.1 Grammomys surdaster | reverse complement strand
TTTTTTTTTTTTTTTTTTTTTTTTTTGCTTTGCTTTGTTGTAGTTTCCCTCCTTGTGTTGGCGTTTTCCATCAGTTATCCTTTGAAGTGCTGGGTTTGTGAGAAGATGCTGTGCAAATTTGGTTTTGTCATGGAATATCTTGGTTTCACCATCTATAGTGATTGAGAATTTTGCTGGGTATAGTAATCTGGGCTGGCAATTGTGTTCTCTTAGGGTCTGTATGATGTCAGTCCAGGCTCTTCTGGCTTTTATAGTCTCTGGTGAGAAGTCTGGTGTATAGGTCTGCCTTTATATGTTACTTGACCGTTTTCCCTTACTGCTTTTAGTATTTTTTCTTTGTTTTGTGCATCTGATGTTTTGATTATTATGTGACGGGAGGTATTTCTTTTCTGGTCTAGTCTATTTGGTGTTCTGTAGGCTTCTTGTATGTTTATGGGCATCTTGTTCTTTAGGTTAGGGAAGTTTTCCTCAATAATTTTGTTGAAGATATTTACTGGCCCTTTAAGTTGGGAATCTTCATTCTCATCTATACCTATTATCCTTAGGTTTGGTCTTCTCATTGTGTCCTGGATTTCCTGGATGTTTTGAGTTAGGAGTTTTTTGCATTTTGCATTTTCTTTGACAACTGTGTCAATATTTTCCACCGTATCTTCTGCATTTGAGATTCTCTCTTCTATCTCTTGTATTCGTTTGGTAATGCTTGCGTCTAGACTCCTGATCTCTTTCTTAGGTTTTCTATCTCCATGGTTGTCTCCCTTTGAGCTTTCTTTATTGTTTCTATTTCCATTTTCAGATCATGAATGTTTTTGTTTAATTCCTTCTTTGTGTTTTCTTGCATTTCTTTAAGGGATTTCTGTGATTCCTCTTTAAGGGTTTCTACCTGTTTACTTGTACTCTCCTGTATTTCTTTAAGGGAGTTACTTATGTCCTTCTTGTAATCCTCTATCATCATCATGAGAAGTGATTTTAATTCTGAATCCTGCTTTTCAGGTGTGATGGGGTGTCCAAGGCTTGCTATATTGGGAGAACTGGGTACTGATGATGCCAAGAAACTTTGGTTTCTGTTGCTTATGTTCTTGCGCTTGCCTTTCACCATCTGGTTAACTCTAGTGTTACCTGTCCTCACTGTGTAAGACTGGAGTCTGTATTTCCAGTTATCTTGCTTGTGGCAGAGCTCCTCAGAGTTCAGATGTCTCTGTGGTCTTATGATCCTAATCTCCTGGGTGGAAGAACTCCTGGGACTCAGGCCACCTCTTGGATCTGGAAATCCTTCTGCTCTGGGTGCAGTGGTTCCTCTAGGATGGCTCCGGATACCATGTCTCCCAAGTGCAAACCACCTTGGTGTCTGCTGCTCTGAGTGCAGTAGCTCCTCGGCTGTTCTGAGTGCAGTGGCTCCTCTAGGATGGCTGAGGATTCAGTATCTCCACAGGAGCAGACCAACTCTGTGTCTGCCCCAGCCCAAAGGGTACAATATTTTTTATACTGAATATCAGAATCAAAATTCCTGCATATTGTCATTTGTGTTTCTCTAAGGGGTGAGCTATAAATACTTTCCCGGTTTAAAGGGCAAAATCACTTGACATCACAGAAGAATGAATCTCTCAGATAATGTGACTCATGCTACTCAAGGTCATCTGAGTCTACTAGGAATGAATAGCAGGAGATTCTGAGACTCATTCTGTTTCTTGACTGGGTGGTTAAAACCATAGAACAAGTTATGGAGAGAGGAATACCCCAGAGCAACCACAAGAGAGAAAATTCTCCCTGTCTTGCTTAAGGTTTCTACTACTGTGAAGAGATACCATAACCATGGCAACTATTATGAGGGGAAAAATTAACCGGACCTGGCTTACAGTTCAGTTACAGTCCATTATCATCAAAGCAGGAAGCATGGCAGCATACAAGGAGACAGGGTCCTGGAGAAGGCGGTGAGAATCAGGTCCACAGGCAGGAGAAGTGAAAGTTACACTGAGTGAGGTGTTTGAGCAGCTGAGACTTCAAAGCCCACATCCAAGTAACACCTTCTGCAACAAAGCCACACCTACTCTAACAAGGCCACACCTCCTAAGAGTACCACTCCCTATGGATCTATGGGGGCCATTTTCTTTCACATTCCACTCCTGGCCTCCACAGGCTTGTAGCCATAACATAATGCAAAATGCATTTAGTCCAACTTCAAAAGTTACCACATGGTCTATAACAGTCAGAAACTAGTTTAAAAGTTCAAAGTCTCTTCTGAGACTCATTCAATTTCTTAACTGTAGTCCCTTGAAAAATTAAAATCAGAAGCACATCACATACTTCCCATATACAATGGTGCAGGATATACACTACTATTCCAACAGATAGCATAATGAGGAAATACTGGACCAAAGCAAACCTGAAAACCAGTTTGGCAAACTCCAAATGCTGCATCTCAATGTTTGATGTTAAAGCGCTCTTCAAATCCCCAACTCCTTTCAGTTTTATTGACTGCAACACATTTCTCTCTCTTGTGCTGGTTCCACTTCCTGTAAGTAGTTTTACTCAGAAGGTATTCTACAACTCTGGCATCTCCAACCCAATCCCAGGGGCTCCAACTCCAGGCTTCACCTTCACTGCTTCACACAACAGCCTCTCTAGATTTCCTTGCAGGGACTCCTCTGACACAGCTGACCACAGTGCTTTTCTTGGTCTCAGAGGGAAATTCCACAACCACTTTCTTCTATCCTTAGCTCTAAAGCCAGAGCTGTGTAGCAAAAGCTGCCAAGTTCTACAGCTTGCTGAGACTGGAACATGACCCCTGGTCCAATTATATCTTCACCAGCTTTTCGGTTTTGATGATTTTCTTTACTGGCTAAACTTAGCCATCCTGAAACTTAATCTGTAGACTGGGCAGGTCTTTAACTCAAAGATTCACCTGCCTCTGCTTCTGGAGTGCTGGGATTAAAGGCATTCACCACCATCCCTGGCTGAATTTTTCCTTAATTTCTTTTCACAAGTTGGAAGATTAGCCGGGTGGCATCTAGACCTGGGGTCACCACTCCCTTTATTCTATTTGGCATCAGTCTCTTTATCTCTTTATCTCCTTGAACACAGCATTTAGTTCCATTCCACTTCATGGTGCCTCTTTTGTCTTTGAACCATACATTTTGTATCTTTACTTGCTCAGCTTGCTCCTTCTCATTATAGATCTACATGTGGCTACTAATAACCACACAACAGAGTCAATACTAGGCTGTTTTAACATTTCATCTGCCAATGCAACTAATCCAAAACTCTTCAGCCTCAGGTTGATTTTTCGGACATGGGCTAAAGGCAATATATTCTTTGCCAAAATATTGCAAGAACGATTACTAGGCTGCATGTTAGTCTTCCTCTTCTCTGAAAGCTTTGACCCAAGCTCTGATAGTTCAAATAACCCTCAGCACCACTGTCTTCCATGCTCCCCCTAGGATGGCTGATTAAGCCCCACTTAAAATGTCCAATTCCTTTTCCAGTCCAAAGTCCCAAATTGTTCCATATTCCTCCCAAGAAAAACATGATCAGGACTATTACAGCAATACTCCATTCCTGGCACCAAAATCACCACCCAACAAAAAAAAAGTCAGAGGCCTTATTATATCTTGTTCAGTGTTTATCTAATAGGCTCATGCCTCCCACCCATGCAGGATGGTATATACTCTCCAAGAAGGGTGCTTTCAAGAGGAAGAAGAACCCCCCACATCAGAGGAGAAAAGAGTGCCCTGAAGATGTACGCTGAGACAGAACTGGCACCCTGCCACCCAGGTTGAAATACTGGCATAATCCGAAATGAGCTCATTAAAATTTGATGGACTATATAAAAATGTAGTATTAGTAATTTGGGGAAAAAATGAAAAGAAGGTACTGGCATCCGTAAAACCACCTAAGGCAAAGAAATAGCTCAGTGGTGGCACCCTTCCCTGGCCTAAGGTTTTTGTTCTTTTGAAATAGCAACTCACCATGTTTAATATGGGAGGGTTGGCAACATTTCTTCAAGCCATGACCGTTTCTCAAAGACATGAACTTTGTCAATGTATAAGTAAAGAACGGTAATAAAACACTTCACTATTCTAATTTTCCAAGCCTTTACACTGACAGCTACATTCATCTATCTTCCTACAGAAGATGCAGTAGGAGATGGTCTGAAGGAGAAACAGCAGCTACTCAGATGGCATTCCTCGAGCCCTTTGCTGTGGACACCAACCCAAACAGCAAAAGATTTTATGTCCCCAGACTCCCTAGACCTGAAATTCTAGGGCCAGTCTTAGCCTCTGATCCATCTAAGGTCTGATATTAGATCATTTTGGCAGCACTTGGGTTTTGTAATCTGTGTGTTTCCATGACAGCTGTGCACCATTATAGAATCTGCCTCTTCAGGCAGCATTTTATAGATTCTTTCTGGAGGAACTAGGATCAGGGGAAGAAGGGGTGAGGGTGAAGAAAGGGAAAAGGGTGAGAAAATAAAAAGAATTAAGAGGAAGGAGGTTTGTGTGGGAAAGGAAACGTCACTAGATAGAGAGCTAGCAAACACCACAGCCTAAGGATATAAGCAGTACTCAGGCTTTGAAAGACATTGGAATCTTTCTAGTGGAATTTACACTTTTCTCTGTCTCTTTCTCTCTCTTACTCCATCCTTCCCTTTTCCCCCTCCTCCCCTCTCTTCTCCTTCCTTTCCTCTCTTCTCCCTTCTTTCCTCTCTGCCTCCCTTCCCCCCTCTCTCTCCTTCCCTATTTCTCTTTATCCTTTCCTCTCTCCCTCCTTTTCCCTCTCTCCCCCCTCTTACCTTCTCTTTTCCCTCCTTCCCTTTCTCTTCCCTCCTTTCCTCTCTCCTTTCTTTCCTTCCCTCCCTCCCCACTACTTCCCTCTCTTCCCCTGAAACTCCCAGCACCACCGTATCTTTTCTCAATGTGTTTCATCTGCATAAACTTCCTTTTGGAATTTAATCAATAGGCAGGCACTCTGAAATTTTCTCCCTTCCCTTTTGAATGTTTAATATACAAAAGTGAGCAGGGGGTCAGCTTCTAGTGGTGAAGTCACTAATCATGACAACACTCATTGCAGACTCCTGACATATGGAAAATTGATTTTTTTTTTTTACTATGGCCAAGACTGTATGAGGTACACCCAGGGCCGCACTATGAAGGGGAGCACAGATAACCACAATACCACACATTTCCAACAATCTTTACAAAATTCATGAAGCTACACTGATCTTCAAGATGCTGCAGAGATGGCATATGGGTGTGCATCATACAAACACACACACACACACACACACACACACACACAAAGAAGTCTCCCCATCACTTTAAAACGCCCACTCTTCCCACCTTTAATTTACTAGAAATGACACCAAGTTGCTTCAAAGTTCTTCTTCTTCTTTTTTTTTCTTACAAGCAATTACTTCAAGAACTGTTAAAAGATCATGGTGCTATGGAGATAAGGAGATAGATAGATAGATAGATGATAGATAGATAGATAGATAGATGATAGATAGATAGATAGATAGATGATAGATAGATAGATAGATAGATAGATGATAGATAGATAGATAGATGAATAACAGTGCACTAGTATTTTCTAACAATTAGTATTCTCTGCAATGAGCCTTTTTAAATGGCCAAAGAAACAGGGACATGTTTTCTCGGTGTACTTATTTTTCACTTCTACAGAGAATTCTGAGTATGTGCAATTTAATGACAAAAGCAAAATTTTAAGACCAATTTTTCAAAAAAAGACCAATTTTTCTGGTAGCTTTATACTTTGCCCCACTGCTCTTTTTAGACAACCCAAAATGCTGAAAGGAATATAAAGAAAACAAAGTTTTGGTGATCTGACCCAGAGAGCTGAACTCAACAGGAGGAAGACGCCAGATCTTGTGGAACAACAATGAAAGGCTGTGGGAGACCAGGCTGGGGAACAGAAAATCGGCAAATCCAGAGAGAGTTGGAAAAGACTGGGAAATAAAAATATAGGAAGAGGAGTAGGAGAGAGATGGTAAAAGGCAGAAGTGAGCAGAGGAGGAAGGGGTAGGGATTTCAAGGGATAGAGAAGAAAGGAGAGCAAAAGATAAATGAGAGCTGCCAGCCTGCCTTCCAAAGTCTGTAAAAATCAGAGGACAGTCAAAAGAGAACATGTGGCACTGACCCAATGGCAGCAGAGCTCTGATATATCCCTTCAGGGTTAAACCTGAAAACTGTAAAGAGAAAGACTAAATCCACAGTTGTCTAATTAAAGCAAGCTTTATGTTAGTGGGCTACCTGGGACAGTCCCAGATGTGAGGAAACAAGGTTGTTTTAGCTCAGTGGTAGGGGGTTTCCAAACAGGGAATTTAGCAGACAAAATAGGTAGAGTTACTGGACCAAAGCATATGTATACCAAGTTAGTCCTAACAATTTCCCAAAACAAAGACATGATTACAAGGTGGTGGGAAAAGCAGGTAGTCATAACAAGGTAGGCTTGAAAGATGGTTACCAACTTTTTAAAACAAAGACATGATGGCCATTCCTGGAACAGGTACTACAGAACCATTTGTAGTTAAAGGTGAAGCTTACTCCAATCCTTCAGAATCAGAGATTTAATCATAAGCTGTTATGAACCTAGTTTGTAGTTACTATAAGATGGCTTTTAAGTCTAAAATTGAGGGAGGCTGGTTCTTCAACAGGCTACTTTTATCTGAGATGACAACCACCAGAGCCTTCTCTGAGTTTTTAGATTGCTTGAGCCAGTACCCTGAGAATAATCTCAGTAATATGTGCAGACAGGACCTCATTGCAAGGTAACAATTCAGAATTTTTCATTCACTTCTTGCCTGTGGTTGTGGATGTTTTATCTGCTTTATCTGTGAAACCAAATGAATTCCTATAAAGTCTTGATAACAGTTGTCTTGCCACTTAAATTTTCTCCCTGATCCTATTTACCAGAGTTTGCAGGTCACAGTGCTGGATGCTAAATTATGTTTTTACAGCCATCACTAAATGCTGACTTTGCAAAGTGGTTATGTTGCCAAGAGGACAGTCCCTGGTAAAGGATAAGCCTGGTGGATAGGTAACACTTCCTTCTCTCTTCCACATGCAGTGTCTGCCCTTCCAGATATTTGAATGCACTGGGAGCTCTCCTGAAAGCTCAGCTTGCCTAACTCTTCAGTGGCTAGACAGAGAAATGGATAGACAGCCAGAAACCTGACTTCTGTCCCAGTCTTGATCTGACTAGCCAGGGAAGTTTGACAAGTTCTTCAAGCTCCTCAGCTGTGGTTCTCACAGCTGTGCATTGAGTTCAGTGTACCTGCCTCTTCTGTACCAGCTCTGGGAGAAGAACAGGCTATAAATAAGTAGAAAAGCATACGTGGTGCACAAGGAGTCCCTAAGTACACAACCAGAGACAGGCAGAGAGCTGGAGCCAAGGAAAAGACAGTGGGTAAAAGTGCTACACACACCACACACACATATACACCACACATGACACACACACACCACACACACACACACACACACACTTATTTAAATCAAACACTAAGAAGCCAACTCTTGGTTGTGCATGCCTTTAATCCCTGAACTTGGAAGGCAGAGGCAGATGTATCTTTTGGAGGCCAACCTGTTCTATTGATGGAATTCCAGGGCAGCCAGGGCTATGAAGAGAAACACTGTCCGTCTCAAGAGAAAGAAGGGGAGAGAGAGAGAGAGAGAGAGAGAGAGAGAGAGAGAGAGAGAGAGAGAATTCTGAGTGCTGTCTCTTGCAATCTTTGAGCTCATCTGGCAGCTCCAATCCCTCATCGTGTCCAAATCCCCCTAACTCTGCACATGGCCCTATCTCTGTCTTGACTAAAGTTGCCGCAAGGAAATTTCAGATGACTCACAGTGTAGGTACACCATAATCATTTTCTCATGGGGCCTGATTCTTAGAATCATGCCAAATGACATCTTCATCCAATTGTTTTGCTACAATGACAGAGGCCTATTAAGACAAAACAGTCATCTTGGGGAGAGGTCCACATGCTATCCTTCCTTGGTCTCTTACCCTGTCCTTGCTTTCAGAGATTGTGGCATGCTCCATCCTAAGTGCCATTTTTAGGTATTCCCCTAATAGTGAATTTTTCACACAGGCAATATACCCTTATGTATAAGACACCATATACAACTCCGATGCTTGAGTATTTTACTGGGTGTATGTATTTTGGTCCAAACTGCTGGATAAGATTTCAGAATTATCTGACCCCAAATACTGATTCTTAATTTTTAATTGTTAAAGCTGGAACATACAGAAAACCACAAAAGCATCCATACATATGACATTGAAAGATCACACAAATTACTTAAAGAGAAATCCAAAGATCCCAATGAATGATAACTCATTAAATATGTTGACTAGTCTTTAATTTTTTAATTTTTATTTATGTGCATGTATATATATATGTATGTGTGTGTGTATATGGCACCTGGATGTGGCATCAAAAGGGGACATCAGCTCTCCATTGAGCAGAAAGTACAGGAGGTTGTGAGTTGCTGAACACAGGTGCTAGGAACCAATCTCTGGATTTCTAGAATAGAGGCAAGCATTCTTAGCCCAAAGCCACCTCACCAGACTTAACATTCTATAAAATCAAGCCTTTAAGAGCTGTAAATGGAAACGAATAAATAATTACTGAAGACATACTAGGTATATTGGACACACAGTTATGTGGGATTCATATCTATAATTATCAAGTGACCCAGGAGATCAGCAATATCACACTTATTTTGATTTGGGGGAGATTACTCAGAGAAAGTACATGACTTGCTGAGGGTAACAAAGTTTATTAAAATAGTGAGATTTAAGAGCATAGCAAGTATGTGGAACAAGGAGTGACAAGACGATGCTGTGGAAAGGGATACTGAGCCCAGCAAGGGCACGACCCATCCCAAAGACGACTGTGAGAATGCGATACACTTGGAGGGCTGCCCTGCAGCTTATTCTCTTACGACACTTCACATGTGTCCATTTATACAGGAAGCAATCAATGAATGCCTACTGCATACACCCAAGGAAGTGCATCTTCTATTGCAAGGTGGTCATCAGTGTGAAACACAGGATTCTGTTCTCCACAGGCAGCAGTAAACAGGCACGCGCAGAATCCTGTTCCTTTGATAAAAAGTGAATAGGTATGCTTGCTGAGAAGTATGCACACTAAGCTCTATGACCGTTTGTAGGGAAGAGAGGGGGATTTGGATGGTGAGGATTTAGGAAGGCTTCATGAAATAGACCACACAGAAATGTGGCTGTTTTAGATACAGAGAAAAGGGAAAGCGAGTCTGAGTGGGGAGATGATCAGATGAAGGGGAAACGCCAGAGAGGACAGAGCATGCACGGGGAAGAAAGTGATTTCATTTCTAAAAGAACAAAGGAGTATGGTAGCTGTGGAGTTTTGGCACATTACCTTATAAATATGGCATCATGGTACATTAAATGATTTAAAATAAAATAAAAAACAAACAACCCTGCAGAGATGACAAGTCCATCTAGAATTCCTTACCACCCCCTCCCCATTTTTAGCTTTGCTTCTTTTTAATTTTTTGTATACAAGTGTTTTGTCTCTATGAACATCTACGAACCACATTCACATGTGCCTGTGGAGGCCAGAAGAGGATGACAGATACCCAAGAACTGGAATTACAAAAACCTGTGAGCTGCCAAGTAGAGACTGGAAATCAAACCCTGGTCCTCTGCAAGAGCAGCCAGTGCTGTTAGCTGCTAAAACATTTCCCCAGCTCCTATTTTCTGATTTCTTAAAGCATGTCATAGACTGTCACATGGAGGATGCTCATCTGAAATCCAGAGGAGAGAAGTTCATCATCTCCAAACACCAAAGGAATCTGAATACACAGTCCTTTCCTTCGCCTGCTGTTCATTACACTTCCTCTCCACAACCTTCTGTTCACTGTCAACAAACACAGGGCTTACCAACTTTGGGCCCTGCTTGCTTAACAAAGTCTCTGAGGAATGGAAAACTTGTGTACATGTTTTCTTTGTAACTGTAGATTTTGTTATATAGGCCCTTCAGTTAGTGGAGGAAAAGCAATTTTTCCTTCCCTACAAAATAAAAAGCAAAATATGGAGTTAAAAATGTAGCATGGGCCCAGTTCCTCCTAAGATCCAAACAAACCTGGTGACGGTGATGGCAGTAAGTGAAGCTCTTTTGGGATCTGAGTACAAAGTGAAGCTGATAAAATCCCACCTTTCAGACTTTTAACATTCAATGGGGTAAACACATACAGCTATTTAAGTAGCAGAGTCCGGTATACTGAAAACATTCTGTGATTGTAGCAGGATATTTTCCCGCTACATTTGAATAAAGCTTGGCGATTGGGCTATATTAGAGGTAGGCGGAGTGAGGAGTCCGGAGGAGAGGAAGAGGAGAAAGAAGAGAAGAAGCTAGGAGGAGAAGGCGAGATGTAGGAGCCATGGAGAATCATGCATGGAGCAGTCCTGGGTAACAACTTATATCTAGGTTAGTTAATTGGGCAACACCTCTAATTGTGTGGGCATCTTGTTAATTGAGCATTACCAAATATATAAAGCCTTTGGATAATCTTTAAACATTAGAATCTCATTTCTACCAGGTACCATGTGGATGGTGGGATGGTCTGGGCTCAGCCAAGCATTGTGGAGACAGTGTAGTAGATTGGCAGAGCCATCTCCCATCCTGGTATCTCATGGGTGCCAGGGCTGGTACTTCTGGCCAGCCTGAGCTGCGGCAGTATTGAGAACATGCCACACTCATGGCCTCAGGCCTTGCCTAGTCAGGAACATGGTGGCACCATAACAACAAGCCGGATTGGGTGCTTCCATTTTTAAATTTTAACTACAAAACATGATCATGGTGAATTTCAACTGAGTGGTGCTGCTGAAAGCAGTCATGTGACTGGGCCCAGGCTTCAGAAGCACTTGAGCAACTGCTTCAGAAGAGTTGGTGAAGAAAGCAGGAAAACTGGGAGGTCTGTAGATTACAGGTAAAGGGGCACTTGCTTAAGAAAGGAACAAAAATATTCAAATGAAGGGGTTGTCACTGAGTCAAAAATACCTCATGGGGAGGGGAGGGCCTGGAGAGATGGCTCAGGCATTAAGAGCCCTGGACTCAATTCCCAGCACCCACAGGGCAGCTCACACTATCTGCAACTCCAGTCTTCTTCTGGCTTCCTAACACAGTATACATATATGGTACACATACATGCAGACAAACACTAAGACACATAAAATAAAAACAGATAAAATCTCAGAAAATAATAAAAATATATAAATAGGTCCCAGGCCTAGTATCGAGCATCTGTCTAGACATGTATCCTTGTACTCATAGATTAATACAATTCTCAGTTCTAATCAAAGAAGTTTCTGAGCAATGGCTTTGTGCAATGCTCAGATATTAATAAAAGGCTCACGACTGGCTAAAGTGCAGAGAACACATGTCTATAACATGTGCAGTCAGAAACGTAGCTTCTGTGTCACCGCATTCTCACAAATCTCAGAGAACCCAAAAGGACTGCAGCATTGATGAACTGAAGTAACTGTGGTTGCCTGCACAAGCTCAAGCTAGTCAACATTCCAGCACGGATGGGAAGAGTTTGCCAAGCCTCCACCCCAAGCTGAGAAGCCAACAGATGTCTTATGGAGAAGGGACAGTCAGTTTTCTTAAAGGATACTGTCCTTTGACGTGGTGACCATGTTCCAGTATTTACACCTATGAACATCTGTACAGCACTAATTAATCTCAGTAAGTTATAAAAACAAACAAACAAAAAAGAGAGAAAATAAGGAAGAGAAGGCACACAGCAACATATGTGGTAGCAGACTCAGGAGGAGCTGGAAGAATGGAGATGAAGATAGTTGAACTATATGGTGTCTATATGTGAGATTCTCAAAAATAAAAATAGCATATTAATAAAGAAGATAAAAGAGAAGGAGCCAAAGTGGCTGTGGGGTTTTGGATCTGGAGACTGGAAAGAAGACAGTATTGTTGGCAAACATGAGAAACACATGTCAGAGATGCTTATACCAAATTTAAGAATGTTCTGAGATCTTTAGGAAGAAGCATCTTTGGTACTGCGCTAAACACATAAAGCTCCAAACTCATCTGTTCAGAGATCATTTCTGTATTGTACAGCGGATTATAGAACTAGCCAGAGAGAGTGGAAAACGGGGTAGGCAGAGAGAACCTGTCCTTGTGGAAATCCTGCATGTAGGGCTCAGGAAAGGAAGAAGAAAGCAGACATGAAGAGTCAGGAAGCTAGAAGAGCCAGGAAAAGGACTGAAGTGGAAACATAAGGGTTCTTTGGAAAGTCGGTTAGATTATGTTTTGCTGGGGCAAACACATGAAGGAATATTTCATTAAAGTGGACACAGGTGTGAAAGGTTAAGGCAGACTCGTGAAAGAATGTTTCACTGAAGCAGACACGGGAGAGAGGATGTTCTGCTAAAGCAAACACATGAAAGGACACATGATGAAGGATTCTTTGGTAACAACACCCATGTATTTGTCTGCCTTACATTGCACAGTTGAGCTACATTCTCTCCATAGAGAGAAACGCACCAGAAAACTTCTGATGGTGTGCTGCACTTTCTTGTCACTGATTGGATGCACATGCTGAGTGAGGCAAGACACATGCTGAGGCAGGACCTGTGCTGACACAAGACCAGTGCTGAGGTAAGACCATGCTGAGGCAAGGCACGTGGAGGACACATGAAGTTTGGAGGGTAGAAATAGGACTCTGTGGATTGACGAAGACAGCTTGGCTTGCTGGTACAGCTAGCTGTACAACACATGTGAGATGTGTATCTTCAATGATCTTTGCTTCCCCGAGAGAGAGGCACAGCTGAGAGCTTCTCCTGGTATCCCTCCAGGACTCCTGCCAAGGCTGAGGCCTGGTCTGTCTCTGCTAGGTCGTGTCACCACTGTTGCTGACCAGGAAAGCCACCCTGTAGCATTAAGCGGGTGCTATGGTACCTCCCAGACCTATACAAAGACTTAGTTCTCCCAGCCTGTGGTTCTACTGGGGGTTGGAGGTATGGCTTTGGGGAGAAAAGGTCACTGTGCATACATCCTTGAAAGGGATATTAGGGTCCCAAACTCCTCCTATTTCTCCCTACACATCCCAGTTACCCAGATGTAAACTGTCTTGTTCAGCCACAGGGTATCAGGCCATGATGCTTGGCCTTGCCACAGGTTCCAAAGTAGCAGAAAGAAACAACCACCATCTGAAGAAGAAGGAGGAGGAGGAAGGGGAAGGGGGAGGGGGAGGGAGAGGGGAGGGGGAGGGGGAGGGGGAGGGGGAGGGGGAAGAAGAAGAAGAAGAAGAAGAAGAAGAAGAAGAAGAAGAAGAAGAAGACGACGATGAAGGAGAAGTAACAGGGTTGTTCTTCTGTGTAGCCCTGGCTGGCATGGAGCCCAGTCTATAGACTAGGCTCACCTGGAACTCAGGGATCCACCTGCCTCTGCTTCAGGAGTGCTGGGATTAAATGTGTGTGCCACAACAGCCCAGGACACAACCACTGTCTTAAACCTCCAAAATGATTGAGCTACAATATATCTTTCTCCCTTAAAAGTGTGTCATCTCAGGTATTTTGCTATCATAATAAAAAAGTGACTAACACAAGTAGTAGTGAACTTGCAAATATTTAATTTTCTGAGGAATGTTTATTTCCTAACACAAATATGCCAACACAGAAAGGTTTAGATATGGCAATAAGGAGGTGTCTTTGCAAACAATGGCATCTTTGCTAGCTCATGGTGATCTTGTCTTGGGAACCCAGAGAAAACTCAACCCCAATCAAAGCCATTCCATCCAGAGCTTCTTATCTAGAGAATTTGAAGAATGAAATTCCTGGGAGGCAGAGTGAGTTTTAGAGAGAGGTTCCTTACCGATTCATAGGTGGGGCTGAAAGGAGAGACAGACAGACAGACAGACAGACAGACAGACAGACAGAGAGCAGAGCAGAGCTCCCATATAGCAGAAGGGGTTCCAGGAAATAGGGTATCATTGAGATGCTATTCTGAAAGCTTTTTAGAGACCACATGGAAGAAACTGGGGTGAGGTCTGAGGAGATGGAAGAGCTGGGTGGTCCCATAGGGCCAACCTCCAAGTACCCAGTTGCCTACTCTTCAGTTCAGTTATGAGATTACCTGTACCTTCTAGGAGAGGGCCTCATCTATGTAACAGCAAAGCAACAGGAGCCAGCACTCTCTTCTGGCTCCCAGCCTCAGCAAGGATGTCCTCAGAACTGCTGCATGCTTTCCTAGTCCCAGCTGGCCTGTTTCTGTCCCTTATTCTCATTAGTTTGATGTTTTAGCAACTGACTGATGGGCTACATGTTGAGATGTCATAAGAAATCTCTGTAGATAGAATGAAGGAGAACCTAGGCCCCAAATGAGGCAGAACACTTCTATTCAGCAAGCAGCTGCACTAACTGGCCAGCACCTATCCTATGCGCTGGTGTTATCTGTTTAATCATATAAAAGTACAAGACTGACAGGTGACCAGCCAACTCAAAGGAGCGTCTTCATTGTGGCATTTCCACAGAGTCTTGTAAGAATTTGTTACCATCCCATGATCATCAGAGAAGGTTTTGTTGGATGAAACTCTTGAAACTCTAAATATCTCAGTGAAAAAAGAATAGTCTTTACTGAAGTATCTGGAAGGTAAATCCCTATTCTTCTTTCGAGAAAGACAAAGACAAAGCACACAGATGCTCCTGTTCAAATATCGCCAATAACCTAATTGCTTTAATCTCATTGTGGCTCCACAAATGATCATCTTAAATGTGTGGGACTCCAGCTTTCATTAATTTAAACCCGATGTTTTCATTTGGACATTTACTTTTAATCAACCTCGATGAAGAGCCTGATTACCTTGTATATTGATAATAACAATCAATTTGCTAATGACTTTCTCCCTGTAAGTTGCAGGATTAAGCACCACCATTTAATCATCCACATTAGCATTTTCTTCACTGGAGAAACTAAATAAAATACCCCGTTTCTGTGTGCATCCACACCGACCTGTCCACACACTTTCCTACTCCTCTGTGGGTTTCTTACTTTCATTCCCAGCCTAGAAAGCGACATACTGTACTCTCCAAATGAGCTGGACTCAAAGTCAGATAATCACCACGAAGCCAGGGATAGTGCTTACCTGCAACTCCAACTCTTGAGAGGCAGAGAAAGATATTCACAGGGCAAGGCCAGCTTGAGTTATGTAGCAAATCTGTGGCCAGTATGGGCTTCATGAGACTGTGTCTCATAAAACAAACACTAGGGCTGTGTAGATGGTTCAGTTGGTAAAATGCTTGGCATGCAAGCATGGGAACCTGAGTTCAATTCCAAGAACCACCTAAAGAAGTCAGATATGATAACCATATACCAGCTCAGGGATGTGGAAACAAGCAAGGCCTGGGTCTAGCTAGTCAGGTAAGCTTGTTCCAGGCTACTGATTCACTGTGTGTCAATAAACAAGGTGGACAGCACCTGAGGAATGGTACCCAAGGTTCTCCTCTGCTTTTATACTTACACAGAGATATGTGTACATGTACCTTCACACACACACACAGACACACACACACACACGGATAATCATTGATAAAGCACTTGTGTCATAATCACCGTTAGTTCTAACAAGCACTGCAGGTACAGAGTCAGGTTGGTCAGGCTCCATACATCTCTCTTTTAAAAGCCTATGGGATTCATACTTATGGCACCTCCACTTTCAGGTAAGGAAACTAAGACCCACAGTGGATAAGCAGAGAGCAGCTTAAGAGGTACTCAGGCAGTTCAGGGCAGCCTACATTTAGAGTAAACATAGAGGAAAATGAGAAGGCTGCCTGCCGACCTGTGAACCAGTTTGCACACGCATGTGATTTACTGAGAAGAGCAATCTGGTTAGAAGGTCTGCTGTCTTATTGTTATTCTCCATGATCCCTCAAAGGCCAGGAAACACTTAGATCCTATGTCTCCTATGTCAGGAGGGCGACTTTCATTTTTAGTGACAGTTTTACTGAGACATGATTCTATCATAGACCTCACATTTGTAGAGTGGATATAATTTGATAAAGTTTAGCATTTTCACTCCACATCTCACAAACTGTGCAATTCCAAAACATTTTATCACCCCAAAAGGAACCACACGGCACACTACCCATACTTTCCTTCCTTAGCCTTTGGCATCCACTAACCCACTTTCTGTATATATAGATTTGCCTATTTCAAACGTTACTGTGAACAAGAGTAACTTCACATGGATCTTTCTTGACTAGCTTCTCTCTCTGAACAATGTATCCAAGACTTACTGCCCACTGATACTCCATTTCATAGATATACCATACACTGCTTATATACACAGCTGATGGGTGCATGGGTTGTTTCTGGTCCGTACTCTTACACACATTGTCGTTATAAGCACACATGTCTAACTCAGTCCCTGGTTCTTTAGGCATTCACATTCCTCCCTGCTCTCCACCAGCTGAATGAACTTACAATAAACAGTCTCCCTGAGGCTCCCCTGGAGCTTTCTTCATGCTGTGCTTCTGGAAGGGGTGGGCTTACACTTTTGCCCTGGCCAACCTGACTCTGAGTTTTCACAAGGCTAAATCACACATCTCGCTTTATTTTTCTTGGAACTGACCTTCATGGAAGCAGTTGTGTACATGAGACCCCTGGCTACCCTCAAGCTTGGCATCTTCTTCCTACAGCACCAGCTCCACGACATCCGTGTTTTCCCCAAGTATCTGAATGGGAAGCCCTCTCTTTAACACACTCTTTTAACTTCATTCAGTCTTACCAACCAGAGACCACTTGGTGCATCTTTCTGCCACTTTATACTCCCTTATCAAGCATCCACAAACACTGTTGCATTCCTGTAACAGGCATAGTCCTGGGCACTCGACACATCAAGATAATTACAGAGTCTGTGGCCTTGAAGACCTCGTGTCTGAGTGCAGTGAGGAGGTGAGGGGACAAATAGATAGAAAGGCAGTATGTCTGCAGAAAAAAACCTAGCTGCCAGTCCTATGGTGACGTGGAGTACTCTTTTTAAACTACAGATGAACTTTTGGATGAAGATTTTTTTTTTAACCCAGGATTTTTAATAAATGATGAAACTTAGAGTTTTTTTACACAAAGATTATAGGAAAATAAAAAGGGAGGAAGACATAAGTAAATACTATATTCCACCACACACACCACACACATACACACACCACACACACACACCCACATACCACACACACCCCACCACACACACACACCACACACACCTACCACACACAAACACACCACACACACCACCACACACACCCCCATCACACACAACCCCCACCACACACACCCCCACCACACACAACCCCCACCACACACACACCACACACACACATACACACACACTGACAACCATGAAATAGCCATGCCTGCACACTAGCATTATCAGAATTACCATGACAGTGACCCTAGAGCCCTTCCTCAGATAAAGCCTGCAATCACACAGCTGACTTCAGCCAGATCCAACTTCCATGCCCTTGAGATTTGCAATCTAGTTTAAAAAAAAAAAAATCAGGGAGAGGGAAGAAGGAGAGGCAGGGAGCACAGCAAAGAAGCCAGGGAAGGCTGTACAAGCTTGGCTTTACACAGCTCACATAGGAAGAGAGCTCCCTTGACATCTGACTTTATCTTCCTTTTAGAAGATTGAGGTAGAGCCACAGACAAATTACAGATATCTTAAGGTCTCAGCTTTTTCCAACTACTGGCATGGGAGAGGGAGCCCATGAAGAAGAAAGTTACCTACTACCTGCTGTTTTATATTCTGGAATATTCCAGTTGGACAATCTGACTAAGGCCAAGACCTGCCAAACTGAGATGTCGTTGAATTTAGTATTCAGAGACAACAGACATTTCTTTCTGGACCCTCAGAGAAGCCATCTAGGTTCCTCACTCACACTGCAGATCAGTTCCTCTGTGCTTTACAGATGGACACAGAGAGATCCAGAACATGGAGGGACTAGAAACTCAGCCGTTAGGGATATCATTGTCAAAATACAAAAGCAAGGGCAGACATAGTCAGATGACCCTTAAGTTCACCCAACACAAGGCATCCTGACACTTGACTGAACCAACACAGCAACAGACAAAGAAAAATCTGGATCAGAACTCTGGTCTCCTCCAGTTCAGAATTCACTGCAAGCTAAACCTGTTTCAGGGACCTCATAAACACTGTGAATTTTCCACTCAGCTCTTCAACATCTGTCAACACCATGTGAGTGTGGCCTTTGCAGGTCTCATGGAGAGAGAAGAGATGGGCAGAGAGTTAAGGAGGAACAGGGCAAGAGGGCACAGATTCCCTTTTGCAGCTGACATTTTCCTTAAAAAGTGAAAGTATGTACTCTACAAACCAAATTCTGCCAGTAAATGAATGCCCAAATACCCTGTAAATAGATGGCACGTAAATTCTTATAAAGGCAAGAGTTCCTTTTTTGCCAAGTGAATAACCACTTGTTGATGTGTTAATGTAGGCTATTTAGATCTTTGTGTCATTCGCCATGAAACAAGACAGTAAGGCTAGATCCAAAAAGCAGTATATTGTTTCCAAAAACCCTAAAGCCCAACATCAGATTCCGACAACTCAGCTTCTGTCCTTGAATGTTCACCTACCATCTTCTAAGGAATGTCAGCCCTCTCCTAGTGACAAGCTCAGAGCCTCTGATATGGGCCTAACCTCAGATTTCTCTTTTCTTAAAGCTAAACTTGCACATGCGGACACTAACCTAGCTGCAGAGGCCCCTGTCTCTGATACACAAAGCCACTCTTCTGTTCCCTAATCCCTGAGCAATCCCCTGCCTGCTGCGTCTTATTGCTTAAAAGCAACATAAGCTCCTCTGACATTGACCTGGACAAGCACCATACACAAAGCAAAAAGGAAATGCACAAAAGGCCTTGAGGTGTGTTCTTGCTCTGCTTCATTTATGCAGGCCACTCCAATTGGCCTGACCCCTCCTCTGCAAAAGGGACCTTGAGACTCCCCAGACTGGCAAAGCCCCAGCTCCTGGGAAGTGACAAACTCCAGGAACAAACTTTTCTTTCCAAAACTGTCAGTCCCACAGACTTACCTTGAGAAGAACAAAAGACATGACACTGTTGAAATTGTTCTTTCTCTTTTCTTCCACTTCCCTGCTTATAAACCAGGACATTCATTTACCAGTTGTGTACAAGTGGTAGCTCTTAAGCTATTGACAAACTGTTGGTTCTGTCACTTAAGGCCCTAAGTGACTCCCAGCTGTTTGAGTCGTCTCACTCAGCAAACCCAAGTTTTTGAAAAACTAGAGCAGAGCCATTTGAGTACTTGCTTAACCCACAAAGGGTCTTGCTAATATTTTGTTAAGTTTGTTATGCCTGAGAATTATCTTAAGTGCCTTGTGAGGCATGCAAAAGAAAATATACATTATTTTCATTAATTTACATCTGAGTTCTAGACTTATAAAAAAATTAATCTTGGGCATTGCTTGAGTCCCCCCCCCCCCCCAGAATATGAGACTTCTTGTTCAAATGTTCAAATGTTAGGATTAGACCTCTCTTCACTATCATGATCCATGCTGACAACTTCATTCTCCCAACCAATAGTAAACCCTTGACATCCAATGTGCCTCTGCTACAAGAAAAGGAAATTTTTGTCATTGGAACACAGGGGCCTGAATTCCTCCTTCATCCCTCTAAATTCTTGCTGCCACAAGGGATTTTCATGTTGTATCCAGATCATTGCCAGGCTTTCTCATTCTCTCTTCCCAGGCCTGGTGCCCAGCTACACACTAAGGAAATGGCTTTTCCTCTCCACTTGTTCTCAATAGCCTCACTGGGTCTGTTCAGATGAATACATCAATGTGACATGAGCTACGGCAGCCTATTGCTAGAGCCACAGGTGGGAAGTCTGTCTGTATGCTTAGAAGTTGTCCCCTCTACTTTGGGCAATGGAGCAAAGAACCATGAGGGGAGGGTGGGTAGAAAAATTCATAGCCACTGGGTCTTGCTTTGATTACAAATTGAAAAAATGTCTAAAGAAATATATATACAAAACAATTTTTGAGAAGACAGAACTCTGGGTAATATCTTATGAAAGCAAGATTTGAACAATTGGTCATCAAAAAAGACATAAAAACTGCAATTCTACTAATTCTTCAATCAGGATCTCACAGAAGAAAGATAAATGAGTCTTCTGTAGCCACTTCTGTTACAAGTCATTCCAGCAGGCACAACCCCCAGGAGAGACCTGGGGCATATAATTTGGGGATTGAGCACCCTATCTACTCAGTATAGGAGGTAGTCACCAAGGAGCTCTTCGAATGATAAGCTTAACTAAATCTATTCATGAAGGGACAAAAGCCTTTCTACCAGAAAGAAAAAAGAAAAAGAAAGGGCTCTGAACAAATGAAAAGGCAACCAGTAGATAAAACAGCCAGTGTCCATCACAGAGGAGAGTCTGTCCAAGAAACAGGCTGACAGGATGGGAGGGGATCATCCTCAGCCCCATGAATTACACTCAGAATTTAAAAGGAATGTGAAGCATGGGCAGATGCAAATGCTACAAGCTGAGCAAAGAAAAACAAATCAGCACTAAACAATGCTAGCATCCTGGAGCCCAAAGCAGAGGGAGGGGAGAGAGGACATAACCTATAGGACCAAGTTAATGGGAGAGAATGACTATGGGACAGACGACACATGGAACTGTTCTCTTAGGGATAAAGATTTTACCAGTTACCTTGAAAGGAGCAATTTGAAGTTTTTCAAGAACTTATCCCCAAACCATAGATCATGGTTCTACAAAAATACATTCAAGCTAACTTTGTAGTAAAACATATATAAATCTCTTAATAATGTGTGATTTTAGCTCTTCACTAACTTTTTGTTTTCACAAAGTCCCCAGTTAAAGGAGCCATTTCACTATCAAACACTTACCTTTAGCTGGATAGCATTCCAGAAAAATAGATTGCATGTGAGCAATACCTCACTGCATTTCCCAGTGGACCACATAAAATGACAGGAATATAGGTTTTTGTGTTTGAGGGT
This sequence comes from Grammomys surdaster, assembly GCF_004785775.1. Lineage (NCBI taxonomy): Eukaryota > Metazoa > Chordata > Mammalia > Rodentia > Muridae > Grammomys > Grammomys surdaster. Next base: position 1,744,764 of record NW_021604607.1, on the reverse strand, counting down.
GGTTTTTTTATTTTTTTTAAGTAACTATGTTAAGGTACCATTTTCCAAAATGGCACACCAAAAAATGAACTCCTAGAAGGGGTAAAAATACACTAGAGTTGTCTAAGTGAGCAGAAGTATAGGCCAGGAGTCTCCTAGTAAGAAACCACGAAGACAGATCATCAGGGTCATGATAAAGAAAATGACCATGGAAATAAAACAAAATTAAAACAAAAACATGGAAGAGCTAAGTGACATATCTTGCCCAGAAAGTAGCATTATCAAGAATGTCTAGTTATGGCCCAAGAACTCAAAAATCATAACCCATGGTTTTTACCAAATCTTATCTCAAGCATATTTCAAAAATCAGTTTGTCAATGACAAGGATAAACCTCAGGAGGATCATGCTGAGTATAAGAAACCAAACTAAAGAAAGCATATGTCCAAAATGATTCAAACCACTCTATGGTGACAGAAAACAACTCACTGGCACTGTGGATGGTGACAAGGGTAGGTGGAGAGACCAGGGTTCAGCTACAAAGAGGCAAAAGAATATTCTGGGAGCAATGGGCACATTGACTTTCTTGATGGTTAGAATGACTTCACATATGCAAATGTCAAGTTTAATCAAAGTATGTTATTTATTATTGTATAGTGGCTATGCCTTTATGCCTGATTTTAAACAATAAAAAGAGTATGTTGTCCATTGAGCTTGAGCATATAGAAGATCTCAGTCTCAATGCTAATATTTCAGTACTGGGCTTGAGAGACTGTGTATTGTAAGATATCTGTATCTACTCAATATTACCAAAAGCATCTCCAATGACAACCAAAGATGACACCAGACACTACCAAATTTCCTCATAGTGAGGGAAGACATTGGGAGAAACCTCAGTTAAGAACCTGTCTGTACCAAGAAGGTCAAACCCTGTGTTCTAGGAGAAGAAAGTTAAGCAAAGCAAGACTCAGGAAGAAAGGTGAGAAATACTTGTTTCTCTACTTATTTCCCAGGCATGTTCATTCATCTTACCTCAGTGGGGCTTCCCAAAGCCTATGTAAGATGTCTCCTCATTGTCCAGGTGTGAAAACCAAGACCTAAGAGAGGGTCCTACAGTTGCTGCAGCTCTAGGTCTTCACGGTGGCTTGAGCTCTCCCTTGCCCAACTAAAACTCCCAAATAAAAGCTTAGAAAGACCAGAGTGGAAGGTTCTTCATTTCTGGTGGCAATCTAACAAGAAAAAGGGCTATAAGCTCTGAGGAACTGAGGGCATTCAGCTTGAGGCAGCATGCTAGCACGAGTCATGTTAGACAAAAAATACACAAGTAAGGGTGTTGAAGAATATTCTCTGCTGACACTTAAAAATGGAAGGAATTTGTTTCCCAAAGTGACCTGAAATCATTAACATAGAGCAGGGAGATAAACCAGAGGACAGATCCAGGGTTCTTCTCAACATGAGAGACACTTCGGAAAAATGGTGATCATGTGAACCTCAGTCCCTTTAAAAAGCAAGGTTCCGTGTAGCCAACCTCCCTTCTCTGGACCATCGTCCTCCTATAAACCCAAGCCCTCCTATAGAAAGACATTGTTGGGGATGAGAAGTGTGAAGGTCATAAAACCTTTCCATGAGCAATGGGAGAGACTTGGCAAAGAACCCACACAAGTGATGTCATCCAGTCCAGCCCCCTCCCAGACCTAAGAAATCTAAACCAGTCCTCAATGAAGGCTGACTACCCAAAAGCACACTTACAAGAGTTTCTTTAATCACAACATTCTGATTGGAACCTTAGGCATCAGAATTTTATGACCATCTATATGAGAGAGAGAGAGAGAGAGAGAGAGAGAGAGAGAGAGAGAGAGAGAGAGAGAGAGAGAAACAGAGAGAAACAGAGAGAAACAGAGAGAAACAGAGAGAAACAGAGAGACAGAGGCAGAGACAGAGAATTATGTGAGTTTGTGTGCATGTGCTTACAAGGCAATAATATTTTAATGACCAAGGCTTACATTTTTGAAGTGCCTTTCTCCTTTAGATCTCAAGAAATGTTCCATATGGGCCTTTATATTTTGTAATTATATATTTTAACAACTTTATAGTGAATAATAAACAGAATCATTAAACAGAGAAAAAAGTTCCTTCCCATAAAACCTGAACTAGTGTCGGGACACCATAGCTTCTCCTATCTTTCATGTTCTACAGATGTAAATTTTCATAACTGCTATTAATATCCCTGTATCACCTTAAAGTTTTACTTTACTTAATATTACATAATCTATATATGGTTTATATCCTAGCTCATTTACATATTTTAAAATGAGTAGATATTCAAATTGTTAAGATAGCAGATTATTCAACAAAATTGTCAAAGGGTCTGAGCATTCACTTTGCCAATCACAGGAATATCACAATTATCTTTTGACATTTTGTTTGCTTGCTTGCTTGCTTGCTTGCTTGCCCACTTCCCTGCCTGCCTGCCTGCCTGCCTGCCTGCCTGCCTGCCTGCCTGCCT
>NW_021604607.1:1735358-1742271 GCF_004785775.1 Grammomys surdaster | reverse complement strand
CCTGCCTGCCTGCCTGCCTGCCTGCCTGCCTGCCTGCCTGCCTGCCTGCCTGCCTGACTGCATGCCCACCCGCCTGCCTGCATGTCTGCTTGCTTGCTTGCTCTTGAGACAGTCTCACCATGTGATTCTGCTGGCTTGTAGCTTACTGGGAAAACGGGGGGGGGGGGGGAACACTTGAATTCACAGTGGCCTCCACCTCCACCCTCTTCCTGCCTCGTGTGATGGAATAAAGGTATGTGCACCACACAACACTCCTGGTTCATTCATTTGCCCATCCATCCATTTATCCACATATCCGAGATGGATCAGAAGGATGGCAGTAGCATTCTGAGTACTAGGCAGAGCACCACTGTTCACACTGACTGATGTTAAACTGCCTGCTTCCTGGATGCTGTTTACATAAGCCACAACAGGGGAAGTACTTCTTGTAGCCAAAAGCCACCCTAGTCATCACCCTTGGACCCTCTGGGATCTCTGAGGGAGTGGAGCCCCTGCTTAATGCACAAGGCTCCCCAGGGCAGGCGGGATTTCCTTTCCTCTCCATTAATTTATGTATTTATTCACTTTACATCTTGATCGAAGGACCACTCCTCTCAGTCCCTGCCGCATATGGCCCATTCCCCACTCCCCTTTTCTCTTCACCTCTGAGAAGGAGGAGGTCCCCCCTGGGTACCAACCTATCCTGGCACCTCAAGTCACTGCAGGATTAGGTGCATCCTCTTCCACTGAGGCCAGATAAGGCAGTGTGTGGAACAGGATCCACAGGCAGACAATAGTCAGGAACAGCCCGTGTTCTAGTTATTGGGAGACTCAGACGAAGATCAAGCTCCACATCTGCTATGTATGTGCAGGGGGCCTAGGTCCAGACCTTGTATGCCCTTTGGTTTGTGGTTCAGTCTCTGGGAGCCTCAAAGGGTTCAGGTTAATTGACTTTGTTGGTCTTGTGGAGTGGCCACCTCCTGTAGCCAGGCAGAAGTCCCAGTGGAGGAATAAGAACATCAACCCATCCACAAACCCTTCTATCCAAAATTTGTCCTGCCTACAAGCAATGTAGGACAAAGATAGAACAAAGACTGACAGAACCAATGACTGGCCCAACTAGAGACCTACCCTATGTTCAAGAACCAACCCCTGACACTGTTAATGATACTCTGCTGTGCTTGAAGACGGGAGCCTAGCATAACTGTCCTCTGAGAGGCTCCATTCAGCAGCTGACTGAGACAGATACAGACACCCACAGCCAAATATTAGATGGTGCTCAGGAGTCCCATGGAAAGGTTAGGAGAAGGATTGAGGGACCCAAAGAAGACAGGGACTCCACAGGGTCTTAAACTGTGTCTCCCTTTTCTGCACCCTCACTCTCTCCCTCTGTGCCTTCTTCCATCTGCTAAATAAATTCTTAAATTTGATGACTGCACTGCAGGAAGGCATAGAGACCAGTTCTCCTCCTGGCACAGAATTTCCCTAGGGCTACGTTTGCCTCCAGGGCTCCTGCCAGCCTTCGGAACTCTCTTCAGACTGCATTGTGGGCTAAAAGGTTCCTTCCATCTGTGCTTCCATCTCTGCTCAGTCTGAAGCCACCTTTTCTGACTACCTTTCCATTTTCCCCTAACAAAATCTTGTATATTTGATGTCATCTTGGCACACATTCTTTGAAGGACCCAGAGTGGTACACAGCTGTGGTTCAAATAGTTTTTAAAAGAGTTTGCCGTTATAGGAATACAACTTGAAAGGGCAGTTCAAAGAAATGCTAACGATCATTGGGCTAATTTGATTAGAAGGTCCAAAAAGTCTTGGGTTTTACAGAAGAAGGGGAAAATGTGGACTGAATACATCTCTATTGCTTGAAAGCCTGTAGAGATCAAATGTTTTCTCTAGAAAGTCCTCAAAATTCCGGAATCTCTTGGCTAAATGATGTATGCATAACTCCTGACTCTCAGTATAAATTACCACACTGCTTTCCAGAAGACGTTGATCATTTTACACGCACAAGCAAATGAGATTTGCGATTTTTTTCTCAATGTTTGGTTTCCTTTCCAAGACTTTTTTCCTGGCTAGTTTAGAAGTAAAGTCACTTTGTGGATAGCCCTGGTCTTGTATTTTGATGCTAATTCTACTTTCCTGGGAGGGGCTGCAGATGAGGAGTGAATCAGTGTACAAGAGACTTTGTGAACCATCTGCCCACCTTAACTTATAAAATAAAGGCTAGATTGGGCAGTAGAAGAGGTAGGCAGAGCTAGAAGTTGGGAGGAAGAGGTAATGGGGAGGGAGAGGAAAGAGGAGGAGAGAAGATGGCCCCAGATGTCTGAGTATCTCTAGCAGTCTAAGGTAGTTATAAATATCAAGGTTAGGTAATTGGGCTAACAACTCTAATTGTGTGGGCATCTTGTGAACTGAGTATTTGCTAATATATAAATCCATTGGATAACCTTAAGCATTAAGAGTCTTATTTCTGCTCGGTACTGGAATTGTTGTATCTACCGCATGGGGGTGGCGGATATTCCCTGGGTTTTCAGGACTGGACGCCTTGAAGCTGGTCTGTGGAGGCAGCGACCATGCCAGCATCTCATGGATCTCAAGCCAGTGCTCCTGGCCAGCCGGGACTGCTGTTAGTGCGGGAAGTTAGAGCGGGAACATGGCAGTCAGGTCCGGAGCTAGCCAGATGTGTCCCACCTTTTCTAAGGTTTTCTTTAACATTCAAGTCTTTCACTCAGAGTGGAATGAACCCACCCTTAGGGTTTTGCCTACTGCTTTTTCTGTTTCTTAAGTGGATGTTCTAAGTTCCTGGCCATGTCTCCCTGTCCCTGTGTGTCTCACATTCCCTGAAGCTCTTTGGATGCTGTCTTCAGTCTGTTTCTCTTCTCTACGGGTTCCTCCTACTACTCTAGTGAAGTATTTTATAGAAGGCAACCTCTTCCCATGCCACAGAAATCACCTGAGACCTTTAAAGTGCACTTGTTCTAAATGGATGTAAAATGTCAGGCATAGATTCTCCCACAGGAGGTACCCCCAACTCAAAAACTCAAGGAAGTTCTCCACAGTGGTTGTCAAAAAGACTGATGAAGATCATTTGTGAAATCTGAAGCTCCTTGCTTCTGAGGATCATAGGGTTCTGAAATCCTTTTCTCTTTCAGGAGTTCTTTTGTTTTGACCAGGGCAGTCCATATGCCTCTTGGCTATCTCTCCAGGCACATGACACCTTAGCTTTGCATTGTCACACAGCATCCTGGGTCACGTCTGTCCCTCATGGCCACTCTCAGCACTGCTGCCAAGAAGCTTCCACTGAACTCTTTTTTGCTGAGAACTCAAGCGTTCTGCTTGCAGTCAGTCAGCCTTAAGTCTGCATCACAGGACCATGTACTATTTCAAACTTATTGAAGGGACCCCCTTTTGATTAAAAGAAGCCTTGCAAGCCCCAGGAAATAAGGGACCTCTTTGTCCACATTGCACAAGATGTCCAGAAAATATAACTCAAAGTGTTCAGTTTTAGCAACAGCAGGCAGAGAGATGCTGGGATGAAGCAAGCATCCCCTAAGAGGATGAGACGAAGAGGGTGAGAGAAAGGACTGCCACATCCTGCTGAATAGTGGAGAGAAATGTTTTTTTTTCACTTCCCGAAAATTTTGTTCTGAATACATCTGAGCACAACATAGGTAGGGCTTTCTGGTGTCTTAGTGATGAATGGGATGAAACTTGCAGTAAGGATGGCTCCATTCCCCTGGGATTGACTCCAGTGGCCTCCCATGCCTGGCAGGTCCTCAAAAAGTAGACCATTCATATGAAAATATTATTGCCTCCAATTACTCCAGTTCTGTGGTAATTTTTCATTTTCAGAAAGGAGCCTGGAAAGGACAAAATAAAACATTAATAATGAAGGAATATGTCGACCCTGAGGAATGGAAGGAAGAATATGGACCTCCTGTCAGCACCGAGTCTACACTGATGTGCCGTACAGATGTCAATGCTGCCATCTCCTACACCAAGATATGATTCTTTGCATAAAATCAAGGTGTTAAAAAATCTGACTAAATCCATTTTTTTCCTTTTCCTCAAATCAGTTCTCCCAGAGTGAATACCACAATTCCTTCTGCATATGCTCATTTTTTAAGCATCCAGTACCAAGAAACCCCATGGTAAAGAAAGCTATTTAACTTTTTAAACTAAGATTTCCCAAATGTCTTGAGTTTTGACATCATTCCCCTGAATACTGTCCATTAGCAAGCAGAAAACTGTATTATGGGGTGCATGCTTTGATTCTACATCCATTTTGTAAAAACTCAAATCCTCTTACCCTGCTAACTTTTAACAACATTTCAGAGAGCTTCTTCTTCTCTTGTTGAATTTATCTAATATTTTGGCTTAAAACTGAACTTCTAAAGCAAGGTCACAGTTTTGCTAGAAAGCCTTATCTGCAATCAAAAGAATGTTTGTTGAATTGTTTTCTAAAATGTGGCTTCCCTAAAACAGGATAACATGGTCTTCAGAGCCACATTTTTGTTCTCTCACCCATTCATTCACTCACCCACTCAACTTCTCGGCAGCATAATTAGAAAATCTTCTAAGCCAATGAAGAGAAGTTCACGGGGGATGATGAGTCCTACAGTAGAAATAAGAACTGAGAAATTATTTCCCTGCCATCTGGTAAAAGGAGAGAAAGTAGATCTTAAACAAAGCCCACAGTGAGGCTCATGGGGGAAGAGAGGATCTGGGGTTGCAGATGACAGGAATTCAATTTCAACAAGCTTAAGCAGTCAGTGTAGTAGCTTATTATTACCTGGGAAGTCCAAGGATGAAGGTGGTGTGTGGTGTGACCATGTTCATACAACATGATCATTCCAAGGATGATGATCAATCCATCAGAGTCCACCCACACTCTTTCTTCTCTCTATTGTTCTCTACAGAGTTTAATCATTTCTAATGCACACACGAAGCAAGGCAAATAACATCATCCCATTCACATTCCTGGGGCATGACCAAAAGCAAGGTTTCCTTTCCAGCCTACTCTCCATCAATTTCAGAGAAGGCTTCTCATGTGCCAGACCAGCTTTTATATCCCAATTTTCAACCCATCCAAGGACCCAGGCACCTGTGGCCTACAGCTACAGGCCTCTCTACTGCTCACAGGAGTGGCCCTGCGTGTGGCATAACCAGTCACATCTCTGATGTAATAGAGTGACATGGAGATGAAATTCCTGACGTTCAGTGGTCCTCTTCCTGTTCTGCCTGGTTTGCTTGCTTTGCTCCAAGTGCAAGGTGAACAGTTCAGGGCTGTAGCTGCAGTTCCTACACTTGCTCGTCCCTTTTCTCTTCTGATCTATATTTTCCTTTTCTTCTGAGGGAAAAGTACAGTCACTGCTCTTTGCATAGAAGAAACAGCAGCCCCAGTTAACAGAGTATGTACTCAAGAATCAGAACATTTCACTTGTGCTGGTTTCTGTTTCTTTAAATTATTATTACTTTTTAACTGCCTCTAATCTCAAAGTCTGTCACCAAATACTACCATTCTGATTGAATGAGGTATAAAAAAAATAAATAAACTCCATGATCCTGTGACATTCCAAAAGAAAAACAAAAAACAACAACAAAAAACAAACAAACAAACAAACAAAAAAAAAAAGAAGTAACCCCTCCAATGCAGCATACTAATTTTAAGCATTTAAACACATATCCACATAGGACTGCTGTCTGCATTCATTATGCACACGGGGTTCCTTTGCCAGCATATCAAAGTCCTCAGGCTTCATTCAAAGTCCTTAGTAAGAAGTATTTATTTAGTTGGTTTTGCTTTATTATATTGTATCCCAGGCTGATCTGGAGCTCTCAGAAATCCTCCTGCCTCACCCTCCCATGTTCTGGGTTACAGACAGACATCAGACAAATCCAGCTGTTAATAAGGATTCTTGATCTTCCCATGGCACATTCAGTTCTAGATCCTTAGTTTCAGAGTTTCTCAAATTGTGTCCTGGGAACTCCCATTGTATGTATCACGTTGTGTGGGAGTCAAATGCATATTCTAGACCTCATCTCACTTCTATTGAATTGTAATCTTTTGGGGGCGGGCGGTCTTGGGAATCTTTGGTTTTAAGCTTTGTAAATGGCAGTTCTACAACCTTAAATGTGAGAAGTTCTATTCAGAAACTTTGGGGAGTTTTACTGAGATTTTTCTTTCTTCCACATTATTTTGTCTGTAAAATGTAACTAACCATTGTATGGGCTGTGATGATTCGAGGTTTTTACGACAAATGCTGACACACCTACCCACAGAGGCCAGAAGCCCCTAAGATGTAAAATTAGCTTCTCTGAGGAGGTCATACATTAATGAACAGGAAAGGTAAATTCCACTGCAGCAAATTTTTGTGATTGTAGCAAACAACTCAATCAGTTGACTCTCTTGGGTACATAGCAAGAAATGACTGTAATAAGATCCAACTGCAATTTACCATAGATAGAATTTTTTTTCCTGAAACTTTCTTTCATGTTAACAACCTTGCCTTTTGTAAACAGGATTTGGATCTCAAGACAAAGTATCAGGTCATATATACAACAGCAACACACTGGGAGTCCCTCATAAAGTTCATGTATTTTAGAAAAAGAAGACCTTTATGGTATGTGAATCCCAACCTTTCTCTTACAGAGGAATAAACGAAAGGCCACATCACAATGCTGAACACAGAGCAGAACCTCCCAGTGTCTCCATTTCCCAGTGCTTCTGCTACTGGAGTACATAGTGAGATAGCTCTTCCTAGAGTATCCACTGCTCTCAAAGGTTCAGAGGTGGCTGCAAATATACATGGGGAATGGGGAGTAGATATATGCTCTGGGACACACACACACATGAAGAGTAGGAAAGATAAGATAAGATAAGATAAGATAAGATAAGATAAGATAAGATAAGATAAGATAAGATAAGATA
>NW_021604607.1:1716128-1735348 GCF_004785775.1 Grammomys surdaster | reverse complement strand
TAAGATAAGATAAGATAAGATAAGATAAGATAAGATAAGATAAGATAGACTATGAAATTTAAAATAAAGGCCACACATAAGACATGAGACTTGAAATAAATGCCATTCGGCCACTTTTAGTTCCTCATTTATTCTTTCTGCCTTCAAGGCTCCATGGTAAAAATGTTTGAAAGCCTTCACCAGTACTACAAAAATCTGGCAAATCTAAAATTGGAGATACACCATAACACTAAGGTGTATCTGAGCAATCACTCATTACTTATGGAGACAGATCTAGGGTGGCTCAGTACAAACGAGATAATGCTGAGAAGCTCTCTTCTGTTGTGACTCAGAGTATCTGTTCTAGTCTCGAGCCTGGATTTCACTATTCATTTCATTGTTCAGCAGATATTTATGGAGTGACACCTACAAACTAGAAGCTATAATGTGCCTCTCAGTACTAAGGTTAACTGACAAGGGAAAGCAAAATCGTGTCCTTCAGTGCCATTTTAAGTTACAAGCTTTAGAATCTGGACCGATTAAGCTATGCTGAGTCACAGAAGGCTCCCATGGAAGGGGCAGCTGCCTGTCTTGAAATACAACCAGAAGCTTTCCCAGTAGAATACCAGAAAAGGACCACAGGATCATGCAAACCTTGGGAAGTGTGCACAAGGACGTGAAAATGTAAATCAGCAAAGATCACATCCCGCACAATGTGGGCAACGCTGGGTGATTTCAAAATAAGAGCAATAAAATAATAATCATCTACCTTATATGGCTGGGCAAAAGACTACAAAGTGGTGGCTGAGGAAGCTGCCCTTGAGAGTGGACTTCAGAGTGAGAACTCTGCCCTGCTTTCCATCGTGAAAGTTTTGTATGTCTTCAGCGCTCAACGTCCACCTCTTTCAGAAAAAAAAAAAAATGCTAATATTTCTAGAGTCCAAAATCAATCCTTGGAAGGAACAGTGCCTAATGATCACAGTAAAGGGAAAATGACCCATTCCCAGGGTTGCTGTAATATCAGGTCTTCTTTGCACTGGGTTTAGAATCATGGATCCTACAACAGAGGTTTTCCATTAGTAAGAGACAGGTGAGTGATAGACAGGAATCATACAAGACTCCTCCATCCACAAGTTGGGTGACCAGAGAAATTGCATACCTTCTGGAGTATCGTTTCTGCTGCAAATGTCCTGTGAGTCTCCTGTGACACTTAGACACGAAGTGAGACAAGGCACCTATCACAGTCTTAAAGCACAGTGGACACCCATTGAGGTCACTTCACCTATTCACATAGCAAACCTTTGTTAATCAAAGAAAGAATACAAAGTAAATCCAAACTGAATTTTGCTCTCACGGGCCTCACAGTGCAGTAGGGATATAGAGGACAGACCCAAATAGCTATGATGAGGAGAACAGTTACAACCAAGAGAAGCGGAGAGATCCGTGGGGTAACAGAGAGGGGAGAGATTACTTGTCAAGTATGGAGGGGCAGAGCCTAGAGCACTTTTGTGCAGGCCTGGCACTTTGGCTCTTCTGATGTGGATATGAACAGAGACCTCTCATAGCACCAAGACAGGTTTCCTGGGGACAGTGGCAGAGTTCAAAGCCTCACTCTAAGCGCTTACCACACATGACTATATTCTCACCCTCAGTTCATTTGCAGACTTGGAGTAGAAGACTAGTCGATGGGAAACATGGGGTGGCTGGCCACAGTCCCAGGTCAAGGAGAGCAGGGACTCCCCAGGGGCGCCCGGTGAGAAGGGAGGGCTGGAGAGGGCGGGGGCGGGAGGATGGGAAGACAGGCCGAGAGGCGGGCAGAGGGTACGGGCGGCCCCCGGGGCGGTCCAGCATTCTGGCCCAGTCACCGGAGCTCACACTCAGGCTGGCGGGCCATGGGGCGGCGGATCCCGGCTCTGAGACAGCTGCTGGCGCTGGCAATGCTGGTGCTGAAGCCTTCACAGCTGCAGTCCAGAGAGCTGTCAGGGTCGCGCTGCCCCAAGCCCTGCGACTGCGCTCCGGATGGCGCCCTCCGCTGCCCTGGCCCTCAAGCCGGCCTCGTCAGACTGTGAGTACAGGGCATCCCAGGTCCCTGCCTTTTGTTACTCGGTGTTGGCCACCTTTGCTGGAAAGCAACTTCTCACCCTTCCCAGTGAGGAGGACTGTCTTTGCTACTCCTGTACATCCTGGACCTGCACTTTCCACATAGGGGAGACTGAGACAGGTGACTTAAAACTGCCCCCAAACCTCAGGAAGCCTGCCTCTATCTCCGCAGCTGCCTAGAGGTTTGGTAAATTGAGTACCCCTCCTTCGCTGAGTGGTTCTGAGCCTTGGCCAGCCATTTCTAGGAAGACTGCTGTGGGCTCTGTGCTGTGATGTCTAAGTGCAAAGTACTCAGGCCCTCGGGCCTAATTTGTCAGCAGGAATTCTGACAATCTGGCCTCCAGCCACCAGGTGAGCTCTAAAGTGTCTGCAGCAATGGACTTGCCTCAACCTGGCTAGCTAAGCAGTGGCAGAAACGTCTGTTATCTGGCTTCTGGTGTACCATTCACAGATGTGATACAGGTATTGCAAACATGCGAAAGCAAGGAAAGGCCATTTCTTCCTGAAGCTGTGGGATAAAGGCAGGAGGAAGCCGCTAGTGTTAAGATACCAACTGTCCTTCCATGTAGAAAAGGGTTCTTCAGGTTTAGCGATGCTGATTTACGGACATGGCCAGAGGGCCAGATGGATGGATGGCAGGTAGGCTAGTAGCTCCCTGGGCTTGAGGACGGGTAAGCCGCAGTGGGTGCCTGCTAGTATCAGTAAGGTTAAGAGTAGTGGATTTTTCTAAAATTGGATCATAGTAATGGTTTCACATAAGGAAACTAAAATTGTACTTTTGAAATGGTGAGTTTTGTGTTACATGACTTAAATCTCAATAAAACCAAAGGAAGTAGGAAGTACTACAAATACCCAGGCTAGTGGAGATCTGCCCTGTGCTTTATCTGATCTGATGATATTTCTCCTTGGGAGGCCAGCCGCCTGTCTGTGCCAGCTTCTTGGAGGAATTTACCTTCCCTGAGTACTTGGTCTGCTCCCTTTGAGCAAGTTAATGGCCTTCTAGGAACAGCTGTGGTTGAGAGAAACAGTTAAGGGTTGAGGGGTTTCTATTAATTAGCTTCCATTAATTATCTTGTCAGTTCTATTCCCTGAAGGCAATGACCATACTGATAGAATTTGTTTCAATCAATCAGCAAGTCCATGGAACCTGCCTCCCAAGTTCTGGCCTTGCCCTTGTGTCAAGCCTTCTGTGTTGCTCTTGTGTGTGATTGTGTCACAGCAGCCCTCCTGGAATGCCTGAAGCTCACACTTTAGTGGACTCTGACATCTAGATCTAGTAGACTAGATAGAATTGCTTGCTCTGGGTCCCTCGCCTATTATGTTGCTAAGGGAGATGTTATCCACAACCTTTCTGCAGTTACTTGTCTTTCTAAGGAAATTACTTTTCCTTAAATTAAAAAACTTCTCTCACCATCTTCAACTTTGGTACTGACTGGAAAGTGCCTATAGCCGAGGAAGAAGAGATAGGAGTGATAAGTTCTAGCCCCTTTGATGCTAAGCTGTTCACATGTTGCCTCAGGGGGAGAACCCTGGAAGGCCCCTTTCCTGAAGAAAGCTAAATCAAAAATACAAGACACCACTTCACTACACTAAGGCATGGTTTAAACAAGGCTTCAAAATGGTTGCAGTGCTCACTATGGCTAGATGAGAGGTGGAAACGATAAAATTACAGCTAGCAATTTTGGTTCTTTGGAGTCAGTTTTGAAGGCTTAGAAGTCATTTACTATCCATGAAATCCTCAACATCCTCTACAGGTGGTACCTTAGCATACATCACTGAAAGCATCCTCTCTAGACATTTAGAAAGTCCCACATCAAGTATGGCAACTCTTACAAGATAATATCAGATAACTGAGAGGTGACCTTGTCCTTCAGGTAAGAGCTTGGTGAAGGTAGAGCCATTGTAGGAACAATACTGAGAACACAACATCCATGTAAAAACAGAGATGCACACGAAAATATAGAAAGCTTGTCACTTAGAAACGATGTTTCTCCAAATGTGAATTTCTGCCAGCAACAGGAGCATCTCCAGGCTAGACTTGGATCTCAGGCTTTGCCCATCACACTGAATCAGAAATGCTGACAAATCCCTAGGGATCACTGAGGTTGGAACAAATCCATTGCTCTTAATAGTGACAAAAGCTTCCCCCAGCTACATGTGCCCTTCTTCACCACCCTTCCATACATATACTGACTTATTGGAGGAAGAAAGCATAAAATTAAAAAGCCCAAACTCAGATAGATGGGAACCAACCAGGACAATGGATGGTTTTGTTTTTTGTTTTACTTTGTTTTGTTTTTCTTTTAAAAAGAATAGAGAAAGAATTTCACAGAGAATGACAGACAGAGGACCAGGGATAAGGGAGACATATCTGTTAGACTGAGCTCTCGACTGGGGTAGGAGGGAAGCAGTAGTCCAAGAACTCACAGGAGAGTTAGTCTTAGGATCAGGGTGCTCTGTGTGTTGAAGACAGAGGTGAGTTGCTAAGAGTGTAAGTCAGTGTTGAAGCAAGGTGGGCCACAGGCTGACAAGCCTTTTGTAAATTTACCATTTGTGATGAGAAATGGATAAAGCAATGGAAAATCCATCACAAAGCAGAAAAATGGATAATGAATTATCAGAAGTAAATAAAGAAAACGGAGCTGAGGTTTTGGAGTAAGGCTTCCGGAAGGGAGCTGTGGTCTGGCATGAACATGCATGGCAGGGTTAGGCTTTGCAGTGAGGGTGAAGGGGTACCCAGGCTGTGGAGGATAGAGGGAGGAAGTATCTCAGAGTGCCTGAGAACTCATCACCATCCCTCAGTAGATACAATTGAGCTTTAGACATTTCAGATGCTGAAAAGTGTGCCTTCTGAGACTTTTGTCTGAAGTTCGCTGTTTGGTTTTTAAAGAACAAAAAGTGCATGAGTGATAATTGCTTATCACTGACAACGCACTGCTGGCAATTTTTCAAAGCCACATTGTTCAAATTATTCATAATTTTCCTCCCCTTCCATTTCTTATTAAAGACATAAGTGTTTAAAACCTAAACTGTGACACAAGAAACAACCTCCTACATTTTCATTTGTTTTAATGGGAGGGGGTAAATAGAAAAAACTTATTTAAATTTTCCTTTTTCTTTCTTCTTATTAGCTCTAGGTGACTGGTAAGGGGTAGGGGGAGAAATCTCACCTTGCACGTAAGTTATATAAAGATCTTTGTCTCTATGACAACAGAAAGGTTGATCTGCTTGATATGGAAACAGCTTCTGAAAACTTGCAAGTAAGTAAATGCTAATAATAATTGTGGCAATTTATTTTTTGCGTGTTGTGCCTACTTAACAGAGATTAAGCCTCTAGATGTTCGCTTATGGCACAATCCAGAGACTCTGTAAGGAGAAACCATGAGAACCCACCAGTTCAGTGTGCCTGAAGCTGGACATATGATACTCCTGATTGTCTCTCTCTTGCCACCACTCCAGTGGGGTAGGGGGAGTGTCATGTCTAGTATAGCATCAGTGCAATGACACCAGACATGAGACAATGGACAGTGGAGAGTGTGGTCTGTTCTGAGGAGACAATCGAGGGGAAACACCCAGGAGATGAGTGTAAAGGAGAGAGGGCATACGGCTCTAAGGAATTCCAGTGAATCATGAGGGACTGAGTTCTTCAAAGGAAGACTTTCTTTGTGGGCCAAGGGGGAGGAAGCTGGACCTTGAAATAAAGAAAGAACAAAAGTGCAGGAACTGCAGGTTCCACCAGAGGAGTTGGGCTGAAAAGCAAAGAAAGAACAAAACTGAATGAGTTCTTCCTTCACTCAGACCCTTTGGAGAAAAAAAATAAGGGAAGATGGAAAGTCTTCAGAACTCTTTGATTGATTACCCAGAGAACTATACAAAAAGTTGTACAGATGGCTAATTCAAGTCACTGCTTGGTACTTGCATGCAAAGAGATAAGTACAAACCATGATTAGGAATCCCTTCTCCTTGAAGCACTCATTGTCCTTGCCATACCTGCACACACGTGCGCGTGCACGTACACATACACACAAGCACACACACACTCTGCCCAGCCTCTTCTCATACTTGTCTTGACAGCCTATAGTCACATCTTTCTTCTATATTTTATCATTTGTTTAAGTGTGCCTTCTCTAGTACAGCAGATGTTTGAACCCCAGTACCTTAACATTAGGAGGGAAACGGTGGTTTGTTTTGGAGGACTGTTGGCCAGTATCCCTGACCACTGTCCTCTAGATGCCAGTACTGTTGTATGACAAGCCAAAATCGGGATGCCTTCTGAGGGCAAATCCTCCATCTGCTTTTCACTTCCAGTCAATGTGCTGGACTGAGAACCATTTGTAGAAGTCAATTTAGGATTAAGTTTAACTGGGGATTCCCAGCATTTCCTGTGCATTCCGACGATCAGTACTGAACGACAGATGATTGGATTGAGTCGATAGGCTGGGTGTGGCAGAGCATGTCTATAATCCCAGCACACAGGAAGACTGAGGCAGGGGGACTACCCTATGTCCAGAAATCCAAGGTCAGCCTTGTTTATATAATGAGTGCAAAGCCAGCCTGGGAAAGCAGTGTAACTGACTATTACAACAAACCAACACACGAAGGGAGTGTGTGTGGTAACTCATTCCACCGCTAGACATCGCTTTCTAAATGTCCATCTACTCAAGAGCAGAAGAGGTGGTGGTTCTGTGGGTAGTCAAGGGAGTTCTTTGTGTCTTAGTGTTGTGTTAGCATCCAGATCTGCTGACTCCCTTGTTTGTCCTTTGAATGGTAAATAACAGCTGCATTTCCAGAAAAGCAAGGCCAGGCTGGGAATGTAAGTCAGTGACAGCGCTTGCCTGGCAGGAATGAGAACCTGAGAACCCAGGTTGCAATCTGCAATCTGTCAATCAACCAATCAGTAAAACAAGAGGTGAGAGGGCTACAACTTATTCATCTGACTATACCCATCTAAATTGTTCTAGTCATTTGCTCCTATCCCAGGAGCCATTAAAAACAAAATTAATAAAACCAAGACAAGTGAGTTGAGACATTATAGGTTCCCAAATCAGAAAGCACCAGCTACCAGGCCACATGAAAGTGTCCCCAGAACAGAAGAGAAAGCCTTCCAAGTTCGTATAACAACAGGGATTTCCTGCAAAAGTCTTCCTCCTCTCTCGAGCTTCTCTTCTGATAGCCTGTCCACCGGGCTTTGAAGGCAACTCTTACATCTGATTAGTTGAGAAATAGTTTCCTTGTTCTAAGCTATTTGAGCATCATGCTTTGTTTTTTAAATTACCCAAGCAGGACACTAACACAAACAGCTCCTAAAATCTCAGTGAAAAGCATAGAATCCAGCTGGATCATATAAATAAGAATCCCTTTGGCTTTGGGAGTAGATCCTCACTAGAAAACAATAATTCCTTGGACTGTCTGGGGTTTGGGAGCAGGTCTCCTTCCTGCTCTTTCACCTGCCACTCTCTGCTTCTCAAGCCCATTAGTCAGCCTTTGTTTAGTTTTCATTTTTTACATTATTTATTTGGGGCTGAAGAGATGACCCACAGCTTATAGCACATACTGTTCTTGAAGAGAAGCCAAGTTTGCTTCCCAGCACCCATAATGGGTAGCTTGTCTCTAACTTCAGTTCCAGGAACTCCGACAGCCCTCCAGCCTCTGTGAGCACTTGCATGCACATGGTGCACATACACTCATACATTCACATATGAGCACACACACACACACAGAGAGAGAGAGAGAGAGAGAGAGAGGCACAGAGAGGGGGAATTAAATAAACATTTTTAATCAATTTTTATTTTGTATATATGAGTGTCTGTCTGCATGTATGCATGTGTGCCACACACAGGTGTCTGGTGCCCAATGAAGCCAGAAAAAAAGTATCAGATCCTTGGGATTGGAATTACAAATGGTTGGTTGTGAGCTGTCACAAAGATGCTAAGAATCAAAGTCGGGTCTTCTGCAAAAGTAGCAAGTGATCTGTAGCACTGATTCATCTCTCTCCAGCCTTAGCCTCCATTTTTTAAAGTAAGGTAACAAAAACATCTTTCCAAAATGCCATCTTCCAGAGTGGCAGTCAAGGTGCCTTAACCATGTGTAACTCTGGTTGTCCATGAGGTTTGGCAGTTGAGTCAGGACCATAGAGAGAAGCTTTCTTGTTCCCGTCAGACTGAAGGGTGATGGCTCCCTGGAATGGATGTTCTTTGTGCCAGTACTTTCTCTGGGATGGAGAAAAATGCATATTTTAATGAAGATTAGCAAATTTCCTCCCGTATCTTTTTTTCTTTTTTTCTTTTTTTAGAAGAAAACTAAAAGAATACCATTCTCTAGGCTCTACTTCCACACTATTGGGAACCGAGACCCCTCCCAGACAGCAAACTGCCCACTACTGATCTACGTGGCCCTGAACCACAGCCGTTTAATAACAACCTGAGCAAAATTCAGAAAAGCCCAGTTCACAAACAAAAGAGCTTTCACAAGGCTGGCCTTACCCTTTGCTACTGCTACAACTGCCCTTGACTCTGATGCCTTGAGTTTACTCCCGGGTCCCCAGTCGATCAGCAGTCACTACCAGCAGTGGCATCTTTGAGCCCTGGGACAGAGATGCTCTAGTGTGATACAGTAGAATCTGCCACAGCCCCCACATGGTCTAAGTCAATCAAGATGACAGTCCTGGGTAGTCTAGCTTCTAATAGAGGCCCTTTTCTCTAATTCTCACTGTGGTTTGGACTAACAATAAAATCCTGTGCCTGTATGAAGAGGATGTGATGATTCTTGCCTCTGTGTAGGGCTCTGGGCAAACAGGACTAGCATGGCAGCAGACCCAAGAGTACTAGAAAATCAATGTCCCACATCAGGACAAAGTATTACCATAACAAACTGACTATGCAGGAAGACTGAACAGTCCATACCCCAGATACAAAGCTGCACAGCAAAGATCTATCATCTACCAGCCAAGCCTGCCTAAGCAGTTGTATGCCGAGGAGGTGTTCATTAAAAAAAATGAGTTACTGCGTCTACTCAACCTGGGAGGCAGATGAGTTAAAACCTCAAAACACAGAGCTCATTATTGCCTGGAGTCTAATATTCTGACCATCCAGTCTAAGCTGCCTCTGAAAGATCCCTCCTAAGACTAAGCTGACTTCAGACTTAGCTGCCCCTCAGGACAGCCAGGCCCCTTTTGAGTACTTTTCTTTCCTCATTGCCCGTCCCCAGGCTTCAGCTCCACACAGAAAACATTCGGGTCAGACATGCTGACCACTCAGGATCTGGACACTGACCAGTGGGGGCCACAGACTCCCAAGCCCTGCCCTGCAGAAACCCTTAGTCTTCCAGTCAGAGGAGAGAAAAGACAATGAGCAAATGACTGGAGGAAATTCAGGTGGTCACAAACCACATGAAGACCATAAACATGGCAGAGTTCAGAGGTAGGAACCATCTTTCTTAACCAAAGGGACAAAGAAGCTTTGGCTAGTTCACTGAATTGAGTTTTGTAATTTCAGGTACTTCAATTCCATCCTCAGATTAATTAACAGTATTTGGTGTGTTTGCTGTAGCAAGTATGTACATGTTCAGTTCCAAAGAAAATGAGAGGGAAAGACATTTTGAAGTGTCGGGACCAAGAAGCTTTGTAATAAGTGATGGAGCTTCCTGAAGCATGGCTACAGGGTCACTGCCCTGACAACATAATATTCTCTACCTCTGAGAAATATTTTTGAGAAACCGTTACAGATGACACAGGCATTCCCTGGGGAGAATTCATCATGTTGTTTCATTTGCCAGAGTTATTCTTGTCATGTTATATTATTGCTGGAAGAATTCTAGTTTAGAGGGCACATTGAGTTATTTTGCTGTGTGTCTTTAGAGAACTTCAAATGGATTTTGAGTGAGGGCTTAGATGTGTTTACCATTTTCCTCTGAGGCTTTATATTTTTAATTTAGTTGTTGCACAAATGACTTGGAAAAGCTATTATCTACAGAATCTCCTTAACATCTTCATTCACAGGATATTTCATAAGCTCCTTGAAGGAGCTTCTTGCATGCTCCAGAAATGGCCCTCTCTGAGGCAAGTCACTCAGACTACATTTACCACTGGGGAAGTTCCAACTGACTGGAATTTTTTAAATCAGTGAGCAAATGCAAACTCTCAAAGTGGCTCCCTAGCGTCAAAACGTTTCATGGAAAGTTGTTCTATGCCATCTCCCTGAAAGACTATCAAGTGGGGCTTGTGAGAGCTGAGTCGAAGAGAAAAGTACCAAGTGAGGATGCCCACTCATCTACTCAGTTGTCCTATCCATAACCAGTGGAGAGGCAAATGAAAGAATGACACACATAAAGTTTATATCTTTATTGACCCAGATCAAATAGAAGTCTACTCCATATCATTGAACTTGTCCATACCAGCCCCTGCCAAGAAGGTCATGAAGTACAGTCCAGTTAGCTTCACTCTTTCACAGTAAGAAGCTGTGAATAAAAGCACATGAGAGTTCTTGTCTTGCACTAAGTGTTGGATTAGTATTAGATAAGATTTTTAAATACCATATTTTATTAATTATTTGAGAATTGCATATAATGTACTTGATCATATTCACCCCAACTCCTCTCATATCCACCTCCCCATACTCAGTGCCAGTTTCACAACTTCACTTTAAAAAAAAAGGAACCTACCAAGTTAAATGTGAACTGCCCATATATACTTATCCACTGGAAAGTGATAAGCCTACTAGGGACCACACCCCTATGGAAAACTGACTCCCCCTCCTCCAGAAGCCATCAATTGATAATAGCACCCCAGGAGTGGGCTATGATGACCTTCCTGCCTCCATTCTACAATGTTGGCTGGCTAGACCTTGTGCAGATTTTATGCAGACCATCACAGCTAATATGAGTTCATAAATACAGCAATCTTGTCATGTCCAGAAGACACCGTTTCACTATGGTCCGCCCCAACCGCTGGTACTTACAGTATTTCTGCTCCCTCTTCTGTAGTGGTCCCTTAGCCTTGATGGGGGAAGGAGGCAAATACAGATGTCCCATTTCTGTCTGAGCACACCATGACACTTACTCTCTACCCTTTGGTCAGTTATGAATTTCCCAATTAACTACCATCCACTAGACAAAGAAACTTCTCTGATAAGATCAAAGAACTGACAAGTCTGTGGACTTAGAGATAGGAGTTTGTGAGGGCATTTGATACTATGTCAATCTAGGAAACTAATAGTACTTTCTAACCTTAGGGCCCTGTGAGATCCCCAACCATGTGTCCTCAGCCAAGTTTGTAATGCTAAACATGCATTTCCTCCTGTGGAGTGGGCCTTAAATACAACCAGCAAGCAGCTGGTTAGCCCCTAGCATTTATACCATTATTGCTCCTGTGTCATACCTTGCCACATTGGTCATTATTGTAATTTATAAATTTTACAGCTAAGGAAGAGTGTTGATGACTTTCTTTTACTGCCAGCTGCCTACATAATACCTTCCAGTACTATGAAAGTTCGCCAACAGAAAGGAAATCAAGTCAATTAGCACCAACTTGATTTCCTCATGTTCTACAACCAAAATAAATGATATCTTCAGCAATAAAGTCTTTTGTGGGCAACTAAGAGCAGTGACAATAGCCTGTATTAGTTTGGGGGTCTTCATGACACCCCTGACCAATAACTTGAGTGTTGTATCCCACAACTGGCATTGGACTTTTCATTTAACAAACTTCTGGGAAAGACATATTATTAGTCACTGTTCTGTTGACATAAAGGGACACCATGACCAAAGCAACTCTTAGAAAAGAAAGCATTTAGTTGAGGTTTGCTTACAGTTTCAGAGGGTTAGTACACTGGGATTATTTAAGAAAGCATGGCAGCATGTAAGCAGGCACTGGAGCAGTAGCTGAGAGTATTCCTAATCTTCAAACAGAGAGACAAAGAAAAAGACTGGGTCAGGGATTGTGGGGCAGTGGGCTGTGAGAGGCAGCTGGTACCTGGTATAGCTGGCTTTGAACCCCTCAGGGACAGTAGGAGTTTGGCCTTGCTCCTGGGCCCCTGGCTCCTTTCACATAGCTACAGCCCTCCACAGCCCCCTACAGAGAGGTCTATGGCCATCAGTCATGTAGAAACAGTGTGTCAGGCCTTCCCACATGTAGATGAGATATCTCCAAGCTCTCAGACCAAGCCAATAGGAGTTACCTGCTGCCAGACCCTGACCCACCCTAAAACTGTATATAAGAATCCTATCCGGGAGAAGTAAAGGTGTGCAAGAATTAATCTGGCATCTGAAAGTTTCTGTCACAAGAGCTGTTACACTACCACTTGGGAAGAGATCTGCTCTCCTGAAATGCCTTCAGGAGCCTCCCTGCACTCTTTGCTGGCTAGTCAGCTTCTCACTGGCTCAACGCAGCCTGACTCTGCGCAGAGTGACAGGTGCAACATCTAGGAGCAACTGGGTGGTGACAGGGGAACAGCAGGTGGAGGCAGCAGTGGAGGCAGCAGAGGCAATTCCCCCTCCCTGCTCACACTCTCTCCCCTTTGCCTGAACCCTCGCACCTGACCGGGCTGAGATCTAAAGCACCGAGGCCAACAAGGCATGGGTTTTTGAAACCTCAAAGCCTACTCCACCCGCAGTGATACACTTCCTCCAAAAAGGCTCACCTCCTTCAAAAAGACCACACCTACTAATCCTTCTAATCCTTAAAAAAAGTTACTCTCCATGATGAATCAGCCTATGGGTGGGGCCATTCTTATTCAAACCACCATAGACATTATTTAGGAAGCTTATAAAGTACTAGGTTTCCAGAAGGCACTTTCAAACATCCTTAATATTGATTATCTCTTCCTCCACCCTCTATATTGGTATTTTTAAATTTTGTATCAAAACTATAGATTTTACAGGTGATATGCACTCTATTGATCTCAAACAAAGCTATTTGAGGCTGAGTTTTTGGTTCCAGTACAAATCCCATGCACCACACACTGCTCACAAGAAAAATCATATACAGCTACATAGGGAAGCTGTATATTCCTTTGAGTGCACAGTTTGAGAGAGACCTATAAGTAAAGGTAGAATATAGCCAGTGGAGCAGAATGTAGATGTGGCAGGCAGTAGAACAATGTGAATGACGTCAAGGACACATGAGGATGTTCAGAAAGCACAAACAGTCAGATTTGTCTAGGGAGACACTATACAGAGGGACGATGTGAGTCACAGGCATAATTTAAAATTTTCTAATAACCACATGTAAGAAGTTTTCTAAAGCTGAACGATTTTTAATAAACTATTTAATTTAATATATGTAAAATGTTATCGTCTCAATTAGCAAGCAATTCAAAACTTATAGAGATATTTTACAGTTTTTTTTCTAAGACTTGCAAGCCATTACAATTCACACATTTCCAGCCAATTGAGGACCAGACACATGTGGGCTAGTGACTGTCATATTGGACAGTACACGTCTATTATGAAAAGACTAGAAAGTACAGAGCCATGAGTACAGCCAGTCTAAGGCATTTGTGGATAGTTAAGTTGGCCAAGGCCATCACAGAAGACACTTGAGCACTAGAGTGGTTTAATTGGGGTTGTCAGGAAGAGAAATAGACAGGGCATGAAGAAATCCAAGTGCAATGGAGAAAGAGCCTTTTAGGACACACCAAAATCTTCAATGTACAACAACCAGGAGTAATGATTGGAGAACAAATAGTCTGGAAGAAGAGACTAGGCAGAAGCAGAAGCCAGCAGAAACTAGGTGTTCAGTGATGGAAGGGAAGATATGCTTATAAAAGCAGTGAAGTCACTTGGCCCAGAACTGGACAGAAAAACCCACTCCAATGAGCTCTAAGGTTTCAAGGAAGAATAGGAACTCAGCTTCACCTTCAAATTAAAGGTTGTGAGTGTGCCCTCAAAAACACCAAGGGCTATTATTCAGATGATGAGATTTTTCACAGGAAAAGCAAAAGACGGTACAGTTGTGTGACTCAATTCTTGTGCAGTGGACCACAGATGTGGTGACCAGAATTGAGATCTGTTCTTGAATTACCATGTGCTTCAGGAAGTCACTGTGCTTTTTCTAGCATGAGTTTGCCTCTGTGTAGTGAGAACTTGATACAAATAACCTGTAAGAAGTCCCTCGTTCTGGATCACAGATCTAATACAGCAAAAGTTTCTGGCAATCAGATCACTGAAGTAACCAAGTAGCCATCACTCACAGGGGCACTCCAAGGTTTCCTGATACAAAGCTTAACCAGCAGAGTCTCCACTTATACCTACCTCACATGGAGTTAGTATGCAAGCCTCAGCTGGCTCCAGGTAAAATCTAAAGCCTGAAGACCACAATGAAGCTACCCGAAGTGATGACATCACATCAGTAGTGCCATCCCTTGGAAAGGTTAACATGCAAAGCATCTAAACAGAGAAAAACTATTTTTAGGTCATTCTAAATGAAAGCAAGCTTTGTTGCAATTACTGAGAAGTCCAAAGAGAGCAGGGAGATCTGTGTCTGTTAAATGTAAAATAAAGCCTTATTTAATAAATACAAGAGCTTTAGTGTTCTTTGAATCTGAATACACATGCCCAATTTTCAACAAGTTTAAGTACAAAACATTTTTTTAAAAAATCAAAAACTTTGACCTCTGTGCTCTCCCTTATAAAATTCAAGCTGCAGTTCTAGCAATAAGCTAATAGTCTGTAGAAAATATGTGTGCTTATAGATATCTTGACTGAATATAGTTATCTTGACCTTCTTACACAGTTAGAAGGTGGGTAATAAAATCATTTCACTCTTGCTCCACACTGGGCAGAAGGAGCAGTTAGAGCTCCCAAAAGATGAGCAAAACCTCTACCCAGGCTTTGGGAACTTGTGATGAATGCTGGATTCCTCCTGGAGCCTGCCTCCTGCTCTGGCTTAGCACTGTCTAGGACTTTCAGAAGGCTGGGCTGCCTGGAGAAGCAGCATACACTCTGAGAAACCTCAGGGAGGTGAGAACCCTACAGCTATCATTTGCTTTATGCAACCAGAACCTGTCTTTAAAAAAAAAAAAAAAACTGTCAATTGAAGTCTATTTTTTCGTTCACCTAGAAAGTTCGCTATTTAAAGGAACCATGCAGTGAATCCTTCTGTAGAACAAAGACCTTTTTGAGAATTCAAATGTATCTCAGTTGATAGGTTTTCTTAACCAAGAATTTCTAAATCTATCTCCTTCCTTAAAGGAAGGGCACTGGAGCACCCTGAAGCTCTTCAAACTAACCTTACTTTGGGAGCTGACTAGCAAGCTGGTGAACTAGACAAACTAGCTCCTCCCAAGACTGTCTATGCTATTAAACTCAAAACAAAATAGAAAGTAACCTAAGCCCCATCTTCAAGTGCCCAAGAGACAGCAGAATGACTAGGGAAAGTACAATGAACTGCCTTGTTTTCTTCAAAGGAATTGGATTTATCTGAATGACAAGAATTTTCAGTTGCTTAATTCTGCCACATGGTGTACCCAGAGCTTGGCAATTGATGCTAGGTAAGAACAGTACAGTTAGTAGCCCAGGTTTTTAAAAAGTGCATAGCATGAGCTCTGGGTATAGGATGGTCCTTCTGGAATGCCCACCATGAGAAAGGGGTGGTGTCTTACTTGACAACTCACAAAAGAAGAATGAGGTCCAGTCTTAGGATGAGGGTCTATGCCCTAGAGCACCGTCCCATGGCTGTGGCACATAGAGAATGAGTCTATGTCTTAAAGGATAATTTTGGCAGCCCACTAGAACATTTACTGAAAGAACTAACTCCATGACAGAATACAGCCCAATACAGGGTCCCCCATCTGGACAGGAGGCCTACTTTGACAACCAGAGCTCAACAGCGTGAGCTACTGAGTTAATCATATTCAGAGAGCTAAGGACTATCCTGGGGCAGCAGTGTTCCTTCGGGAATGTGGGTCTGGTGTTTGGGATAACAGGAGTAGATGGAGTCTGAGGATAACAAGCAGACTCTAGAATAAGGAAATTGGGTAAAACCAGCACCAAAATGGCATAAAAGTAGGCACTAGGGGCAACCCTGCATCCAGAGATGGCTGTGTCCCACTTAAAATGTGCCCATGGATTTACTGGAATCCCAATGTTCTAGTTTCATTCTCAAAAAACAACCTGAGGTGGGAAAGTTTTATTTCAGCTTACACTTAACAATCCTGAAAGTGAAGGAAGTACAGGCAGGAACCTGGAGCAGAAACCATAAAGAAACGCTATTTGCTTGCTCCCTCTTACACTCCTTTACACAATGCAGGCCTCCATTCCTAGGGGTGGTGCAACCCACTGTAGGCTGATCCCTCCCACATCAATCATTCACCAAGACAGTCTCTCATAGACATAGCTACAGGCTCACATGATAGAGGCAGCTCGTTAGCTGCAACTCTTAGTCTCCAGATGACTAAAATTGACAGTAAAACTAACCAGGACATGTGGTCATTTACAGGATCCTTGGACTATGAATGGCTTCATTTCCAACCCTGAGTAGTTGAGACCATGTCTTAGTTAGGTTTTTACTGCTATGAACAGACACCATGACCAAGACAAGTCTTATACAGAACAACATTTAATTGGGGCTGTCTTACAGGTTCAGTGGTTCAGTCCATTATCATCAAAGTGGAAGCAGGGCAATATCTAGTCAGGCATGATGCAGGCAGAGCTGAGAGTTCTACATCTTCATCTGAAGGCTGCTAGTGGAAGACTCAGTTCCAGGCAGTTAGGATAGGGTCTTAAAGCCCACACCCACAGTGACACACCTATAAATAGTGCCACTCCCTTGGCCAAGCATATTCAAATCATCACAGACCATTTCTTCAGCTTTAGCTTTAGCCCACATATGGCTTATGGTTCACAGACTGGATTAATGAGTAGGAAAGTTTCCAAACTGATAAACTGAGGCAGCCCTTGTCATCGTAGCTAAGTACCTGTCATAACCTGTACAGCCCAGGCAAGTGGGGCTCCGTCACAATCCAAGTGTCACCTGTGCTGCATCATTGATCCATTTAAAAAATCCAAATGTCACAATCTGTAAGAATGAAATGTGAAATCTGAGGAACAGCTCATGGTGCCTCAGCCACCCACTCAGAGAACACCCCATGCTGCATGGTGGACTCTCATGGGCCCAATACTCCTGTGTCATGAGCAAAAAGGTAGATACATGTATTTAGTTTATTCTATCATGCTGAAAGTCATCACACAAGGTTCACATTTAAAATTCTTAACTACAGCCCTAAGCCTATCTCCCCAAGGATGTATCTCAGCTGAAGGTCGGGTCCAGTTTCTCAGAACAGTCTCTCATTCGAGGATCAGTATCCTGAGGGAGACCCTCCAGCTATAGGACAGGTCAAAGTGATGTCTCTCCAGATATGCAGATATGTTCAGTGGGCACCATGGAGTTCTAGGACTGTGTCTGGTTGAGTGAGTGAGTGATGTCACTGGGTTCTGGTTATCATGGGCAGCCTTGGGATAGTGGCAATCTGACTACATTACTTTTATATGTCTAAAAGGTATGTTTTTTACTATGTCCATTACTCCCTGATGGTCCCTGCTTTGCTTCGCTATCATGGCAGCTACCATGAAGCCTTCTAGGAATGAGACCCCCATCTGCTGCTGCTGTTCTTTGTCCCCACCCCTGTGGCCCCTCTCCCCTAGGGGTAGATGTATAGTTAGGGGTGTCATCCACTTGCTTTTGACAGAACAAGAAGGACTCTGCCTTTGCCTTCTCTGCCATGTGCATGGCATTCACTCCTTTCTGGATGCTGCCCTTAGGAGCTGCCATCCTAACACTGGACTCTTGCCCCCTTTCTCCCAGACATCTGGTCTATATTAACTTTTCTACAGGGAATTAAAGTATGTCTAGCTTCAAAATACAAATAAATGGAAAGGAAAAGAATGGAAACAAATGTTTCTTCTTTTACTTCTCGGGTACAAGGACCTAATTGAGAATATTTCTTCATTTTGATAACATGATCATTGACCACACAAATCTCTGATTTTAGTTAATTCTTAAGTCCCCTTCTGTGATTTCTGCTCTTCTTTATTCAATACTGATTTACTCCACATTGATTCGCCCTAAGATACGCTCATGTGTTTTATTTTTAAGTGTTTAGTGTTTACGAGAATAGGATTGTAGGCTTACTTGGAAAATTGTTCCCACTGCTAAAAATTCCTGGCACCATGGAGTGAATAACTGAGGCATCTATCAAAAAAGGAGGCTTTCAAATGCTTTTAACAAATCCAGCCAGGAGGGAGGGATTACTCCACCAGGAAAAGAGCACCAGAAAAGGGAGGACTAAAAAATCCCAGTCAGGAGAGAGGAATAACTCCAACAACAGTATCTATCAGGAAGGGAGTCTCCTCAAAGCAGGATTGTCCAAATGGTACTAACAAATCACAGCTGGGCAGGAAGAAGAATTCCACCCTCCTACAGCAAGATAGGTTAACTCTGGTAACAATTAATTGACTGCTTTGAAATAGCAAGGAGAGAGGATTTTGAGTGTTTCCCAGTTTCCTACATGAAGAAATGATGCCTGCCTGAGATAGTGGATGTACTCCTTCTGCTAATTATGCACTGTATACCTGCAGGAAAATGTCACAATGCCTCTTAAAACTATGGGTCAATGTATTTGTTTTAAATTGTTGGCCACTCATGAAAGGGTGCTTTCAGATATGAAAAACAGACACTTCAGTGTACAGAAACAGCTGCCACTTGAAGACAAATCAGAAAAGAAGACATGGCATCTTGGAATGAAATATGTGGCAGTAGGAAACCATTTTGAATCTATTTTGGAGCCATGGGACCATGTTCTCCATGTGGCTTCGTAGGGGCACATCTGTGGTGAAAGCACCAGGCACCTCCTTGGTTTACTTCTCTCTTTATCCTGTGACCCCAGGCCTCTCTCGCTTGACCTAGTCACATCCACAAAGCCACCTGCTTGCTATTCATTCACTCGTTTCCTTCTGATGGTGCGGTCTTTTTATTCTCCTCTCAGCTGCCTCTCCTGCTCTACAGAATCGACATCAACCGGAAAATTTCATCTTGCACTGGGGACAGCCAGTGCATGATCTACAGCTCCTCTCTCTTCAGCCCAACCTTTGCTCCTCAGCCTTCCCTCAGCCCTCAGCCCTCAGCCCTCAGCCCTCAGCCCTCAGCCCTC
>NW_021604607.1:1674060-1716118 GCF_004785775.1 Grammomys surdaster | reverse complement strand
AGCCCTCAGCCCTCAGCCCTCAGCCCTCAGCCCTCAGCCCTCAGCCCATCAATCAAGACCTCAGGTAACCTCCCTGGTCAAATCTAAACCAAACTGCTCCTGTGGGAACCACAGCATTCTCCCATTTGGAAGAGGAAGCTGTCTGCCCAGAGGCTTAGGCTGCGAGCTCCATTTGCATGAATAAACAGCTCTGAAGGGTTCAGCTGAAGCTTTTACAGAAACACTCTCCAAAACATGTTCCGCGCTGCATTATCCGCAGCGATAAAGATTCCGGAATCGGAATTTGGCTGTCAGTTTTATTGATGTTGTATGGGGTACAGTAGAATACAGCTTTCTCTTTCGGAAATTTATTGGCATGGCATGCAGAGAGCAATAAAACCGTGTTTTTAATCAGTAAGCCAAGCGGACATGATTCCAACAGAAATATAGGAAGCAAACATGCCATAGTAAGAAGCTTTCTCCCTCCACTGCCCTTGTGTTTTGAGAGCTCTGATGAAATAATGGTAGGGAGAGGTGCTTGGTGGGACTGTCCTCAAGACTAGAACCAGTGAATCCTGTTTGCATTACTCCTTCTGGTCTCATGATTCTAAGAAACTGTTGAATGAAAGCATTTTTCAGCAATGAAGTTTCCGAAATTCCTCTGCGTTATCTGCAAGAAAGAAACTGCTGATGGGTGGCCTGGTGATAACAGAGAAGGCAGAGCATTCTTCCAAGAGAAGCAAGGTGTACTGCCTTGCTTCCCAACAGAGAAGCGGTTAGGATGCAAATGCCCCTTCTATGCAATATTGCCCCAAGGAAAGGGCATTCTGCATCAACTGACTTGGTTGTTGCCCTGGTCGATTTACTCCATCTCTTTGTGACCCAGTGTCTTATGTTGCCAAAAAGAAGCACTCATTTTACCCCCACTGTCCTTCTGTCATGTGGAATAAAGTCATAGGTGGCTGTGGGTAGCTCACACAGCCACTTATGAAGGCAGCAAGTTCCCTCTGTCACCCGCTGACTGAAGTCTGCTCTCAGAAAGTGCACTTCGGTTTTCCTGGTGGCTAAGGCAATCCCTTTTATACAGACCCATGCTCAACCAGGCTATTTCTCACATGTGTGTGTTCACCAGAAATGTCCTAATTCACTTCCTTCAGAGCCTTGGTCCCAGAAGTCTTGAGCCATTTCAAGTACTCTACAAATGTTGAATATTGATCCTTTCCTTGAATTAGCATGTCCTAAGTTATCTTGATGATCATACACCACTTGGCTCTGTCTGGTTTTGCTATGGCTGTTACTCTTTTCTCAATTCTTAGGTCTGCTCAGCTTTTAGGACAACTGTAAGAATACTTAAGTAGTGGCTTTGAGTCTGAAGAAAAACTTCTTATAAATACTCCCTCAAATGACATGAGATGCCCATGAATTAACCATAGGAGAAAGCTAGATTCAGAAACTGCAATCAGCTGCCTGTGGAAGGTGATGTTGGGTGAGAAAGATCTTCTCAGTGACTTGGAAACATTCTTGTTGCAGCCTTCTTTCTCCTACTCACATGCTTTCTGACTGTCATTTGCCAACTTGTTTCCTCAATTCCAAATAGCTTCCTGCCCATTTTCAAAACCAAGCTAAGATCACTTTAGAACTGTTGGTGACTGCTTTCTTGGTGCTCTCTTGACGAAATCTCTTAACAAGATAGGAATGATTATTCCAGTTGTGTTAAAGAAGAAACTGAAACAGAGTTGGGGGAAGAATTGAGGGCCCTGAAGGGCATAGAAACTCCACAAAAAGACCAACAGAGTCAAGTAACCTGGACCCTTGGGGCTCTCAGAGACTGAACCACCAACCAAAGACCACACCCTGACTGGACTGGGGCCCCCTGGACATATGTAGCAGACGTGCAGCACGGTCTTCATATTAGTCCCCCAACAACTGGAGCAGGAGCTACCCCTAAATCTGTTGCCTATCTTCAGAATATGATCTCCTAACTGGGCTCCCTTATCTGGCCTTAGTGGGAGAGGATGTGCCTAGCGCTGCAGAGACTTGATGTACCAGAATGGGGGGGATACCCAGAGAGGGGCTTCTAACCTCTCAGAGAAGGGGAAGGATGTGGGGAGAGGGGTTGTATGAGGGGGAAGACTGGGAGACAACATTCAGGATGTAGAGTGAATAAATAAGTTAATTTAAAAAACAACACCTGGCATAATCTTCTGCTGATATAAGTTATACTATTAAAGCAGAATCCAGTTATTAATCTTATAGTGGCAGGTGCTCACAAACACACACACATATACACACATATATACACTACACACACCATATACACATCACACACACATACACACATCACACTCTCACACACACGCATACACGTACACACACACACCACTATACGTGAACCTGAAAAACAGCCAGTCCTAAGCCTTAAGCTTTTCCTTTTTCCTTTTTCTTTTCCAGATCTCTCACCTATCTCCCTGTCAAAGTAATCCCGGCACAAGCTTTCAGGGGACTTAATGAGGTCATAAAAATGTAAGTAAGATACTGCATATCAAAAGCCATTTATAATTGAAACAATTAATTTTTTCTAAGAGAAAATGTAGCTGCAAAGGGATAATTTTTCTAGGAGAGAAACTGTGTTTAGGAAACCCAACTATTTTTATCTTTACAATACAAATAATATCTAGCAGCCTTTGAAGAAATGGTATGATTTTCAAGAGTCATTAAAATCCAGATAATTAACCTTGCTTCAAAGAATTGAATGCATTTTGATAAGTGATGATATTCTTTTTAAGTAGAAAAGAGATAGGTTTCAATCATAAAAGTCCCTCTCTGCTACAGCAGCTGTTCTCTAATGTCAATCTTTTTTGATAATTCCCACATTGATGAAAACATGTTAGAAGTTTTTTGTACATCATAAGATAATCATTGTATCTAAAATAGAATAAGTGCAGGATAAAAGTGCAGTATTTCTACCTATGCCAATGAAAAGCATGTACCAAAAGCATGAACCAAAAGTGTGAAGCGACCCCATGATGCTGTATGATCTCGTGTTACTCTGAGGGCCTCTTGTTCCTGGGTCTCAGCTTCTAGAGCTTCGTAGACCTCATACTCAGATAGAAGGCTCTCTAGGAAAAAGAACAACTGTATCATCCTCATTAGCATTAGCCTGAACCAAACTGGCTCAGCTACTGACCAGTTGTTCCTCCCCACCAGCCACCACTAAACAATCCAAGTGACTGTTAAAACAGAACACTTACCCTAGAAAGACTGTACTGACCATCTTAACTCTGCTGTTCCTTAAGGTATTACCAAGCAGTAATAAATTTAAGAATATTTTTATTATCAAAAGTACTTTCTGCTCTGGCTGAGGAGTGGAGTTCAGTTCTCAGCATCCACGTTCTGTGGCTGCCAGTAACTCCAGCTCCAGGGGGTTCAATGTCATCTTCCAACTTCTGAGGGTATCTTCACACACATTCACATACACAGAAATATATACAACACAGGAAATAAATCTTTAAAACTCTTAAGTCCTCAATAACAGCATGGTTACAAGAAACTCACTGTGGGTTTGTGTGTTAGATGTTGAGTGTTCGTAACTTTTAATGCATTGAGACTTCGTATTTAAAGCAACTCTGCTAAGCAAACTACCAGATATGGATGAGATGAAACAGCCCAGGAGCCATCCATTGCAATGCTGTTGCCTTTCTGTGAGCTAAAGTTCTCATGGAGTCTAGAGCCTTCTGTGAGCATTAACCTTAGGAATGCACAAACCCACACTTGTGGATTGGAGACTTTTTTCTCACTTGCCAGTAAATGGCAGCTTTTGTGGGTATTTTGACATTACCACCATGCTTGGGTTTGATCTATGCCAAAACGATTCATTTACTTTTGTGCCTTTCTTAAGAAATATATTTAACCTGTAGTCCACTTGCACCCTTATTCATTCAATCTGTAGCTACGTACTAGGCAATATGAAGCTACCAGGGACTCACGTACCAAGCAATATGAAGCTACCAGGGACTCAGATAAGAGTAGAAGGAATTCCTCATCGTGAATTTGTTTATAGACTGAGACACTAGAGGAAAAGGATGCTCAGAATCCATAAGGTGATTCCACCATCCATGCACTATACCTATCTTGAAAGAGCCTCAGAAATGGGTTTTGAGAAATCAAGAGTTAAGCTATGAAACAGCTAATCCAATCCAAATTAAAGCCTCACTGAAGTGATGCATGGGTACTTCAGAGATCTCAACTGCAGCCTGCCATCATCATGTAATTAGCATATTGCTTTCTAGAGGTGTCAAGCAAGGGAACCTGATCAGACAATTTTTAAAGGTCCTATGCACTTCCAACAATGTATGATTCAGAGTCAGACAAATGAGAGAACAGCCTTTTGTATAAATTAGGGTGACCAAAACTCATATTTCAATGGCACTGGAATTGTAGATATCCACTGGTACTCCTACAGGAAAATGTTAGCCTTTAATGATGTAAGGACAACTTCTACATTCCTGTTCCTTCTCAGAGGAGTCACACACAGAGAGATCATTATCACAAGGACATATTCATGTCTCTCATGTGTACTTTTTTTTCCTCTTCCCTAGTGAAATTTCTCAGAGTGATTCCCTGGAAAGGATAGAAGCTAATGCCTTTGACAACCTCCTCAATTTGTCTGAAATGTAAGCATCAGCTAACAGATAGCTTATTGCTATATGCTATTACTCTGGCTGCTGGGAGCCCACTTGGTATTTGTGTTCAAGCATCCAATGCTAGGAATCCAAGAGGCAAAGATGACAACAATTACTAGGTCTGTGCAGTCACTAATCTCTCTCACTGCAGAGGCCTGAAAGTTGCCATGGTGACAACTGCTTCTCCCTAGGAACTGTGTTAACTCTGAAACATCAACAACACAATGCTGGAAATTAAAATTGACATTGTGAAGTCCTGCCAAGTAACTCTTGCCTCATGGTGGCTGGGGGATGGGTATAGAATACTTGGAGTAGGAGGGATGTTGGAAAGGAGCTTAGAGATCTTGAGTTGGCTCATAAGGGACTGTTTAGGCCCAGTCATTCTTTCAAGTAAGTGCTTCGCTAATAGTAACCATGTGTTAACCTTGGGTTAAGCCTGTGAACATTGGACTCATTGGACTCATTAGACTCTGATTAGTGTTAGTATTGTTAGATTTAGTCTTAAAAGTACATGTTTCCAAATGATGAGACACAGACATGCCCAACTCAAGATGTTGAGAGATGAATGGCTCGATTCCGCTTCCAAGTGATGAACCTACATTAACAACTCACTTGCCTGATATCATACAGCAGGTTAGTATCAGAGCTGGACTAGACACTGGGTCACATGACTTACAAACCAGGCTTCCTATGCCACCACAGAGGGCTCCCACCAGGGGCTTCCTGCAGGACCCTCAGACTCCCCCATAGGCAAGTCAAAAGGAAGAGAAGTGACATACATCGAATACTTGTACTCTCCTGTGCTTGGCATTTCCTCTAGGTTGTATCACTACTCTCATGACTGCTCAGCATAGTTAGACATTTACCATTTTGTCCAGAGAACAGAATGGAAGCTGGGAGAGTATGTGGATACTTTAGACATTAGCTGGGCTGAGACTCAACTCCAGCCCCATCTTTCTCCAAAGCTTGTATGTTTTCCATTATACCAGAAGGTCTCCATCAATGGTCCAGTGAGTAATTATCTAAGCAGGTTAACTGATAAGCACACAAGTACCTGCTCTATTGCCTGTCTTGGCTAAGAGCTGCTGGAACACAGAGGAGCTGAAATACAAATATCTACCAGGACATGACAGTACAGCCAGATAATTGAGAGTAATTCACCAAACAATTACAGAAAAAGCCAAACAATGAGTATTTAAATTTCAAAGAAATTTTGTGCATTGTGCATAGGGTTCATTCTTTGGTAGATGTCTGTGCAATCCCAGACCTGAAATTCTGCAACATTAACAGGCTTTCTGGATAAAGCTAAAGCATCATCAGGACAACAAGCAATAAACAAAGCAAGACATCAACTGGAAGAAAAATAAAGCCCTCTCCAGGGGAGGTCTTTGGGCTCCTAAAGGAGGCTCTGAGACTTGCATGCTAACCTCATGCAGGCTCTGTGCTTTGTCCACAGTGGTATCTTGCATAGCTAGGGCAGTGCTTGATACAGACACTCAGTAAATATTGGTAGAATGTGTGACTGTATGAGTAGCTGTTCTATGGTTAGACTTCAAAGGATTTTTACAAGGGAAAAGTTCCTACCTCTCACTCATTTGGCTGGTGATTGCTTGATTCAGTTATTAGAAGAATCACTACTGCAGAGAAACTCACATCCAAAGACTCCAACCTTATGTCCATGTTCCAAGTGTCAATAAACACTATAGTACGGTAGAATGAGCATTATACTTGGAATCAGAAAAACTAGATCCCATTCAAGTCCTGTTGCTCTTCAACAGGATAAGTTACTCAACTTTCACCATCAACACTGGCAGAGACTTTAGTGTAAACCAGTCACATTCATTCCCCCAGAACCCACCCTACTGATGGATTATTGTAAAGGAAACCAGAAGCAAGAGAAAATAAACCAGTGGAGGCTTGTAAGAGTGATGGGGGAAGGTATCATCATCATCATCATCATCAAAGAAGGGCACACTAGCTCAGGGAAGCTAGGAGGATGGGAATTATACATAAAAAATATCTACAGAATGCACATAAGATTCCAGAAATCTGAATCCCAAGGCATCTGTCCTGTGCTATTCTGGAGGTGTGCCTATCTGGATAATTTCACAGTATGCTTACCAACTCGTATCAACAGACCTGGTTTGCCTCCAAGGTGCCATATTTATTTGTTTATTCTCCCGAAAACATCACATCCTATCTTGCCCAGTGTGCAGGCTCCATAGCAAGCAAGCTCTACTTTGGCCAGTAGCCCTGGAACTTGGTGTTACCTAGTGTGGAGGAGCAGAAGTAGAGATACGCACAGATAAATTCCCAGCTAAGATGCCTACACTGTCATTTTGGAAGGGAGAGCACAGCTTCTCGGAACTTGTTGGCAGGGCCCTGAGGATAGCCCAGCATTCTGGGAACTTGTGGTAGGCATTGGCAGCAGTTGATGTCATTGGTGGGATTTTAGTCAAGAATGCCTGGTGACCAGTGCATCCTGACATCTACTAAGCCACTGCCCATTCCCCCTTCTCTCTTCACAGACTGATCCAGAACACAAAAAACCTGCTATACATTGAACCCGGTGCTTTTACAAACCTCCCTCGGTTAAAATACCTGTGAGAAAATGTTCCTTTATAAACATCTGTGGAGGGGAAGATGGGTATCTGTGAAATTAAAAGTGATCAAAATGTCAGAAGACATTGGGGGGGTTGTTTTTAAGATTTTTGTTTCACCTTTTTTATTATGTGTCTATATGTGGGTCTGAGTGTGGGTTTGTACACGAGTGCAGTGCCCACAATGGACAGCAGAGGACATAGGGTGCTCTGGAGCTTAAGTTACAGGCAGTTGTGAGCTGCTGTGTGGGTGCTGGGAACTGACCTCTGGTCACCTGGAAGAGCAGCAAGCATTCTTAACTACTCACCACAGAGCCAGCTCTGCAGTGCCCTGAGGAAGGTTTTTGACCAAGAGTCAACATTGTGTTTGCCTGTCTCTCCTTGTTAGCCTTCTGGTTTAAATTTAATCAGTATTTCTTATTTTTACTATTCTGGGAGTTTTCACACACACATATAAAGGGCTCCCCTCACTCCTTCTGCCTCACACATCAGAGGAGAACACTGCCCCTTTGCAGTGGGTTTTAAAATTAGAAATGGGAGTGGGGGGTTCACAACAGTCATACAGGACCAAAGAGAACTTCTAAGGTGAGTGGTAGCAAGCAAAGCTGGGGAAATCGATTCCGATTTGGTTTCTCCCACTGCACAAGTGAGTCTCCTCTCTTTCATCTCATTAGTTCATTCATTCATCAAGGGAAAACTTTTCTAAGTAGTGCCTGAGGTAGGCACAGTACCACGTAAACTCAATCTTTATTTTCTGTTTCCCATTAAATCCCACCAAGGATACTGGCTAGCATGACAAATCAAATTCCACTGTAGTCCAACACCAACCAGCCCTACCAGCAATACGAGAATCCTAAAATGTCCTACAGTCTTAGCTGTGTTGGCGATGGATCTTCTGCCATAACAAGTCATCCCTACTACACAGAAAAGTTTACACCTTCTGAACAGAGAGGCCCTTCTCTCTACTTTGTGATAAACTAAATTTCAGGAGTCCCCAAGGGACTACCACTTCTACCACCATCCAAATGAAAAGCAAAAAGAAAGCAGAGGATGAGGAAGGGGCCTGTCTGTAATGACCTACACAGTCAGTCTTGTTCCGAGGAGCCATGCAGAAGCTGTAGCTGGCTGTGGTTTAGTTTTCTATGAGTAATTGTAACTTCCATGGAACCTTGAGCACATAAGCATCCACCAGTTCAGAAGGCATTAAGGATAACTCAGACCAAAATTTGACCAGTACAGCCTCTTACTAACCCATTGACTTTCTTAAATAGCATTTTATTACAAATTATGGGATACCCCAATTCAAGTCCACACTACGGTCTGAACTTTCTGCTAACCCTAATGTAGATAAGGCATGAATTGACTCTAAACACCTTTATCGCTGTAGCATAATTATTCATATAAATAAACAGTAGCACATAGATGAACAAGTATGGAGAGAAACCTGCTGGGTATCATTGTCATCAAGGGCCAGGCAGTTCCTGTCAGTTGTCGCGAGCCTATTTCTACTGAGCTTAAAACTCCACTAGCAGAAGTCCAGATGCCTACATGCCTCTGAAGGAATCTCATTCTTATAATGAAGTGTTCTTCAGTTCCATCTGTCACATGAGCCGCTCTCTTCTTTAGAGGTTAAATAAAAAGCAGGAGGCTTAAACATCTCCAACCACAAAAGGAATGTTCAATGATTTCAATGAGATACTAGGAAGAACTTCCTAAACCACAAATTAGCTAAGTAAAAACTTAGGTTTCTCAAAACGTTAATCTTCCTGCAAAGTTTTAGTTAAAACCTACTCTAAAAAAGAAGGTTCCTTTCTGGAACTTAGTGTGGAGCACAGTAATTATCAGAGGAAATGGACTGCAATACAACAGGAAAATACAATGGCTTTAAAGGAAAGACAGGCTGAAAATGCAAAGGCAAAAGACCCAAAAGCATGGTCTCCGCCCTAAACCTCTAAACAGGAACCCTTACAGGAACTTCTCCTAGCGATGGGACCTTTTCAATTCTGACAGTCTTCATTAGCTAGAAGTGTAAATCATAAAGCTAAACTCAGTATTATAAAGTTTAATGAGGAAGCAGTGTCTGCAGAGTGCTTTCCTCCTCACCTTCATGTTTGTAACATAACAATAATTGCTTATGCTCTCTGCCCACATCACCACCCTGCCCTGAATCACAGGAGCATCTGTAACACAGGCATCCGAACCCTTCCAGATGTTACAAAGATCTCCTCCTCTGAATTTAATTTCATTCTGTAAGTATCAGGCTGATTGCTATGCATAACCATTTCCTATTTGCAGCTAAAATTTGGAAAGTAAATATTTCTCATTTCTTTCCCCAAGGGAAATCTGTGATAACTTACACATAACCACCATACCAGGGAATGCTTTCCAAGGGATGAATAACGAGTCCGTCACACTGTGAGTATACCCTCTAGATTCTTGCTCTGCCACACAGCCTGCTGCAACTGTCACATCTAGTCTGAGGTCAGTGTTAGGCTCTGTGTTTCACCACATTCCTTTGTCTCTGACAACTTAATCTAGACTGCCAACTATGGAAGCTACAGGAAAGGACAGCTGCAGGGCCATATGCTAACGCGACTGCAAACTGCTGGGTCCTGAGGATGGGCAGCATTGACTTCCTTGTGAGTGAAGTTCTTCCTGCTCAAGGGTAACTCTTTAAGGCTGGACCTTTATTCAAAGATCAGAATATAAAACTGCCTGCAATTTAGACCTAAATTTAATCAGGAACCGAGAGTTACCCCTCATAGGTTTGGGAATACAATGGAGACGGAGCTAAACAGGAGTGAGAGGGTGGAAACGTTCAAGACGTGTCGTGACAATTCCTGGGGAACTGTGAGCTCCCAGAGAGTCTTTTCCATAGAACAGGATTCTGCATGTATGCAAAAGAGCTGCATAATATTGGTTTTGTAGAGCTATTACCTAATGCTGGTTGTGATTTTAAGTGGAACAGTGCACACCAGTAAGGTATAATTGCCCCTCCTCTGAAGCTAATAGGGACTCTGGGATCCACTCCTCCCAGAGTGCCCGTGGGCCATTGTGCTCCATGTCCCTCCCTGTTCTTGGCCCTTCATCTCAAAGGGGTGTGATTAGTCATTTGCTCTGCACTTGTTCTCAGTTGAATGGGCCCTTGTGTAAATGAAGGGTGTGTGGAGCACCCCACTGGATAAAGGGGACTACACTTGCTGAGGAAAGTTCAACTCCTTAATTAGAAAATAATGAAAGCAAGCCTTCTCCTTTCATTATTACCTGAATTTGTGATTTTACTCTTGCTGGAACCAGTCTGGCCCACCCCCACCCAAATCTTTACCAACTGTGAGCTCATTTAATGAAAACAAAACACTTCTCGTGGCATAATAAAGGCTCTGAGGGCCTAAAGTTAAAATTATGCATTATCCTTGTATGTCCCTTAGCAGCCCCTGTGGCTTTTCATTAAGTCTCAAGAGGCCACCTTGACACATCCCAATCCACCCAACCTGCTTCCTGTGAGCACCACTTAGCTGTGCAACTTTTTCAATATTCTGGATGATGATGGGTTCAGCCAATCACACAAAACAAGCAACCTCGATCTTCACTTGAACTCCTCAAGTTAGGGAAAGGTCATGCCAATTGCTTTTTCTAAGACCCTGTAAAATGTGACAAGATTTATGGCTACACCTATGACAAAATCACAGGACAAAGGCAACTGGGTATGGCAACTCAGCGTTAGTCCCAGCTCCAAATATAGCCAACCATGTAGTGTCATTCAGGTTGGGTCTACAAAGCCCAGGCACCTTCTCTATTCAGTGAGATTATTGACGCTTCCTTTCAAAGATCTAACCACACTCACACTGTGTCAAAGACATAGTTTTGAATCACAATTGCCATAATTAACCACAGTTATCAGCGCAAACTAACAACCCAGAGCAAGTCAGTTGGTGAGCCCATCTCCAACAGATGGATTTTGTTAATGCTTGTTCTAGTTTGATTTTCTGTTGCTGTGATAAAACACTCTGAGCAAAAGCAATTTGGGTGGAGGAATGGTTTATTTTCTTACACTTCCAGGTCTCAGTCTATTATTAAGGGAACTGAGAGCAACAGAAATGGAAGAATGCAGTATGCTGGCTTGTTCTTTGGCTCATTCCCAGGCCTTTGCCCCACTAGCTTTCTTACACAGCCCAGGCCTAGGGATGGTGTCGCCAACAATGGCCTTTGCCCTCCCATATCAATCACCAGTCAAGACAATGCGCCATAAAGGTGCCCATAGACCAACTTGATCTAGACAATTACTCAGCTAAGCTTTTCTCTACCAGGTATTCTACGTTCCTTTCTATTGCTGTGAAACACCATAACTTGGGAAGAAAGAAGTTCATTTGACTTACACATCCAAATCACAGTCAATCTATGGGGAAATCCAGGGCAGAAACTCAAGCAGGAATAGAAGCAGCAACCATGAAGAAATAGATTTTAGCTTATGTACTCCCCTTCCATGCCCCCTCTCCTCCCTAGGAGGTCCCTCTGCTTTGTTCTGTTCTGCTCAGCTCTGGATCCCTCAAGGAGCTCAGGCAAGTTGTCCTGATTCATCTGCCTGAATTGCTATGACTAGATTCGCCCAAATATTGTCACAGAAGCACTGCAAAGGCAATGTTATAATCCAAGCCATCCATCCTGTCACACTGTCTCAGTACTTGGCTCCTGCTTAAGGTGTGATCTAACACATGTACTTCCTCTTTGTTCTTCCCAAGTCAACTGTGTTGGGATTCTTTAAGCTGTGACATGCCATTGACCAAACCTTTTAACACCTGTTGTTTCTTAGAATTACAAAAAGAATTACACAGTGATTGTTTGTACATCCCATCATTTTTCTATACTTACTAACTCGTCGTTTCTCCTGCATGCTTTCTCTTGTTCTCTCTGTCTGTTTTCAAGTCTTACATGGAATGTGGATTTCTCAAAACTGTATCTGCCACATTAGAATCTATTAGTGTCATCTTTCTTTATGAAACCTGCTGTCTTCTTTAATGTGGCATATGGTAAAGTCACTTAAGTTGACATGTACTTGACTGAGGTAGGGGACCGCGCAAATAGCTCAGGCCTGCTGAAAGACAGGCAGCTCAGGCAACTCAGAACCTGGGAGACCCATAGAAATGGAGGACCCAGATTATTCAAATCAGGTTCATAGCAGCACATATGAGTCAGACAGCAGCAGCTATCCACACAGCCCCTGCCAGGGCATGCACTGAAAAATGGATTTTGTTCACAATGACTTACTCAGCTAAAAAGAACCCTGGCCATGTAGCAGACAAAGGGTAAGTGTGGTATCCCTCTTCTTTAGGGCACTTTTCCTCTGCTCATTTGGTTTAATAGAAAGAAAAACAGTAAGGAGGGAAAAAGGAAAGTTGTGTACATGTCTTCTGCCAGCAAGCAAAGACCTAAATTACCAGGCATTGTCTTTCCACAAACATAATCTCTCTTCTTTGAAATCAACCAAAAGCTGAGTGACCACATGACTCAAGAGAATGTCTAACATTGTTATATAAACCCAGAAGCACTGGGCAGCACCTCAGACTTATTCAAAGGGGAAAACAACATTCAGAAGAACAGCATCATCTGTAAGTAATTTCTAACTCCCAAATCTTACTTGGAATGAAAAGATGGCAGTCTCTCTATTTGATTTGCAATTATTGATATCTGAACTGAGAACCTAGACAATGCCTGCAAGTATGGGGTTGCTGCTGTGACAAAGAAGCAAGGGGACCTTTGTCTCATCTCTGTGCCAAAGAAGCCCCCCTCTTTTCTTTCTGTCACTGTGAAGTTTGGAGAAAACAGTATCTGAAGTGACTCTCCAGATGTTTTTAAAGGCGTTGAAGGCACTGTGCGAACCTGACAGCATGAGGCCTCCCACTCATGTCCACACATTCTCCAAACCAAGGAAGCTGTTCTTTTAATCAAGGCAAGACAGCATTCTCCATTGTGTTCTGCTGAATATAGTACACTGACAACACAGAGCACTCACAGCTGAAAGGGAAACAGAAAACCACTGTCCAGAAAATTCCAACAGACATGACCCAGACTACTCAAAAATAAATACAAAGAAATGCATAACAGTAGCCCCACAGAAGGAGACTAAGGCCAACCCAGTGAATGCACTGGAGAAGAAGCCCAAGTCACTGGCCTAGCCTGCTCTGCATAATCAGAAAGGCCCCACTACAATGGAGGGAAGTAACAACTCATTTAAACATGGGCCTAGAGCTCAGAGATATCCTGTCTACGTCTTGTAAAGGGAACCCTTCTCTCTGCTCTACACAGGGGCCTTGAGACCACTGCATTGGTTTAGTTTCAGAATCTACTTCTAAGTGGTTGATATATGTTTACTCACAACAGCTTTAAAAGATGATACTATTATTATCATCATCCCTATTTTTGTATGACAAAATTAAGGTTAAATAACTTACCCAAAGTAATTCAGCTTTGAAGAAGCAGAGTGGGATTAGAGCCCAGGCAGCTGGGTTTAGTGCCTGAACACTTGACCACAAAGCCACATGTACAACACTGGCTCTATGAGGCCAGGAAGAAGGAACTCTATCCTAACATAAGCCCAGAAACACTGTGCAGCGCCCCAGAATGATTCAAAGGGGAAGGCAATGTTCAGAAGTACAGTATCATCTGTAATTAATTTCTAACTCCTGAATCTTACTTGGAATTAAAATCAACTGTACCAACAATGAAAGCACAATCTGCAGAGGTGGCCCAGCAGTTAAGGCTGCTCTTCCAGAGGACCAGGGTTCATTTCTTAGCTCTTACCTGGCAGCTCACAACTGTCTATAACTCCAGTTCCAGGCTATCTGATGCCCTCTTCTGGACTCTGTGGGTACCAGTCATACAATGTGGTGCACAGACATACACATGCAGGAAAAACAACCATATACACTAAATAAAATAATAGTAAAAAAAAAAATTTTTAAAGCTAAGATCAGGGTAGCAAACTATAGCAAAGAGAAAAGGGTTTCCAGGCAACAACAAACAGCTTTGCTTTGCTGAACCCCTGGGAAGGAATGCTTTGTCCTAACCCATCAGAGGTGTGACTCTACCACTGTGAGTAGAGGAGATGGAGGAAGGACTAGACTATGGACCACAGGATTGGCACCATGGATAAGACCCATCACATTTGGACACACTCTTAGACAGGGGTTCCCAATTGGGTGAAGCGAGGCTGGGTTACACACGCAGTGGGACTGAGTCTGAAGCCTCATGTACAGCACGGCTAATGTCACTCAAACTTGCATGATTCTGTTTAAGTGGATGGTGGCCCATGCTTCAACAGTGCTGGTCTAGACACTGAAAACTTAGATTTCGGAGGAAACAGAGTTGTGACTCTTTCATTGAACAGCGATATCTGTAAGTACCCCTGCCATGACAGGAGGTTGACAAAGAGCAATATTCTAAGTATAACACTTTTTAAAAGGTCTTGTGGGATTCAGTTGCCAACAAGGTGAGAAAGCTGTATGTAATTACCTAAAATGACAGGTCTGAAAAAGATCTATCCCTTTATGTTTTAC
This sequence comes from Grammomys surdaster, assembly GCF_004785775.1. Lineage (NCBI taxonomy): Eukaryota > Metazoa > Chordata > Mammalia > Rodentia > Muridae > Grammomys > Grammomys surdaster. Next base: position 1,701,304 of record NW_021604607.1, on the reverse strand, counting down.
ACTAGAAAATAATAGGGGAAACTACTGGAAAATAGTTCATCCAACAATCTAATATGGGTCACAGGAGTTCCTGTGTACAGTTGTACACAGAAAAGAATCCCAGAAGTTAGGGAGGGCTCTCTTTACCATGGATGCCAAAGCTGATGGTTTTAGGTCCCTCAAGCATTCGAGGCTCCTAGTTTGGTGGGGTTGGAGTGGGGGTTAGTTAACCACTGTATATTTATTGAACAGGTTATGGAGCATGGTGCAATATTACAATAATATACACAATATATATCAATCAAACAAGTGTGATTAGCATTTCAATTTCTTCATTGTTACTGTGTCTGGAGCCTTTGTGCTTCTTTTTCCTAATTCTTCATAAAATGTGTAGCAGGGGTTTAACTACCTCACTCCTCAGCTCTTTCTTAATCTAATGAGCAGGTTGCAGGGATTATTTGTAATCTCTAATTTAGATTTCCTGAGTTTCCCATTTGGACATCATGCTTCAGCATGAATGCCACCTCTATCTGTTGTCAAAGGTTTGCTATGGTTGCTGGGAAGAAATAACACATCCACATGCTACACGTACATGCAGCAGGAAGGTAGGCATCTATGTTGGCCTGAATCAATAGAGACTAGAGAAACCTTGGGGACATAGGAGCAGGTGTCTGAATCATTTTTCCCTGGGCTCCTTTCTGGCTCTCGCACTTCAGCATGGCTGCGGGATAGGGCCTCTTATGTCTCAGTCTGAGCAGGTGTGTGTGTGTGTGTGTGTGTGTGTGTGTGTGTGTGTGTGTTTCACGTATGGGGTTTGTTTTATAGATACCTTATATTTTTCTATAAAATAACGGAACACAATAACCATCCATACCCTAACTGATGGCAATGTCCTCCAGCATGTCTCACTTGCTCCACACCATTTCACTTTTTAAAATGTTGGTTGCTCTCAACTACATTGCTTTCTCTACTTGCTAATAGAGCTTAAAGAACTATTTGCAGACGTTTAGATTTTTGGGACTACGAAGCCAGTTTGGTATCAACAAAACCATGAGCCCACATACAGAAATAGAGAGTGAACCGGTGACCCAGCGCTGCAACTTTGCAACCCACAGAGACCACCGGACCAGGGATCTACAGGGTCCCTCTGAGCCAGCCTGGCAGCTCAGCCTTGAGTCCAACCCACAGCCCACGACCCTGACCCACCACTCCTCATCCCCAACCCCTACTCCCTGCCAACAGCACCAACGCTTGCCTTTCTTATCATAGTGGAAGCAACAGCCAAAGAGGTAAATCAGAACATGGGGGTGTTAGGGCCAGTCAATCACCCAGCTCCTAGTAAACATTTCAGAAACTGGCGGAGGTGATGGAGAAGCAGGAAGAGCAGCTTCATCCCACGTGCCTCCAGAGTCCAGAATGTTGGAGAGACAGCTAGCTGTTGTGAATGCCAGTGGTTATCTTAGAAATAAATGTCACAGGAGGAGAGCGTCTGCTTCTACAGTGCGTTTCTGTCAGCTGCTTTCCCATCCCTAAGCCCTGTCTCCTCCCTCCTCCAGCAAACTGTATGGAAATGGATTTGAAGACGTACAAAGCCACGCATTCAACGGGACGACGCTAATCTCGCTGTAAGTACATGCTTATTTCCCTGGCTCATGAATAAAAATGAAGCACTACTTTGGCTACCAGATCACATTCAATCTTCAGCAACTAACTTTGGGCAAAAATAAACTTTCAAGTGGCTAGTCCTCCTAGTTGCATACGTGTTACTAGGCAACCGGCTGGCTGGAAACCCCAGAGAACCCTGATTTCAAAGACGAAAGCAGCCTCCTCGCATTGAAGTTGACAGTTTGCTGAAATATTCAACAGCCTACTTTGCGCCTACTCCACCTCGCAGCTCCCCTCTCTAGCCCCCTCGCACAGGTTGATGGTGTGTTAGAGGCAGAATATTTTAGAAAGAGACTCTTCCCCAGACCCCACTGAAGGGAAGTGGGGTGACACCATTTACCAGCTAATCAGCCACAGCTTCACAACACCTCCCCCCCTGCTGGCAGGAAAGAAGCAGTTCTCTAGAGGAGAGGGAGTTCTGGCTATTCCATACTTCAGTCCAGCCTCCTGCTGCCCCCTACACACACACCCAGTAACAGTCTTTCATCAGGGACACATCCTAAGGAAGGCTGCCTTCATCCCTCTCAACCTCCCCTCCCCACAACATCCTCAGTTCACACATTTATAAAGATGAATGTGGTCCATGACAGCACAGGATGAGGTTCTGAAAACTCAAGTCATGACTAGCAACACCTAAAAGCCCCGGAAAAGCTAAATTGAAGACAAAGTTAATGAATACAAACAGAAAGGTCTTTAAAACAAATGAGTTAGTACTCAGTGAGGTGGCAGAGTTTTAAGAAGCTTACCCTCAAGCAAGCAACCTTGGGGAGAGTACTGACTTCCAAAAGTTGTCCTGGGACCTACACACACACACACACACACACAACTTGGCATGCTCGAGTTTTCTCTCACACACAAATTAAATAAATAATGTAACAAAAATTTTTAATAAAATTGTCCGAAGCATGATCCACACCAATGATCCTCAAGCTTTAGGAAGGCCTGTAAGAATCACAGCTGCTTGTTAATGCAGATTCCTGAGCTGACTTTCTTTGCCTTGGTAGATCTGAAAAGGGCTAAGAATTTGCACTTAAAAGAAGTTCCCAGAAGACCCTCATATGTCAAGGTCTGAGGCTAAGTATCTCAGGTATAAATAAAATACTAATGATTTCTAACTGTAGATCTTAAACCAAGGTGCCCACTGTGTTGACACCATGCTGTGTAGTTCAGCAGATGGGAGCCAAGGCCTAAGATACACTATCAGCTTGTATCACCTTGAACAAGTTAACCTGCCCAAGCCACGGTGTCCTCATTCGAAAGCAAGGCTGCCAATAGAGAATTATTTATTTTGAGGATTGATCCAGCAAGCGAAAAGGTCAGATTTGTACCCTTAGTGCTTAGCATGGTGCATCAGTAAGTGCTCATTGACTTAGTCCATCCCGAGATTCTTGGGAATGAGTGGATGAAGATTCGTATGCACTCAGCTCAGCGTCTCAATCCTACTATCACGTGCTGAGGAAGTGGGAGCTGTACACACTTTGTCCTCTTGGAGGGGATTGGAAATTATCTTGTTCACTTGACAGTTGCATAAGAGTTCATTAATAAGAACCTAAGATTAGAGCCACCCTGGTCTACTCTCAGATGCCCCCTCCTATTATTCATTCAAGGGACCACATTTCTACTGAAGAAGGCATGCTATAGTCCAGCAGGGATGAAAAGGAATAAACTGTAAGCTGTAGGAGTTTACCCACAGGGATTCACAGCACAGGAAAAGGCAATTCCAAATGGTGTGTGAACTGTACCTGAAGGGTAACTCAAACAGAGGCAGTATGTTGTGCTTGGTCAGAGAGCAAGCAAGTCCTCCAGGATTTCAGAGTCAGGGGAAGGTGTTAAATAACAGTGCAGAGTTGGGGGTGCAGGCTTTGAACCAGTCTAATGTTGACAGACAAAAGTAGACAGAAAATGTGTCCCAAGCAGAAGCCAACAAGAGGAACAGCCACTGAAGAGATGTACTCAGGAGCTTTTCAGAACTTTGAGAATGTGAGGGTCAAAGGACCCTTAGACAACACAGGAGGAAATTTGGAGAGTGTTCCTCTGTTAATAGAAAGGACAGAGGTTGGAGGAGCAGGACAAGGATACTGGATCTCCCCAACAGAGACAGGACTTGAAGTCCTTTGTGACTTCAGCCACCTGGATGCGGGGCTGTGACTACTCCCTGTACTCACTGAGAATGCACATTTCAAAGGAATCACTGTGAGAAGAACCACTTGGAGCTTTACTCTTTGTTTGGTTTGTGGCTTTCTTTGATTTTTGAAAAATTCTGAGGCCTCCAAGGTCACAAAAACTCAGAAGGATAAGGAGTTCACTGCACTTTAACCCAGTAACCTTGGACATTCCGAGGAGCTTTTGAATCCTCCCCAAGCACCTCGGTAGCAAGTTCTCACAAACCCAGAGGGTTTGGAAAGGCTGAATCTGTTAAATCGTGGGACAAAGGGTTTAACCAAAGGATGGGAAAGGACAAACAACAGGTAAAACCAAACACCAACTCCACAGTTTCAGCAAGGACTGCCTTCTTCCAGTCTGTCTACCCCTCCCCCTCCCCCTCTGCACCACCACACCATGCATATAGCCTAGTTTGGGCATATACACACACAACTGTAAAGGTTGGTGTGAAGTGCAAGCATGACTAAGGAAACTGTTTTTCCTCACAGGGAGCTGAAAGAAAATATCCACCTGGAGAAGATGCATAGTGGGGCCTTCCAGGGGGCCACAGGGCCCAGCATCCTGTAAGTACAGTGGTGCAGCCTCCTCTCCTCACAGAGTGCACCCTAAGAGCCCTGTTGTCAAGTCCTATCACTCCCAGCCTGGCTTGCAACAGCTATAGCTCAAAAGGATCAAATGTGTCAGGGCTGTCCTACCCACACGAAGTCCTGGCTCTGACATAGCCCCACAGTTCCAGGGGCTGCAATTGGTGCCTCTGAGGGAAGATTGTCCTCAGTCTTTCTCTTATCTGTTGAGGGTCCCTCTAGTTGTGTAGGTTGTGTAGTGTAACCTCAGTCTCCATGTGTTGCTTCTATTGTTAAGTATGTTTGGGTGTCTATCTTTTCTGATAATTCACTTTTCTCCCCACTCCCCACCCCCACATTTTATTAGGAGACAGGCATCGTAGATTACAGCTTATCGTGATGGCTTCATTTGCTCTCAGTAAAGAGCTTGTGTCCAAATAAGGTATTCTGAGCTCCTAGCAAAAAAGATTTTAACATGAGAATTTGAGGGGCCATAAGTCAACCAGTAATGTCAAACACAGGGTGTGGCCTCACATGCTAGTGGAAGATAACTCCCCACCTGGAACTCACTCAGAGAATTCATTCTGACATGAACTGCCCCTAGCATTTGGATGGCCATGGCTGAGATGTTGCAGGTGGGTTCTCCCTGCAATCGTGTGAGGAATGAGCCTCAAACCTTCTATGAGTTGGGCTTCAATACAGGGGTTTATACAAAAAAAGATTCTCCAACTAAGGTTGAGAGACTCTCCGGACTTTAAGTAAAAACACAGACATTTAGAAGGCAGTTTAGATTACTACATATTAGTGACCAGTGAGCAGAATCCCAATAGTAGGTTCTAGGGCTGATGACTTCCCAACCATGTGAGGCCACTCAGAAAACAAACAACAGCCTCCTTCATGTCTGGGAAAAGTCTGCAGCCCGATCGCATCTAAAGACTCTAAAGCAGAACAGAGCACTGGCTTCCTAAATCAGCAAGTACCAGAATCAGGAGGGGGCCTAGAGCCTTTGGGAGACAGTCTCCTGTCTCCACTGTTCGCCCAGGAACTTGGACCCTGGGTACATCCTTGTTCATACACCTGTCCTCCCCTGCCTCCCACCGCTATCCCTCCATCCTTGTGCTGGGTCCTGACCCTCCTTGGGAACAGACTGTCAGGGAGGCTGTGCTGCTGGGAAAGGGTTTTCATTAACCACTTAGAATACAAGCAGGACTTAACAACTAAAACTCCTACCAAACTCCTTCTTCCTGAAATGTTGTACATTTTGGGTTTTCCTTAGAGTTTGCCTCGAGTCTAGCAAAACCAAGGAGCTTTGTTTAAAGCCCTGAGCCTTCTGTGCAGCTGTGCTAGCTCGACATGGTGTTTGCTTGCTTTGGATGGGCACATCTAACTAGTTATTAGAGCATATATGCTCTGCTTCCTGCGTGGATGATAGCTCATGCCACATAAAGCTCTTAATAGGGTGGTGCATCTGCACTTTATGAAAATCTCCCCTGCTGAGCTTGATCAATCAGACACAGGCATCAAAACCCTAAATATTTCGCCCTGGGCCAGAACACAAAAGCTGATATCACCTATGTGCTCACTGTGTTAGAAAGCAAGCAGTTGGTTTTTGTAAACTAGGGAGAGGGCAAGAGGGAGGAGGAGGTTGGGGGTAGACATAAGGAGGGAGAGGAGGTTGGAAGGAGTCAGAGATACAGAGGAATCCGGAGACAGCAGAGAAAATTCTAGTGGCCATATGGAAGGCACAAAGAGCCACAAGGCAAACTGCAAAGAAGGGTGGGTAAGAAAGCCTGTAAGATGAGAATCCCACAATAGGTCTTTGGAATTCAGATCATGATGAAAGAAATGATAAGTCATAGGGAAAACAAAACGGAGGAAAGATTTCTCGGACCCTAGAGGAGGACTTGGGAGTAAAATGTGTAAAATCAGTCAGTAAAGCGTTTCTCTCCCCTTTGCGGTTCAGGGATATTTCTTCCACCAAATTGCAGGCCCTGCCGAGCCACGGGATGGAGTCCATTCAGACGCTCATTGCCATGTCATCCTACTCACTGAAAACACTGCCCTCCAGAGAAAAATTCGCCAGCCTCCTGGTTGCCACACTGACGTACCCCAGCCACTGCTGCGCTTTCAGGAATTTGCCGAAGAAAGAGTAAGTGAGCAGGAGCGGGGACCGTGCTGCTGCAGAGAAGCTGCGTCTAGATCTAGTCCCATGGTCCACGGTGACTGGCCTTTACCGGCCGCTTTTCCAGCCAACACTGCAGTCGTGGAGTTGCTTTTAGACAGACAAAAACAAAATGAGCTATTTCTCCTGACGTTTCCATGTGCTGGGCCCTGCACCTCACAAACTTCCCAAATGCTTGAAGCACCTCTGCAGCACCTTTGCAAAACCTGATGTCAAAGACTCAGTCCATTCCCTCAGCAGAAAACATTTTACCCAATTAATCTTGAATTTAAAATTGTCAGAGTATGTGGTTTAAGTTTTTTCAATTTGTTTTTCTTTTTTTTTTTTTTCAAAAAAAGCTATTTGTCTTCCACGGAAAAGGAACTTCCATTTCTGAACAGAAACTTATCTACTGCAGATCGGTTAGGAAACAGCATCAAAAGCATGGGAGCGCCTTGCGCTGTGCGTGCAGCAGAGGGCGTCTGACCGCTTCCCTGCACCCCAGACTGCGGGTCGGGTGGGTGGAGGTGACGGTGGCAGCCATTAGGGGGCAGAATTTCATTCCATAGCATTGTTTCTCTGGAGTTTTCCAGTGGTGACTCTGCATCCGGACCCAGCACGTGTCACACATATAAATGAAAGAAAAAGCAACAGCCAGCGTTGCAAAGGTGTGGTGCAGTCATGTGACACCTCCTGCTCTCCAACCCCTGTCTCAAGCTTGTTTGTTTTCACTGCAAGCCTTGATGCGCTCTGTTGTTCTCATTGTCCAATATACTACTCCCAGTGGGAAATGCAGTGCTCTGAAGAGTCATCACTGCAGCCTGCAGAGATGTGCTCAATCAATTCATTAGATAAGGCACTGTGCAACCACACCAGGCTGCCGCTGCCTTTGTTTGGAATTAACCTATTTATAGCTGATCAACCAGGCTGTAGCGTGTGTGTGTGTGTGTGTGTGTGTGTGTGTGTGTGTGTGTGTGTTTGCGCGTGCGCACGCGCAAACACTTGAGTAAGTAGACTTGCATCTACCTAAATACTTGGGACAGCTGACAAGACAAAAGAGTCCACCTTGGCCTACCAGTGGCTTGGACTGCTTTTTCTGAGTCATCTTCCCTCGTTACCCACAGTCCTCCTGTGCTCGCTTTCAAGTAACATGCATCCAGTGTGTTTAAGCGCTAGCTGTGTTTAAAGCTCTATCCATCCCCCTTTACCCCCCCCCACCTTTTTTGAGGGAGTGGTGAGATAGGATCTCACTATATAGCCCTGGCTGTCCTGGAACTCACTGTGCAGACCAGACTAGCCTTGAACACACAGAGATACACTTGGCTCTGCCTCCTGAGTACTGGGATTAAAGACCTTGGCCACCAAATCCAGCTCAAATTCTCCATCATTAACTGAGCTTCAGATGACTTGAACTGAGCACTAGCCGTTTTCCAGTGTACCAGGTTTGAAAGCAAAAAAGATGGGCAGTCATCTCAGCACTCACAGAGTGGACAGGCAACATAAAGGAGCACCAAGAGGTGTGTCAGTGGATGTTGTGACAGAACAGAGAGAGGGACAAAATGCTCTAGGCTGTAGAGGGGTTTCTGGGGCTTGTGGGAAACCTCCGTGGGGAGATGACTAACTGAGCTTTGCACAGAAAGCTGGGGGAAAGCATGCCAAGATGGAATGGCTCGTGTGAAAGCATAGGGCAAGAGACACTGGATGCATGTTACTTGAAAGCAAGCACAGGAGGACTGGGTAACGAGGGAAGATGACTCAGAAGAAGCAGTCCAAGTCACTGGTAGGCCAAGGTGGACTCTGAGTACCAGCCCTCAAGGGAACTAGAGGAGGAAGAGCTTCAAAGACTTTAAAGGGAGATTATGCAAATTTGCTTTTATGAAAGCTCAGTAGGGCAGCAGAATGAAGGGTGGGTTGAAGGTGGCAAAGCTGGTAAAAGACAGACAGACAGACAGACAGACAGACAGACAGACAGACAGACATGGTGGTTTAGAGCAAGGCTGGTTCTGGTCACCTACTTACACTTCTGTGGTGAAGAGGTCACAGACCTCCTGAAATCACAGACACGTAAGCGTTTACTTCAGTACTCTAAGATAAAGGAGACTACCTGTAGGTGGAAAAGGGGTAATGGATATGACATCTGAGCTAGGTGTCAACGCCATCACACACATTGTCCTAAGTGAACTTGGAAATGTCCACTCAGTCACAGGTACTGCTGTGACTATAAAGCCCAGCAAAGCCTTAGAGGCCAGAAAAGATGAAGAGTTGAAATCCAGACTGTGGGATTTGGGTGCAAACTGAGTCACCCTGTAGATAACAGACTCGACTGCTTGGGCACATTCTTGGTAACTCTGGAGATAGAATGGGTATCATCCAGTGTTATCATTTGGAGGCCAAGTTCCTGTTAACTGTGGATTTGTCTGTGGATTAACTGTGGATACTGCATACAGTATCTCTGTCAAATACTGAGCCAGAACTACCCTCGCCCCCATTACACATGAGGTGGGTGGGGACTGCGGTGGGGACAGAGACTCAATACACGTTTACAAACTTAATAGTACCTAGAATAACAAGAGGATAAATCTTTGAAAGATCATGTGGTCAAGTCCCCATCTTTCTGCATTTGCACACTACCATCACTACAGAGGACTTGTTTCACTGATGCTGGATGATAACAGAGCAGAGCAACGTCCACTTTGGGCTGCCTCACCTTCCCATCCTCCTCAAGGAAGGTTGCGGCACTCCCAGCAGCTCCCTCACCCTCATTCCTTATTTTGACCCTCTGTAGGTTTGGTTGCCATGCACCAGCCTTCTATCTCCTTATCACATCCCCTTCTTCCGAGCCAAACTTCCCAGAGGGGAAGACAGAAAAGAAGGGAACATCTATGTTAGGTTTTGCACAAAGGCTGAAGGCCTAAATACACAACAACAGCACACCCAGCCCCACAGAATCCTGACAGAAAGACTCCCAGTTACAATTCAAAGCCATGAATGCCAAGTAGTTAATCAAGGCCAATAGGCGGGAGAAGAGTTAGTGAGGAACAAGCGTGAATACACCACAAAAGCAGCTTTTAATAAGCACTGAAAGACTCATGATTCAATACAATAAATTTATATGCCCCCCCACCAAGCCCATACAAAACACTTAGCATTCAGAAGCGTTTTCTCTAAGCTGGAGACACTAAGAACAATGAAGGAAGGTATAGACTCTCTCCTCCGAAGCATTTCCGTCAGGACAATGGCACAGAGCTCAGGAGGGTAGGATGACTAAGGAGCGTGGATGAGTAATGCATAAACAGACACAATCAGGTTAAAGGATCAGGAGCTCAATGGTTTGCTTTTCTCTTTTTCTACCTCTTCTCTTTCAGACAGAATTTTTCATTTTCCATTTTTGAAAACTTTTCCAAACAATGTGAAAGCACAGTTAGAAAGGCGACTAACGAGACACTGTAAGTATTCACACGCAGACGCGTGGAAGCCACGGCCTCCTCTGTGGGCACCTTATTGTTACTTGCTGCGACGATTTTCTTTTGATAAAAGTCTTGGTGAGAGGATGTTTACAAGGTGTTTTTCTATAGTTTCAAATGGGAATATTTTTCCTTTGCAAGTGCCAGCTGGTTGTACGTGTGACCTTAGCTGTTCAAAAGAAAAGCAAATTGAAATGTAAAAGTCTAAGAATATAAGGAAGTTGTTACTATAAACATTAGTGTGTATAAAATGGTAGTTTTATTTTTCAGGCATTTGGGTGTGACTAAGGGCTACTCTAAATGATGACTTCATCTGAACTGTCACAAGTCATACTCCACAAAGACGAACTAATTGCAGGCATGGCTTCTAAAGACAACTACTTCCTGCCAAAGACCATGCTCCTGAGTGTGGTGTTACTCTTTCATGTGTGTGTTCTGGTGTGTGCGGGTACACGTGCATGTGCTTGTGTGGGAAGCCAGAGGTCACCTTGGATGTCCTTTTTCAGGAGTCATCTAATTTGTGATTTTGAGACAGGGTCTTTCCCTGAGACCCAGAGCTCACCAATTACGTTAAGCTGACTGACCCCTAAGCTGAGGGATCCTCTCAGCTCCACTTTCCCAGGACTGGAGTCCTCCGTGTGCACAGTAAACACTGCACTAAGAACACCATCTCTCCAGATCCTTCTCATTAATCTTAATGTCACCACTACCATACACTAGACGGCAGCTACATGTCCATTCTACTGACTGGCGCCTAACATTTTTCTTGCTTTTAATACTGACTGCCCTGGCATTTCACTTACCTTCAATTGTAAAAGAACATGCCTCAAAAGACAACCCCTGTGTCCCTAAGCCACATTTATTATTATTCCTCCCATGTGCCCTGAAGGACTACAAAACCAGATGTTCCTCTCAGATACTCTGCAGATCTCTTCTATTTTCTCCTCTCAATCTCAGAGTGCTATGGAGACAATGTGCAGGGTGATGGGAAGGCCTTGGACCTAGAGGTATCGCAAAGTTAGATGTGACCCTTGACAGTAATATTCTTGCAGCACAGAGCTGGACATGTACCTTCTGGGGAGAGCAGTTCTGGATAGCATTTATGCTTTCTGAGACATCTTTCCTCTCAATAGAGAGTGATAGAAATGAGACTTGACTTTCAGAACCAGACTGAAGGACATCATCACAGCAGCACCGAGGATGGTGTCACCCTTTCTTTCCTTTCTTTCCTTTGAGTCGCCACTATCTATCCTGCAATATTCCTTTCCTTGCTCATCCCTCTTCGTGTTACTTTGTCTCCTTCCAGGTGATTCCTTTGCAGTCATGTGGCTTTATACTTACACAGAAAACCACTTCTAAGTACTGTCAGTTGTGGTGTCAAGGGGTGGTTATAGGGAGAGACTGTAACCCACCCTCAGTAACCATCATTAGCCCAACCCCAGCCTTTCCAAATGAGGATCCCCTTTGAGTTCATTATGGTAAGAGGCTTCAACATCTAGCTCACATGCGTCAAGCTACCTGAAATTAATAGATAATCTAACTAAGTTACGGTGTTCCTGGTGGAATTACTATTTTTGGAATGTAGGAATTCAAATAGCCTAGGTTGGCCTCAAACTTACTATGCAGTCAAAAATCACCTTGACACTCTGATTCCCCTGCTTCTGGTTCCTGCATTCTGGGAGTATGGGCATGCACTCTCATATCCAGTTTATTTGGTACTGTGTCCTGAGCCCAGGGTCCCATGCACACTATGTGTGCACTCTATGTGAGCACTCTACCAACTGAGCTATGTCACCAGCCCTTGAAAGCACTTTTTGATAAATGCAAGATTCCACCAGACAGCTATTCTCCAGTCATCCCAAGTCTCACCTGTGCTTCTCAAGAAAACACAGTGTTCTCAGCACTGCAGCTGACCCCACTGTCCTCCTAAGACCCACCCCCCAGGTCCTCTTTCTCTCTCAGCTGTCACTGGAGCAGTGGTATGACTGCTTCTGCCTCCTATGCCAATATTCCTAAGTCCCTGAATCCATTTACATTCCCTAACAGAGCCACCAGAATCTATCTTTGTCAGTAGGCATGCTATTGCCCTTGGGAGCCAGCCCAGGAGAAGATCTGCCAGACATAGGCCTGACAAGTCAAAAAGACCATGGAGCAACTGAGGAAGGAGCAAGTGGGCCCCCTTATATTTGTTAAGAAATCATGGGAGCATTTTTAGGCATCCTAAATTAGTCCCTCAAACAGGTGGGATAATTTGACAGGGCAAAGAGAATAAAAGAAATCAAGGCCACAATGGTCAGGATATTTTTATCCAGTTTTGAGTTACTATTTTGTATGAAGCAACTACAGAACCTGCTTGAAGTGTAGATTTCTGGGCTCTGTGCCTCTAAATTTTTATATGGATTTTTAGCAAATATCCTGGTGGTTCACATAGACATTGATCCACGGATCACACTTTGGAAACCACTGACTGAATAATGATAAAGATCTCTGAGCAGAGAATGTGAAGGTGAAAACCTGACACTATCCGCATAAGGGACCTTGGGTATATATCTTCTTTAATCTTGGTTCCCTATCTAACCTTGTACAAGGGATTCAATCAGATGATTTATAAGCACCAATATTAAGAAGAATTTGTTTCCTTATTCATTCTTTATAACCACCATCTCCTGGAAAACTAACAGTATAAAATTATGTTGATGGAAATAAACTAATAAGTGTGTTACTTTAAAGTTGCTTAATAATAAAAACCGATGAAGTTTCTCTGCTGTCCTCTGTGTGGACACAGCTCTTCCCCAGATCTGAGTCCTGCTCCAGGATTTTCACGTTGTTCTCCCCCTAGTACTGAAGGCCTCAGCATTCTTTCATCAATTCAGAGAATAGGTACAACTTCCAAGTATAGAACATGAAAGGTTTGGAGAGTAAGGAAAGATACTTTTTAAAACACATTTTAATGAACTCTTTGGGAATTTCATATTTCATATTCACCCACACGCACCCCCTAACTCTTCCTACATTTACCTCCCATCTCCCCCCCCCAACTTCATGTCTTCTTTTATTTATTTTTTTTTTAAAAAATATTTATTTATTTAATGTATATAAACACACTGTCCTTGAAACACCAGAAGAAGGCATCAGACCCCATTGCAGATGGTTGTGAGCCACCATGTGGTTGCTGGGAATTGAACTCATGACCTTTGGAAGGGCAGTCAGTGCTCTTAACCATTGAGCCATCTCTCCAGCCCCTCTTCTTTTATTTTTAAATAACTCACTGAGTACAATATGTTCTGCCCACAAACTCATAAGTGTGGGGCTACCCACTGAAAGTGTGATTGACCTACCTTTTCTTAAAGAAAAGGACTCTCCCTTCCCAGAGAAGCTTCTAACTGTCAATAGATCATCAGGAGTCTGGAACTGTGAGCCTCTTCCCACTTCATACTGGAACGTTGGCTGCTTTGATCTTGTGCAAGTCTTAAGCAAGGACTGCAGCTGCTTGTGAGTTCCTGAGTACAACAACCAGCCTGGTCTTTGGGGGAGGGGGTAGATAGATGAACTTTTTGTGACTAAGCCCACCACTAACACGTATTCTCTGACTTTTGACCAATTGTAAATTTCTGCATTGATTGGAATTCACTGCACATCAACTTCTTTGATGAAGACTGAGAGCTGCACTAATCTGTGGGCACAGAGATTGAATTTCAAGGGCAGTTGGACATGATGTCCACTTAGAAAAATAATAATAGTAGTTCACCACAATTGTATGGTCTAGCCAGATTTATAGTCCCAGCCATGCTTTTCCTTGTAGAGTGTATCTAAATTCAATCAGAAGTTGGTTACCCCTATAACAGTTGAGCCACTATTGCATCTGTGTGTGTATCTTTCCACACAGTTCATTATCATAGTTGGCAAGGTTCACAGATGAGTAAGACTATTAAAGACTTGTTTTTCCGAATCAGCCTACAAAGCACCTTCCAGTACTATGAAAGCTGGACAGTATTAAGGAAGCTACCCTCATCATTCCTAGAAGGGAAAGATACTTTTTAATGAGAGAAACTCTATGGTAAAATACATACTTGTAATGGGCTCTCCAGAAAATTATCTCATTTATAAAGCTTTCAAAATTATCAGATAATGGACAAAGTCAAAACTCACTGAGCCCATATCCATCATCAAATATATGCTCAATGTTCCCATGTGCTGTTAATGCCTTCCAGATCCAGGGCTTCCCGAGTCTAGATTTACTCATTCCACAGATATTTATGAAATGGATCCAAAACTCTGCTAGACACCATGACTTCAGAAATAAGATCTTGATCTTAGTAGAGTTCTTGTCTTGCAAACACAAATACCTGAGTTTGATTTCTAGAACCCACATTTTAAAAAGAAGAAGGAAGAGGAGGAGGAGGAGGAGGAGGAAGAGGAGGAGGAAGAGGAGGAGGAGGAGGAGAACAAGAAGAACAAGAAGAAGAACAAGAAGGAGAACAAGAACAAGAAGAACAAGAAGAAAAAAACAGCAAGATATGGTTAATAATCTTGTAGCCCCAATGATAGACAGTCAGAGACAGGCCAGCTAGCCTCACCTACTTAGTAACCTCCAGTTGAATGAAAGATTCCATCTCAAGTAACAAAGGTAGAAAGTTGCCTCAGGAATGGCATGCATGATTCTCCTCTGTCCTACACACAGAGAGACAAACATACACAGACCAAAATTTAGAGTCGGGAAAACATGAGCTTCATACCTATAATCTAACACTTGGAAGATAGGATCAACCTATCTTCCAAGTTTAAGGCCAACTTTGGCTGTGTAGCAAGTTTAAGGTCAACCTGAGCTACATGGGATCCTGTCTCAAAACTAAGATAATATTAAATGAGATAAATTTACTTATTGGTAAAATTGTTTTGATTACTAAGTATAACTCTAGCAAAGAAGAAGGATAATGAAGTCTCTGGTGAATAGGAGCAAGAATAACTTCCTTTAGGAACATGTCTTTCAGGATGAAGAAGAATTTACCAGAGAGATAAGAAAGAAAGAAAATTTCGAGAAGTAGGCAGAACCCAGACCAAGCAAATCCTTGAGGCTCATCAAAAGGAATGAGAATTTTATTACACAGGCATGAAGGAGGGTTGAGTTGGATAAATAGAACTCAGAATTCTGTTTTGGAAAAACATTTCCAGGAGGTCAGAATGGGAGAGAACTAAAACTGGATAATGGCTGTCAAGAAAAAAGTCAATAGATGTGCCTCTAAGAGAGGGTATGGATGCAAGCCCAGGAACAAACTCGTACCTTAGGGAGTTCTGGAGTTCACCCTTTTGTCTGTTGTCCCTCTTCTTCTCTCTCTACTCCTGTACTCTCAGTCATCTGCTGTTGTTTCCTAGTTCCCATTTGGAACACTGAATTAGCCAGGGACTTCAGTGCAGACAAGTCTTCACTACTTGATGATTCTTAATGCTGCAACCCATTCAATCCCACTGTGAGCTACTACAAACAGCTTGGTAGCAATTTGGTTAGCAACTAAATAAGATGAATAGCTAAGAAAGTGCCAAGAAAGGAGTTTTGTTTTTTATTTAGCATGTATATATTACATCTCTAAACTTGCTTTTCAAAGAAAATCATTCCTTGTAAACAGCTTCATTAAGTCTTTGCATCAGTGTGTTAAGTAGATATATTTTATAGTGTCTAGATAGCTTTTCATTTTCTTTTGAAAGAATTCCATCAAATGAGATAATTTAACAAATAGATGTAAGACTAAAGCCATGATGGCTTTATTTTGTTTTGTTTCTTTGGCTTTAAAAGCCCACTAAGGATTCTTGAATTTATTTTAATACTCAGAATCATGGGAATCTGTTATATTTCCCTCAAGCCAATGTTTGTCTTGCAGTTATTCCGCCATCTTTGAGGAGAGTGAACTCAGTGGCTGGGATTACGATTATGGCTTCTGTTCACCCAAGACACTCCAATGTGCTCCAGAACCAGATGCTTTCAATCCCTGTGAAGATATTATGGGCTATGCCTTTCTTAGGATCCTGATTTGGCTGATTAATATACTGGCCATCTTTGGCAACTTGACAGTCCTCTTTGTTCTTCTGACCAGTCGTTATAAACTGACAGTGCCCCGCTTCCTCATGTGTAATCTCTCCTTTGCAGACTTTTGCATGGGGCTCTACCTGCTGCTCATTGCCTCAGTGGACTCCCAAACAAAAGGCCAGTACTATAACCATGCCATAGACTGGCAGACAGGGAGTGGCTGCAGTACAGCTGGCTTCTTTACTGTGTTTGCCAGTGAACTTTCTGTCTATACCCTAACAGTCATCACTCTGGAAAGATGGCACACCATCAGCTACGCTGTTCAGCTGGACCAAAAGCTGAGACTAAGACATGCCGTCCCAATCATGCTTGGAGGATGGCTCTTTTCTACTCTGATCGCCACGTTGCCCCTTGTGGGTGTCAGCAATTACATGAAAGTCAGCATCTGCCTCCCCATGGATGTGGAGTCCACTCTGTCACAAGTCTACGTGTTATCCATCTTGATTCTCAACGTGGTGGCCTTTGTCATCATCTGTGCTTGCTACATTAGGATCTACTTTGCAGTTCAAAATCCAGAGCTGACAGCTCCTAACAAGGATACAAAAATTGCTAAAAAGATGGCCATCCTTATCTTCACAGACTTCACGTGCATGGCGCCCATTTCTTTCTTTGCCATCTCAGCTGCCTTCAAAGTGCCCCTTATCACTGTCACCAACTCAAAAGTTCTACTGGTCCTTTTTTATCCTGTCAATTCTTGTGCCAATCCATTTCTATATGCAATTTTCACGAAGGCATTTCAGAGAGATTTCTTTCTGTTGCTGAGCAGATTTGGCTGCTGTAAACACCGGGCTGAACTTTACAGACGGAAGGAACTTTCTGCATATACCTCCAACTGCAAAAACGGCTTCCCAGGATCAAGTAAGCCTTCCCCAGCTGCCCTGAAGTTGTCCACAGTGCACTCTCAACAACCTACGCCTCCAAGAGTGTTAAGTCAGTAACTGCATTACTGAATTGTACCTAAATATGTTTAAAAAAAAGTCCACCTAAAGTAATCACTTTAATATAATGTGTTTTAGAAAAATATTTATTTTTAGTTACTTTAGGAAGAATTATACCTGCTTCAGAGGGTAGCCCAGGACACTTGATGACATAAATTTCAGAACAGTTTAGAAATTTTTATAATAATTTAGACAGAATAATTTTGTTTGTTGAATCTAATATTAAGAAAATCTAAGTTGTCATTTTCCACGTCTCTGATCTTTTTTACTTCAATCTTGTGATTTACATTGTAATCTCCAAGGATATTAGTTCATATCAGATCAGAAATTTAAATGGTCTTTGACCACAGATAGTTTGATAAATATATGCAAGTGATGCAATATACAGTGTGATAGGTGTCAGCCTTGCATGGTAAGTAAAAGTTTCTTAGCCATATTCCAAGTGCTTCATGTATCTCACTAGTAATAGGAGGCACAGATGCAAACTGTTTTCATCAGTGCAAGGAATTCTATTAGACAGCTCTAGTCTAGAGACTTCTATTTCACGTTTACACTCTACTTACTTAACTTTCCATCTAAAGGCACATTCTGCATACTTGTTCGGCTTACAGATCATGAACACCTCATGGATAGGAACCCATCTCAGCCCATTTTGTTTCCTCATCTCCTATCTCAGGATCTTGGAAATAATACACAGCAAGCATGCCTAGCTAATTAAACTCCCTAAATCTACATAGGAAAATATTTCTACTACCTTAGTGTACTTTTTTGATCATTACATGCTTTGTGGTTTTTTTGCCCCCCTCCCAGTATCCCTTCCCAGAATTCTTCACCCTATCCCACCTCCTCTTTGCCTCTGAGAGGGTGCCCCTCTCCAGGAATACCCCCTTTTCTGGGGCATCAAGTCTCTACAGGATTAGGCACATCCTCTCCCACTGAGGCCAGACAGGGCAGTCCTCTGCTACATAAGAGCTGGGGGCCTTGGACCAGCCCATGTATGCTCTTTGGTTGGTGGCTTAGTCTCTGGGAGCTCCCAGGTGTTGAAGTTAGTTGACACTGTTGGTCTTCCTACAGTCCTTCCCCTAACTCTTCCATAGGGTACAGACCTTTGCATTTTTAAGCAAAACAAAATACTTACATTTTAAAAAATTATTAACTTACATTATTTGTATCCTTTGCAGTTTATTGGGAAATATATCAGTATTTGTCAGAAGCACTTGTTACTTACAACAGTTGAGTCTTGAAGGACAACCGACCAGTGGGTCTAATTACGGAGCTTTTGTTTGCTTCTTTGCTGTTCTGATTGAAAGTCCATTACACACGCAGCATCTTGGTGAGTGTATTGCATAATCTCACCAAGTGACTCTTCAGAAAACTCTACAGTTCGGATGCCATTAATCTTATACAAGAAAAAGAATCCAAACCATTTTTGAAAGTTCTGAAAACTAGTAAAAGATTAAAGTAAAAAGAATCAACCCAAAGGTCACTCACAAAGCCTAGCCTCTTTAATGATTCCCATATTGAAAAATCATTGTTTTCTAAGAGTTACTTTGGGTTGAAATATACCAAAAAATAGAACACACTGATGGATGGACAGACAATTATTGGATAGGTAGGTTTTGTTATTTAAAAGCTCATAGACATTCAAAGTTCCTTAAGTTTTCCCAATAGTTTACTATGAATATTTTCAAATGTACAGAAATGTTGAAGAAACTATGTAGTGAACACCCATACATCACCACCATTTACAGCAAGCAATATTTTACTATATTGACTTTCATACATTACTATGCAATTATCTGTTATTTATCTGTCGATCAATATATGTTTTACATTTTGATATTTTAATTTGCAAGTATCAGTCTTACACAAGCGTGTATACCCCCATGTATATGATCTTTAGTACTCATTTACCAAGTGTAATATATAATATTGATTTATAATTTAGGTATAGTTTACATGAAGAGAAATGGACAAATCTTAAATGTGTAACTTGAGTTTTGAGAAGAGCATGCACCTATGTGAGCCACACTGTGTCAGGATTAAATCCAGTTAAATTAGAGAATTCCTCATAGTGGATAATGGCTGATATTCTCCACAGACTAGTGTTTCCTGTCCTAGATGGCATATAAGTACAGGTCTATAATACATATGCTTTTTCAGACAGCTTTGGACTCAGTTTATTATTCTTACTATTTATCCACTTAATTACTTGAATCCATTCATTCCTTCTCATTACTGATTAAATATTCTACCATATTAATATTAAAATTTTCTTCTCCTACTGATCTTGGCTATTTCCAGCTTTCAACTTCCTGTGAGCATTTTATTAAACAAATGTCTAACCATAACTAGATTCTACACATTTAGTTTGGTTTCAATTCTTAAGTCATTATGTAAAATGGTTCAAAGAAGATTGTAAGATTTATAAAAAAAAATCTCTATAGTTTACCTTTATGATCTTTCTGCTCCATAAAGAATGGCTGGGTTCAGATGGAGTCCTTTCTTGCTCATCTTAGAATCTATCTCAGTGACATAGCAGAATGCTAACTCATTGTGCTACTTATGTAACTATATGATATACTTTTTGATTCATAAATTCTAGGGAAAAACAACATAGTAAGAAAAGGTTAACTAAGGAGATGATTTAAACCCATCTTAAGCTAGCACATACTCGGATAGATTGAGCCCAAAAAACACATAGCATACTCTGAAAGCAACTCATGACCTCTTACACAAATAATGGACCTACTTTCTACACTATAACTTAAACTTTAATAAATGAAGTCATAGTTTGCTGTAGCACTCATTTGCATTCCCTAAGCCATTCCCTCCTACCATCATGCTGGAGGCCTTCTCTATGTATTACTTCTTAAGACATCTCCTCTGTGTAAAATAAGGGACATGATAAATGTGCATGACCCACCCCAGTCTCTCACTACAGACTTCTTTAACCTGCACATATGTGTGCTGGATGTGTACTATATGCATGTCGCCTGGTGCCCACAAATGCCCTGGAATTGGTGCTACAGAAAGTTGTGAGCATTGTGTGAATGCTAGAAATCAGACTATTACTCTGGAAGAGTAATCGGTACTCTTAACCACTGAGCCATCTCTCCATCTCCTTTATACTTCTTGAGCATTCTTCTGTATCACTTTTCCCCTTTTCTCTATACTATTCTATTAATTACCTACACAAATCCATCCTTACTTCACCTATGTTAGCAAGATAAACTATTTTCTTTTAACATATTTGTTCTTCAACCTGGTTCATTTTTATAACTGAAATATAAAACTATCTTTGTTACAAAGTATTTCATGTTTAAAATGTCTAGAATGTGTGTTAATATCCTGTATAATCCCTCATGACTAAATAATAAACACTCAATGAATTCATATCTCGTTCTTGTATTTTCTCGCCATGTTAGATACTGTTATGAATCAACCTATAATAAATCATCTAAACTTACAAAAATAACTTTAAAAAAACACTGGTATTTGGTTCTTGGCTTACTACATTTGTTATAAAGGGTTTGCATTTACTTTCCTTAATGTACTAAGTCCAAATATAAATTAAAAACCTATCTCACAAAGTATTTCAATAACTAGGCTCATATAAGAAATAATCTTTTCTGGGCTGGGGAGATGACTCAGTTGATAAAGTGCTTACTACACCAGCATCAGGACCTGAGTTCAGAACTCCAGCACCCTCATAAAATCAGGGAGCAGAAATGAGCATCTGTAATCCCAGCACTGATTAAGAAATATGGACAGAGACAAATTTCTGTAGCTCATTGGTCCACCAGCCTAGTAGAATCAATGAGCTCCAGATTCAGTGAGAGACCTTGTCTCAAAAACTAAGGTGACAATGATCAAGAAAGACACTCAGTGCTGACATCTGACCTCCATTCAGTCACTTGAATATATGCAGACCTGTTTTATTTGTCTCTCTCTCTCTCTCTCTCTCTCTCTCATATACAATACATGATGCATGAAAATGAAAATAATTTTTTCTCAAAATGGGTGATCAGTTACCTACAGTTAACCAGCCTGAAAATATTAGATGGAAAAATTCCAGAAATAAGCAATTGTCACAGAGTTTTGACTAACCACTTTTCTGCGTGGTAGAATGAAATCATATCATCACACTCAATCACACAAGGACTGAATCATGGTTTTTGTCCAACATATCTACACTGTACTGTCATTTAGCACCTTCCTTAGTTATCAGTTTCTCTGTCACAATATCACATCCAAATGATCTTTGTTTTACTTAATGCCAGGACGAAGTGTAACAGTGGTGATGCAAAGGTGGCTCTAATCCAGCAGTGAACTCTTCTGCTGTGTAGCATTGACCACATGTAGAGAACGGCACTGTCGTGGCTTCAAGCACACACTGAAGTCTTGAGATGCACTATCCTTGAATAAGAATGGGTTACTGAATTTTCAATTAATATTTTTCCCTGTGAGTTATACTATAAGTTTCCTGCTTGCAGTTTGGATTTCTAGTTATAAATCACAGTATTCCCAGTTGACCTAAAAATATTTACATGGGAAACAGCACAGCATTAACCTGCTAGAGTTTGAATTAAAATAAAGCCCTGCTGAATCCTCTCCCCGTTACCATAACTAGCTGGTGCTCTTCTCTCCAAACTTCCTAGTTCCTTCACAGAACTTAAATGACAAACACTGAGATATCAAGGATTAGAAATGTGGTGCTCTGTGAAGTCTGTTTGCACATCTTCAGCAGAGAAGCAGGTCCTCTGTACACTGAATAAAACAAGCAAAAGAAGACCAGGCAAGGTCAGTTACTTGGTCCCTAGGAAACTAATTCTGTGCAATTTTAACAAGATCTTGGCTTGCAGGGAAGTAAAAAGTGCATTTGATAGCACTATCAGACATGAGCAGAAGAAAGGTTTGCAAAGTTCTTCAAGTATACTGGCAGCAAATTAGAAATGTATGATACGCTCACAGACATCCAACACACCAAACTCTACCCTCACAAGAGACACTTTCTCCATTACAAAAGGGTATATGACAACATTTATTAAGGTATTGTCCACAGACTTAAAAACTCACATTATGGTACTTTATTACAAAATGCAGTAAGAAATATTTACTTGGCTATGTGGCTTAAAGATTTAAAAGGTGAATACTTGAACAGAGAGGATCAGAGTTGGAGGTGGGAGGACAGGGAAAGG
Organism: Grammomys surdaster; assembly: GCF_004785775.1. Lineage (NCBI taxonomy): Eukaryota > Metazoa > Chordata > Mammalia > Rodentia > Muridae > Grammomys > Grammomys surdaster. The sequence goes on along the minus strand of NW_021604607.1, from coordinate 1,679,088 downwards.
TGGGAATACCAAAAGAGGGGAGAAATAACAGGAACAACCTTTTGTAAAAAAGAAAAATCATATAGAAGCTTACTACTGTAAAAGCTTCCTAAAATATATGTATACACATATATAAAAAGAGTCTAAATGGAGTTACTCTATACTAGGATAACCATTGCCCCTACTAGACATTGAACACCAGCAAATAAAAAGCCAAGGGTCAGGAATGGATTACCACTTCTGGAGTCATTACCCAGTAAGAACCTATAGGCTCCCAAGAATTACAAACTATTGTCAAAAATTTTAGTTACCCTTCAGAACATGACAGTAAGACGCTATTACTAAGGAAAGCACACACTTGAGACAGAACATTTCCATCAAGCTGATACTGGTCTGGAAAGTTCAACTACTGGCTAGCCTTCAGATTGACTGAAGCTGTTCTTCTTACTACTAGAAGAGAAAGATAACCATCAGTCTTACCCAGATTGGAATCCTGACAACTACACTACCACTCAACCTGCCAAAGCAATGACAGTGTAGCAGTACCAATGGAAGAGGAGTAACAACCTACTTTCTGGTTGAATTTAAGGCTTACTACATGAGTTGAAACCCATACCTGGTACCATTACTAGGGCCAAGAACCTAGAGACAGACAGGCAATTGTGGAAGTTTGGTCTAGTTTTACCTCCCAGTCCCATATTCCAGAAATAAGACTCAGACTCAAAATATATTTACAAATACTTTGGCTATATATCTAGACTCTTCTCTGACTAGGTCATAACTTATTATAACCCACTTACCCTGATCTACCTTCTGCCATGTGGCTGGTTACTTGTGCTCAGGTACCACACATCCATCTCATCGCATCTTCCCTGTGTGAATCTCCTGCCTGGCGCTTTCACAAAAATTTTCTGCCTCCTGGATGTTGCAGTTCCTATTTTCTGCTTAAGCCATAGGACTTCATAGGTAATACATTTATATGGATATAAGATATTCTCTCTAAAATTGTGCTTTTTAGTCCAATAGAAAGCTCTTTTTCTTTAAAATATAAATTGAATACAATAATAACAATTGTGAGACAATTATGAAACTATCAGGTAAGATTTATTTTTATAATGCCTACTCTATTATATATGGCAACTTAGATAAACTATTCTATCATCTATCCAATCTTGGTGAGTTTAGAGTTCTGTATGTAAATCATTTTCTATTCTAACTTGTATTACCAACCTATAAACATCTTCTTAAACCTAGAACATCTTAAATTCTAAACAACTTAAGCTTATAGTAGACTATGACTATCTAGTCTCCAATGCCATTTATTCCTGAGAAGGAATAAATATTACCTGAGTATGCAGGAAGTGAAGCAACACAGCTTCCACAAATGACAGAAATGAGAGAGGCAGCTGATGGCCTGGACAGTTCCCAATATTCTCTATAACATTATAGCATTTATCTTCAGCCTTCAGCACAGAATATCTGACAGACCTTTTGTGAAGCAGGAATTATGAAGGACTTGCTTACCCTGTCTAGGCAGAGCTTAGCAATAAATTTCCCTGCATTCATTTGTCCTTCTAGATAGCATTCTGTCTGCAGAAGAAGTTAGGGCATATTCTTTGCCTGGTTGCTAGCTGGCCACAAATGAAATCTTCTCCAAATGGAGGTCCCTTGATGCTCACCATCTTCTTCATATTTGAATGGGGTACCAGCAAGAGTTGACATGTTTCAGTGTCAAAAAATCCTTAAATTAAAAAAAAACGTTAAGTGCCATATTCTATGAGTCTCCGAGGTTTTTGAAGACCATCTATAGCATATCTGAACAAGCAAACATTGCTTGTTTTTAGCTATTTATTACCTGTTTAACTCAGGATATATATTTCTGTGTTAGTCTAGAGTAGTATCTAACAAGAACATGACTTTGATTGACTATTAACTTGAATTATTTAATTATCCTAAAAATTTGTATTAACAGTTATTTAAAGGACTGGGACTAAACCTTGTGAATTCTAAACGAGTTGCATATACGAGATAGTATATAGTATGTTGTAACAAAATTAACCTTAAATTTTGTATCAACAAAGATTTATGCCAATGAAAACATTAAACCTGTATTAATATATAATAATCCATAGCAATGTAAACAGAATTAACTGTATTTGAGAATAGCAGTAGTTTTAAGTTGAAGAGTAGATTCAATAATCTTTCCTTTTATTCTGTTATTTTTATATGATAATTTTGTATTCCCCACCTTGTCTTCTCAAACCTCTTCAGTTTATCTAAGAAAGAAAGGAGGATAGAGAAAAGGAAAGGAAAGCTAGAAACCTGAGTCTAAGCTATTTTGTTTCCTCTCAGTTCAAGATCATAGGTAATTGTAAATCATCCCCTGAAATGACAACATACCTTTAATTCATGAAATGACCAAAACCATTCACCTCAATGTAAAGGACTAGGACAATGGGCTTCTTATAATTGCTTCCTAATGACTTGGAGCCCAAAGGAAATTGGGAAAATGTTAAGTCAACAGAAAGCAGCTGGCATCATTTGTTGTACAGTCTCAATATGCTGAGAAAGTTCAGGCTTAATTGAAGTTCTGACTGGATCAGTCTGTAAGGCTGGATGAATTGAGATTATCTGGGGTCAACACATTTCTGAAGCTGTTCTGGAAGCAAGTCTTTTGAGGAGTACCATCAAAGCAGTCTGAGGCAGGATCAGGCATCTCAACGTCCTCTGGAGTGGATCATATTAGGTTTGCTGCTTTTGTGGTCATTTTCTGAAAACATAATTTCTTACAAGTAATACATAGCTTAGTACCAACAATGTATGAAATGTTCAAGGTGCACAACTCAGCCAAAGATGACTTTCTGCTCTTCATTGGAGCAAATGAAAGACATCTCGCTTTCCTTAAAAGTTAGTTTGGATTGTATATCAGACTGTAATATCAGATTTTATCTATTCCATTTAAAAGAGTGTTATGAAAAGTCTTGAGGATTTAGTAGTTAACATGAGCTATTGGCTATGCATAAACTTTGTCTGTCTTACAGCTGTTCTTATGTAGCAGTCAGCACATACATGACCAGTCTTGTTGATCTTGCCACTCTCCCTCTTTTTGTCTGTAGCCAAGATCTTCAGAGAGTCATTCCCTAGTCAAATTTTATTTTCAACAATGTAGATGGAAGACATAGCTTTTCTTTTCCTGTTAGAAAAATGTAAAATCTCCTTCTCAATATAACATATTTTCTTTCTTTCATTTTAGAATTAAGTCTTCTATAGGCTGATCTAATTCAGCAGACCTTTCTAAAATCCAATGTACCTTAGCAGTTGTATTATTTCTTTCATTGACTTTTTTAAAAATCTAAATTTAATAAAGCATATTTTAAACCATCTTTGGGAAATATCATGTCTCCCTTCTGTTCTATATGAGCATTTCCTTCAAAGTCCTCATTAAGTCTTTTTATAATGGCTTAACCTGAAGGACTATAAGCTATATTAATAGGCTTCATAATGTCCATAAAATTCTTGTATTTTAATGGACATATATGTCTTAGATAATCAGTTTTAGTCTATAAAGTCACCTCCATTGTCTCTAATAAATGTGTAATCTCAAAATTGTCCCCTTCAGAACTCAAGGCAAAAGTCAATTTGAACTCCAAACATGTATCAATTGTATGATATATCAACATGTGTACATATTTCAATTCTCCAAACTCTATAAAATGAAATACACAACACATTGTGTGGCATTGCTTTCAGTTAGCATCAATACCTTCTGGTTTGCACCTGTGACTGTAGAGGACACTGAGCTCTGGCTCTCTACCCACTCTCCCCACACCCAGAGGTAGCTTGACTCCTAGGAGCTCAGACACAGCCAGGATCTCAGGACCACAGGATCATAGGATCACAGAAATAGCTGGACTCTCAGGAATTCTGATACAACCAGGATCCCAGGATCGCAGAATCACAGGCTCATGGGAGGAACAAGCTTCAGTCAGAGACAGCAAGGCCAGTTTTCACTAGAGATAACCAGATGGCAAGAGGCAAGCACAAGAACATAAGCAACTGAAACCAATGCTACTTGGCAACATCAGAACCCAGTTCACCCACGACAGCAAGCCCTGGAAACCTCAACACACCTGAAAAGCAAGATTCAGATCTAAAATTCCATCTCATGAAGATAATAGAGGATGTTAAGAAGGACATAAATAATTCCCTTAAAGAAATACAGGAGAACACAGGTAAACAAGTAGAAGCCCTTTAAGAGGAAAAGTCCAACACAAGGAGGGAAACTACACCCAAGGAGAAGAAAGAAATTAATCTTCCCATAACAAAGTCAAAAGAAGAGAACCATTCAAACATAATTCCAATTCTAACAATAAAATAACAGGACACAACAATCATTGGTCCTTAATCTCTCTCAATATCAATGGACTCAATCCCCCAATAAAAAGACATAGGCTAACAGACTGGATATGTAAATATGACCCAGAATTTTGCTGCATACAGGAAATACACCTCAGTGACAAAGACAGACACTACCTCAAAGTAAAAGGCTGGAAAAAAATTTCTAAGCAAATGGTCCCAAGAAACAAGCTGGAGTAGCCATTTTAATATCCAATGAAAATAGACTTTCAACCAAAAGTATCAAAAAAGATGGGGAAGGACACTACATACTCATCAAAGGAAAGTTCATCAAGATGAACTCTCAATTCTGAACATCTATGCCCCAAGTACAAGGGCTCCCATTTGTAAAAGAAACGTCACTAAAGCTCAAAGCACACAATGAACCTCACACAATAATAGTAGGAGACTTCAACACCCCACTCTCACCTATGAACAGATTATTAATGGTCATGGTTACAGCAGCAATGGACACAACCTGCAGGCAGATCATTGTTACAGTGGCTGTGAACATACCCTACAGACAGGTCATTGTTACAGCAGCAGTGAACACACCCTACAGGTATGTTTATTGTTACAGCAGCAGTGGATACACCCTACAGGCAGGTCATTGTTACAGCAGCAGTGAACACACCCTACAGACAGGTCATTGTT
>NW_021604607.1:1662848-1674050 GCF_004785775.1 Grammomys surdaster | reverse complement strand
TCATTGTTACAGCAGTAGTGGACACATCCTACAGATATATTCATTGTTATAGCAGCCTTGGACACACCCTACAGACAGGTCATTGTTACAGCAGCAGTGGACACACCCTACAGACAGGTCATTGTTACTTCGGCAGTGGACACATCCTACAGATATATTCATTGTTACAGTAGCAGTGGGCGCACCCTACAGACAGGTGGACACACCCTACAGGTATGTTCATTGTTACAGTGGCAGTGGACACATCCTACAGGCAGGTCATGGTTACAGCTATAGGTTTCGTGGCTGAGGAGACTGATGACTACTCTTCTCCCACAGGATCCCACTAGACCACTCTGGAGGATATACTCGAAAGACTCTACATCTTATAATAAAAGATACTTGCTCATCTATGTTCATTGTTCTCTATTTATAATAGCTAGAACCTGGAAATGATGAAGATGACCATCAACTGATGGATGAATAATGAAAATATGGTACTTTTACTCAATAGAATATTATTCAGCCTTTAAGAAATATGAAATTATGTGTTGTATAAAAACCTTTTTAATTTGATATCCACATATAAGAGAAAACATGCAATCTGGATTACCTCACTAAGGATAATTATTTCTAGTTCCACTCATTTACCTGCAAATTTCATAATTTTGTCCTTATAAAGTTTTAATAATTTATGAAAAAGAAAGCTGATTTGAATATAGATTAGTGGTAACTGAAGGTTGGGTAGAACAGAGCGGGGTGGTAAAAGAAAGCTGCATTTGATTGACACTGGCTGTAAATGGTAGGAAAATATACTAGTAAATCATAGTAACATTATTAATGAATGGAATGTTAATCAAAATAATATAGAAAAGAAAAATATGAATACATTTGGTGAGAAATGGATCCTATAAATAAAATATCATACCCGCATTAAATTAGACAATAGTTATGGACATCAGTGTGACAACTGCTTTTACACCAGCTTGACACAGAAGAGTCATCTGACAGGAAGCAACCTCGACTGAGAAAATGTTCCAGAAGAGCAGCTGTCAGCAGAAAAGTCTATAGGATAGTTTTTCAATTAATGGTTGATGGTGGAGGGCCCAGCCCATTGTCGGTGAGAACTCCCTGGGCTGGTGGCCCTGAGTTCTATAAGACAGCAGGCTGAGCCAGCTATGAGGAACAAGCCATTAGGCAGCACTTGTCCATGGCCTCTGCATCAGCTCCTGCCTCCAGTTTCCTGTCTTGACTGTCTTCAGTGATGAACTTCAGTAATATTGAAGTATAAACAAAATAATCAATTTGTCCCAAGCTCTTTCTGATTGTGGTGTTTTAACACAACAGTAAAAACCCTAAAAAAATTCAGCATGTTTAAAAAAAAAAAAAAAGATCTTAACCCATTAATCTAAACTGGAGTGATAGGTCAGCAGTTAGCATACTGCCTGCTCTTCTCAAGGGCCCAGAATCAATTCCCAGCACCCACATGGCAGCTAACCACTGTACATACCTCCAGATTAAGGGGATAGAGTGGTGTCTTCTTGGCTTTGTGGGTACTGTAGAAATATTATACACAGATATACATTCAAAATATCTACACACATAAGATTTAAAAATAAATAAATCTTATTTTTAAAAAAAGTATAAACTGTCACAAAGTGAAATCAACTTTGTGAGCCAAAATGAAATAATTTTTACTTAGACAGCACAGAGTCAAACAGAGAATGCAGAAGGTCTCCATGATGAAGGCAAGTGTGAGTTCTGACATAATTTGCTAAACTTGTGTTATGTATGTTCATATATATTCAAATAGAGACTTCATTTTCAAAGTATCTTCTACAGTGTGGATCCTGGCCAAAAACCTAGAAAATCACTGACTCCAGTAATTCCAAAAATGCTGAGGTTCTCAAACAGACTCATCTGAGACTGGTGAGAGAGTACCAGATTCAAAATAATTTGGTGAACACTTCTGTCTGTTGTCACTACCATCCTACCAACAGATCTGTACACAAAGAGAGCAGTATTGCACTTTATCTTCTAGCTTAACGATAAAAACTGCATGGTATTGGTACAAAGACAGGCAGGAAGATCAATGGAATAGAATAGAAGACCCAGAAATAAACCTACACACCTATGGTCCTTTGATCTTTGACAAAGGAGCTAAAAACCATTCAGTGGAAAAAGGAGAGCATCTTCAACAAATGGTGCTGGTTCAACTGGAGGTCAACATGTAGAAGAATGCAAATCAATCCATTCTTATCTCCTTGTACAAAGCTCAAGTCCAAGTGAATAAAGGACCTTCACATAAAACCAGATACACCAAAACTAATAGAAGAGAAAGTAGGGAAGAACCTTGGATACTAGGCACAGGGAAAAAGTTCCTGAACAGAACTCTAAGATCAAGAATTGACAAATGGGACCTCATAAAACTGCAAAGTTTCTGTAAGGCAAAGGACACTGTCCATAGGACAAAGCGGCAACCAACAGATTGGGAAAAGATCTTTACCAAATCCCACATCCTGTAGACGGCTAATATCCAAAGAACTCAAGAAATTAGAATCCAGACAACCAAATAACCCTATTTAAAAATGGGGTACAGAGCTAAACAAAGAATTTTCAACTGAGGAAACCTGAATTGCCGAGAAGCACCTAAAGAAATGTTCAGCATCCTTAGCCATCCGGGAAATGCAAATCAAAACCACCCTCACACCAGTCAAAATGGCTAAGATCAAAAACTCAGGTGATAGCAGATGCTGGCAAGGATGTGGAGAAAGAGGAACATTCCTCAATTGTTGGTGGGACTGCAGGCTGGTACAACCACTCTGGAAATCAGTCTGGTGGTTCCTCAGAAAATTGGACATAATATTACCTGAGGACCCAGCTATACCACTCCTGGGCATATACCCAGAAGATACTCCAACATATAACAAGGATATATGCTCCACTATGTTCATAGCAGCCTTATTTATAATAGCCAGAAGCTGGAAAGAACCCAGATGTCCCTCAACAAAAGAATGGATACAAAAAATGTGGTATATTTACACAATGGAGTACTACTACTCAGCTATTAAAAACAATGAATTTGAGAAATCCTTAGGTAAATGGATGGAACTAGAAAATATCATCCTGAGTGAGGTAACCCAATCACAAAAGAACACACATGGTATTCACTCACTGATAATTAAATATTAACCCAGAAGCTCGCAATACCCAAGAAGCAACTCACAGACCACATGAAGCTCATGAAGAAGGAAGACCAAAGTGTGAGTGCTTTGGTCCTTCTTAGAAGGAGTAACAAAATACTCAAGGGAGCAAATATGGAGACAAAGTGTGGGACAGAAACGGAAGGAGGGGCCATCTGGAGACTGTTCCACCTGGGTATCCATCCCATGTGCAGTCACCAAAGGTAAATACTGATGTGGATGTCAGGAAGTTCATGCTGACAGGAGCCTGATATAGCTATCTCCTTAGAGGTCTGCCAGAGCCTGACATATACAGAAGTGGATGCTCACAGCTAACCATTGAACTGATCATGGGGTTCCCAATGGAGAAGTTAAAGAGAAGACTGAAGGAGCTGAAAGGGTTTGTGGCCCATGGGGAGAGCAACAATACCAACCAACCAGAGCTCCCAGGGTCTAAACCACCAGCCTGGGAGCACATAGGGAGGTACCCATGGCTCCAGCTGTATATGTAGGGGAGGATGGTCTTGTCAGGCAAAGGTAGGAGAGGAAATCCTTGGTCCCATGAAAGCTGGATGCCCAGTGTATGGGAATTCAAGGGTGGGGAGGCAGGAGTGGAGGTGTGGGTGAGGGCACATACTCACAGAAGCAGGAGGAGGGGTCCTAGGATAGGGAGTTCCTGGGGGAACATCAAGGGATAACATCTGATATGTAAATAAAATATCCAATTTTAAAAAATGAGGGGTGAGGGCATGTGGGAGGGGCTACGGTGACAAGTTTGATACTGAGTACTCTCACACCCAACGCAATTATTCCTGGCAAAAAAAGGATAATGGCCAGGGTGCCAGGTAAAATGGAAGACAAAATAAACATAACCTTGTAAGTGTGTGTTTGCATTTGAACTATACTTTTATTTAATTCCATATAGTGAACAAAAAAGTTAATCAGCTCTTTGATGGACCACATATAAAATAAGAATGTAGGCCACACATGCAATATAGTCGTCCCACGTAGGTTCACAGAGCTGATGTAGCAAGCCTTGGGCGCTCACCACTCAGCTTCACCAATGGCTTTTGCAAACACATAGTCTCTCCCTCCAAAGCACATGACACCATCTTTCAAGTAGAATTTCCATCTGTTCTTGCTCCGGTGAATCTGGAGAGAGAAAGATGCTCTAGGTCCATAAACTAAAGGACTACTTATATTCTTTAAAATAGCAAATAGGATTTTTCTCACTTATATTCTTTAAAAGAGCAAATAGTCACACTGACCAAATAATAATTTATTCATTCTCTAACAAACATTTGAATTCCCATAAGTCAAATTCTAGCATAAGTACTGGAGAAAAGTCAGTCATCCATACAGTAAGGACTGTCTCTCTGTGTCAAAGTGTCAGGGATTGGCTCCACAGTCACTTAGACCCAGGTCTGTGGACTGCTCAAATCCTTTATACAAATAGTTTTATTGTTACATACAACCTATGTACATCCTCCTGGAAGATTTACATAATGTCTAGGTTTTTCATAACAGCCAATGCAATCCAAATGCTTTTAAGTTAATGGCAACACTGAATTGTTAAAAAAAAAAAGTGACCAAAAATAAGTCTGCATGTGTTCAATAAACATGTAATTTTTCAAATGTTTTTTATCCACTTGGTTGAATCCACAGAGGAAATTGCAGATATATAAAGATGACTGTAGACTTTAATGTATTACGAATTTAAAAACAATTCCTGCCTTTGAAGAGTTTATATTTTAATAGAAAGGGAGACCAAACCTGAGCATTATCTCTTTCTACCTATATAATATGTTAGAAAGAAGAGGTGATTTTGTAGAGAAATGGTTTTTATACCAATTAAAAACATTATCTTCTATTTCCTTCAGGTATATCAAATTATGATTAAAAACCACTAAAGATATTAACATTCCCTTCATGCATGCTAGATTGCCAAGGATCTGAACGTCACATGACAGGCAGTAGCAGGGATGTGCGGATCCAGACAATGCTGGTAAGAGTGTCCCATGCACATCCCTCACCCCCTTACCTCTCTGCTTGGTGTCAGGCTGCACTCTGAGTGCCTGCCTCTGGTCCCTACCTCCGCAGTACAAATCAGGAAGCCTCATGTCAAAGGCCCACATCACCCATGACAGGTTCATGAGGAGTTCCAACAGCAAATGACTCTATTTCCTTGCTACCTTAGGCCTCGATGTCTGCCACACAGCTTACTTACAGTTTGATTCCTGTGTCACCAGCATTTGCTTTACCTGTCTGACTCTTCTCACATCTGACTTGCCTACCATCTTATCAGGTATGATACTTTTTTTTTTATTCTTTAAGAAATACTGTGTTTGAACACAACTGTTACCTCTTTAAGACAGAGATTATCATTTAGAGGCTGGAAGGCATAGGCTAATGTGGGCTGGGAGTGTGACCTCATGCCTTTGTGCAAAGCACTTGCCTCCCATGTGCTGCATGCTAGATTCAGTCCTCAGAACCACTGAGAAGGGGGTAGGAGAAGACGGTCACTGTCAAGTGTCACTATCCCACACAGCCCAGTGAAATGCTCCAACTACACCCTCAAACCTTTACAGAATTGGGCTGTAGATGGCTCAGTAGATAAAGTGCTTGCCATACAAACATTGAGACCCAGAAGCTGGGCACACTGGTGCACACTTGTAATCCCAGTGCAGGGGAAGGGAAGCACAGGCAGGATCACTGGGACCTGGTGGCCAGCCAGCCCAGACTTGCTTAGCTCCAGGCCAATGAAAAAGCCCTGTCTCTAAAATTAAGGTATGCAGTTCCTAAGAACTAATAACAGAGGTAACGTGACCTCTGACCTCCATGCACACTGTGCACCCACACAAATGTGCACACGATGTATACAGCCACAAAGAAATCCTTTACAGAATTAAACAGCTGCTCCCTGAGTCACTTGACTGCAAACTAAAACTCACCATCATAGTTCCCACTATTTTATATACCTTCCAGGATAAGTTCAATTAATAAACTCACAGTCCAAAATGCGAGCACAGTACCTTATCATACTGACAGACAATTACATTATCTGTGTCAAACAGGTCTGGCACATCCTGCTCACTGACATCATCTCCAGAATTTAGGGGATCCTAAAGATGAAAGATGATCACATTAAGGGATTTCATGATGCTTCAAATTTTTGTAAAGCTAGAAAGACATAGAAGTAAAGGGACCTGAAGAGACAGAATAGTATTTCTGCTTTAAAGTTAAATAACCTAGCTTTGAATTCCAGTTTGACCACTTGATAATTACATGGTTGACCTTGGGCAAGTTCCCCAATCCCCTGACTCTCAGTTTTCTCATCTCTGAAGGGACAAATGCAATGAGACCCACAGGGTACCAGACTGGCAAAACTGGTAACTCAGATGTTAGTTACCATAGGCAGATAAGTGAAGGCAGCCTCAAATGCACATCAACAGCCCTCACAAACGTAATTGCCACATTCTACCCAAACGACATCACATTTATTAGAAAAAGGATGAAGACTTTATCTCCCAAGCCGTCTACTATGACTACTTAAAAAGCAACAAACATAAATTCAAGTCCTAACGACTTAATACCCATTTAAATTACAGTTTAAAGTTGAAATGTTAAGGGCCCTGCATACAAATAACTCCGATTTTAAAAGACCGGAGATCGATCAATCTTAATTAGAAATGTATTGGTTGTGCAGTACATGGAAGCACACATCCTATTAGTTAACAGGCCAGCACTCTGCTCAGGGGAGCCTGGCTCACCTCTTCTAGGGTGTCTATTTGACGGTCCTCATTGTCGCTGCTGTTTGCAGTTGAGTCTTCATTTGACACACTGTCCACTTCTTCCTCCAGCACCTTGAGGTCGCCGGTGTCGATGATCCCTGGGAATTCGTTCTCATCTGCTTCCCTTACACTTCCCACCTCTTCAGTACAAGAGTTATCGCCGCTTCCATCGATTTGAATTATTTCATTAATGTCATCATCGGTTTCCTGAATATTCAGATCCCTCTCAGAAGTACAATTCTGCAAACAGAGGAGGCATGATCAAGTTCTTCAAGTTAAGTGAGATATTAACACACTGAATCTGAATTTTAAATGACTGGCAAATACCAAACAATTGATGATTTAAACTTATTTCTGCCTTCTGAGATCAGTCTCTTAATGTGGAATTCTGGGATATCTAGAATCTCTAACAAAAATGATTGTCTGGTTTTGAGTAAACATGCTACCAGACTCCAGCACCAAATGAGCTCACTGCTTTCACCTCATATTTGCCAGCTTTTGTAGATAGCCCCTTAGACAGCATGTATCTGCTGAATCTTAACTATTATGCTTGATGTGGAAAAGACAGTGGTGTGCTCAAGAAATGAATGCAGACTCCAAAGAACTATACAGTCAAAGGAGCTAATACAGAACTGCTTTGTTATTGTACCTGACCTGAGGTGCCTATTGTAGAACTGTTCATAAAGACAAAAGTAAAAGTATCTAATGTGAGGGCTGGTGAGACACTCAGTGGAAAGGGGGGCCTGCTGGCAAGCCTGACAACCAGAGTTTGCTCCTGGGACCCACATGGAAGAAGGAACCTACTCCTGAAAGTTGTCTCCTGACCCCACACATACACTGAGACACATACCTACTCACATCACACATAGACACAAAATAATTAAAATGTAAACATATCTAAGAAGAGACAACCTGTACCATGCAAACACTCATCAAAGTAAAACTGAAATGATGGTATTGGTGTGGGCACACAGAGTGTTACAAACAATACATAAGAGTATTATCTAACAACAGAAGGATTGGTTTGAGAAGAAAACAACAATCCTAAGTTTCTATGCATCTATCATTACCATTACTGTTGTCTCAAAAATATGTAAATAGAAAGCAAGGCTGGGATGGAGCTCAGCAGGAGCACCTGGGCTTGTTATGTCCTAAAGCGCTGGGCTCCCTACAAACAATAAAGAAAATAACTAAAGGAAGTAAAAGAAGTAGGTACATTTATAAAAACTACATCATTGGTGCCAAGACTTGGATTTAGAAACTCACAGGCTCACATCTCCTGCTGCCACATGGATTTTGCAGCCATCAAATCAATTGGTAAGCTCCCTTCCCCCACTTGTCAGTATATATGTCCCCTGGTCCCAAAGGAGGATTGTTGAGCTCCCAGTCACCCTGTAGTGTCCTTGAGAACAGAGACATTTAGTCTTTATGACTAATCTTCTCACCAAACCTTGTTCTAGGACCTCTACCCCCTGGTGACCCCTTCCCTCTCACTCTCTGGGAAGCGGTTGTCTGACAATGCTGAAAAAATCCTAGGCCAAGACCTAGGTAAACTGTTCTCCTGCCATTACTCAGGGCATTGGCCCAGAGCTTAGCCCCAGTTCACCACATGATGACCTGGTGATCTGGCCTGGCTACCTTCTGCCTTTCCTACCAATTGTCCTCCAGACATAGGAACAGACAAATCACTAGCTCCTCCTACTCTCACCCAAGGGGAAGGTCTTCACTGTCTTGTCCCTACTAGGACACCTCCTGGTCTAACTCAGGCTAAACTTGGCCCCTATACCCACCAACCGATAACTCTACATAGCCGTTTAAAGGTGCTTTTATAACTCGCCAGCAATCTAGCCCTCCCTCCTCATTCTCTATCTGCTTGCTCTCACTCCTAGCTCCCCACTCCCTGATTCCACCACTGCGTATTCCATCCTGCACCCTGCGTGCTACAGCTCCAAGTGGCTGCTGCAGAGCCACTCAACGCCACCACCGGGCACTTAAGCACTCCAGCACTCCACTGCTCTTGCAACTGAGCAGAGTTGCTAGGAGACAGAGCGAACACTGCTTCAGGCGCTGCTCTCTGTCTTGGTCCCCTTTCTGATACTCTGCCAATCACCCGTCATCTGAATGTTTGTCTTTGCTATGCTTTTGTTGTTCCATTCTAAGGTATAGCACATGACTTTCCTCTAGACAGAGCTGCAGGTTCAGCACCATCATAGCTAAGGGTGGTCATATGACTGGCTGCCACTTCAGTGCCATCTTAACTAAGGACAGTTCCAGGAGAATCCACCATCTTTGTTATGGGAAGTCCCCAGTTCACTATCTTTAAAAGAGTACAGCCTGTCAAAGCTACTTAACAATTAAGATAAGGTTTTCATTCTATCCTGCTTTGGTAAATAATAATTTCTAAATAGTAAAATGTTAAAGATTGCTGCCTTAAATATACATTTAACCTTGTTTTTGCTACTGCCATTAAGTTACAATGTGGTCTTTATTTGCTAGGTATATTAAGAACAAATATAGTTAGAGAACAAATATAGAGTTTAGTTACAAAAGTAACTAAACAAATACAGGTTGTCTAACTCAGATATGCTTAATAGACTAGCTCTCAATCTTGTCAAAAATCTGCTAAATATAATGTTTATGCTTACGACAGACAAAGACTCTCAGAGCCTAACAGTGACAACTTCCCCAAAGGCCTCCAAGAAGATATGGGCACAGCAACAGGATTCTACCTGGATTGTGGTACAAAAACCACTGTTCCGTTGCCTTGCTTGCTGCCAGGGTTTGGCCTACACTATGGACAAACAGAGGATGCCCAGAGAGTTAAATGTCTCAAACTACCTAAGTCAAGGTGAGTCATTTCTCATTTCTCTGAATACAGCAGAGGAACAGATACAGAAAATGTGGTACATTTACACAATGGAGTACTACTCAGCTATTAAAAACAATGAATTTGAGAAATCCTTAGGTAAATGGATGGAACTAGAAAATATCATCCTGAGTGAGGTAACCCAATCACAAAAGAACACACATGGTATTCACTCACTGATAATTAGATATTAGCCCAGAAGCTCACAATACCCAAGAAGCAACTCACAGACCACATGAAGCTCATGAAGAAGGAAGACCAAAGTATGGGTGCTTCGGTCCTTATTAGAAGGAGTAACAAAATACTCACAGGAGGAAATACAGAGACAAAGTGTAGAGCAGAGACTGAAAGAAAGACCATCCAGATACTGCCTCACCTAGGAATACATCCCATATACAGTCACCAAACCCTGACACTATTGCAGATGCCAAGAAGTGCTTGCTGACAGGAGCCTGTTATAGCTGTCTCCTGAGAGGCTCTGTCAGAGCCTGACAAATACAGAGACAGATGCTTGCAGCCAACCACTAGACTGAGCACAGGGACTCCAATGGAGGAGTTAGAGAAAGGACTGAAGGAGCTGAAGGGGTTGGTAACCCCATAGGAAGAACAACAATATCAACCAACCAGAGCCCCCAGAGCTCCCAGGGACTAAACCATCAACCAAAAAGTACACATGGAGTGACCCATGGCTCCAAGCCACATATGTAGCAGAGGATGGCCTTATCGGACATCAAAGGGAGGGGAGGCCCTTGATTCTGTGAAGGTTTGATGCCCCAGTGTAGAGAAATGCCAGGATAGGGAGGTGGGAATGGGGGGGAGCACCTTCCTAGAAGCAGGGGAAGACAGGATGGGATAAGGGATTTACAGGGGAGAGGGGAAGAAACCAGGAAAGGGGATAACATTTGAAATGTAAATAAAGATAACCTCCAATAAAAGAAAAGAAAAAAGGTAAAACTGAACATAAAAAGTACAAAAATTTTGGACTGCTAAAAGGATAAAAATGATGTCATTACTGATCCTAAAAACATTTTAAAAAATTTTTAAAAGGTACTATTAAGTTTGTCACAATTAATTTTACAAATAGGTAGAATGAATTCCTGTCACAACAGCAAATAAAACTATTAAAGTTTATATAAGAAACACCAATTGACCTAAGAGAGGCACTAAAGAAAAGTAATCTATAGTTACAATCTGCCCCACAACTTCCCCTTCTTGGGAGGGGACAGTAGGGGAGAGGCTGTGTGAGGGGAGGACTGGGAGGAGGGGCTGTGTGAGGGGAGGACTGGGAGGAGGGGCTGTGTGAGGGGAGGACTGGGAGGAGGGGCTGTGTGAGGGACGGACTGGGAGGAGGGGCTGTGTGAGGGGAGGTCTGGGAGGAGGGGCT
>NW_021604607.1:1650414-1657848 GCF_004785775.1 Grammomys surdaster | reverse complement strand
GAGTCGGTCTGCTCCTGTCCTGTGGAGAAACTGAATCCTGAGTCATCGAGAAGCCACTACACTCAGAGCAGCTGAAACTGAATCCTGAGTCATCGGGGACCCACTGCACTCAGAGCAGCTGGAGCCACTGCACTCAGAGCAGCTGACACAGAGTTGGTCTGCTCCTGTCCTGTGGAGAAACTGAATCCTGAGTCATCTAGGAGCCACTGCACTCAGAGCAGCTAAAACTGAATCCTGAGTCATCGAGGACCCACCGCACTCAGAGAAGCCGAGGAGCCACTGCACTCAGAGCAGAAGGATTTCCAGATCCAAGAAGTGGCCTGAGTCCCAGGAGTTCTTCCACCCAGGAGATTAGGGGCATAAGACCACAGAGACCTCTGGACTCCGAGGAGCTCTGCAATAAGCAAGATAACTGGAAATACACATTCCAATCTTACACAGTGAGGGCAGGTACCACTAGAGTTACCCAGATGGCGAAAGGCAAGCGCAAGAACATAAGCAACAGAAACCAAAGTTTCTTGGCATCATCAGTGCCCAGTTCTCCCAATATAGCAAGCCCTGAACACCCCATCACACCTGAAAAGCAGGATTCAGAATTAAAATCACTTCTCATGATGATGATAGAGGATTATAAGAAGGAATTCAGTAACTCCCTTAAAGAAATACAGGAGAGTACAAGTAAACAGATAGAAGCCCTTAAAGAGGAATCACAGAAATCCCTTAAAGAAATGCAAGAAAACACAAAGAAGGAATTAAACAAAAACATTCAGGATCTGAAACTAGAAATAGAAACAATAAAGAAAGTTCAAAGGGAGACAACCATGGAGATAGAAAACCTAAGAAAGAGATCAGGAGTCACAGATGCAAGCATCACCAACCGAATACAAGAGATAGAAGAGAGAATCTCAAATGCAGAAGATACGGTGGAAAATATTGACACAGTTGTCAAAGAAAATGAAAAACGCAAAAATCTCCTAACTCAAAACATCCAGGAAATCCAGGACACAATGAGAAGACCAAACCTAAGGATAATAGTTATAGATGAGAATGAAGATTCCCAACTTAAAGGGCCAGTAAATATCTTCAACAAAATCATTGAGGAAAATTTCCCTAACCTAAAGAACAAGATGCCCATAAACATACAAGAAGCCTACAGAACACCAAATAGACTAGACCAGAAAAGAAATACCTCCCGTCACATAATAATCAAAACATCAGATGCACAAAACAAAGAAAAAATACGAAAAGGAGTAAGGGAAAAAGGTCAAGTAACATATAAAGGCAGACCTATAAGAATTACACCAGACTTCTCACCAGAGACTATAAAAGCCAGAAGAGCCTGGACTGACATCATACAGACCCTAAGAGAACACAATTGCCAGCCCAGATTACTATACCCAGCAAAACTCTCAATCAATATAGATGGTGAAACCAAGATATTCCATGACAAAACCAAATTTGCACAATATCTTCCCACAAACCCAGCACTTCAAAGGATAATTGGTGGAAAACGCCAACACAAGGAGGGAAACTACAACCTAGAAAAAGCAAGGAAGTAATCTTCCAACAACCCCAAAAGAAGATAACTATACAAACATAACTTTACCTCTAATAACAAAAATAACAGGAAGCCACCATCATTTTTCCTTAATATCTCTTAACATCAATGGTCTCAATTCCCCAATAAAAAGACGCAGACTAGCAGACTGGATACACAAACAAGACCCAGAATTTTGCTGCATACAAGAAACGCACCTCAGTGACAAAGACAGACACTACCTCAGAATAAAAGGGTGGAAAACAATTTTCCAAGCCAATGGTCCCAAGAAACAAGCTGGAGTAGCCATTCTAATATCAAATAAAATCGACTTCCATCCAAAATTAATCAAAAAAGATAACGAAGGACACTTCATACTCATCAAAGGAAAAATCTACCAAGGTGAACTCTCAATTCTGAACATCTATGCCCCAAATGCAAGGGCACCTACATACATAAAAGAAACTTTACTAAAGCTCAAAACACACATTACACCTCACACAATAATAGTGGGGGATTTCAACACCCCACTCTCAGCAATGGACAGATCATGGAAACAGAAACTAAACCGAGACACTTTGACATTAACAGAAGTTATGAACCGAATGGACTTAACAGACATCTATAGAACATTTCATCCTAAAACAAAAGAATATACCTTTTTCTCAGCACCTCATGGTTTTTTTTTTTTTTTTTTTTTTATAATTGGTCACAAAACAAGCCTCTACAGATATAAAAAGATTGAAATAATCCCTTGCATCTTATCAGATCACCACGGAATAAGACTGGTCTTTAATAATGACAAAACCAATGAAAAACCCATGTGCACATGGAAACAGAACAACTCTCTACTCAATGATGACTTGCTCAAGGAAGAAATAAAGAAAGAAATTAAAGACTTTTTAGAATTCAATGAAAATGAGGACACATCATACCAAAACTTGTGGGACTCCATGAAGGCAGTGCTAAGAGGAAAACTCATAGCTCTAAGTGCCTACAAAAAGAAACTGGAAAGAGCACACACTAACAAGTTGACTGCACAACTAAAAGCTCTAGAACAAAAAGAAGCAAATACACCCAGGAGGAGTAGAAGGCAGGAAATAATCAAACTCAGGGCTGAAATCAACCAAATAGAAACAGAAAGAACAATACAAAATATCAATAAAACCAGGAGTTGGTTCTTTGAGAAAATCAACAAGATAGATAAACCCTTAGCCAGATTAACCAGAGGGCACAGAGACAGTATCCAAATTAATAAAATCAGAACTGAAAAGGGAGACATAACAACAGAAACGGAAGAAATTAAAAAAATCATCAGATCCTACTACAAAGGCCTATACTCAACAAAACTGGAAAACCTGGATGAAATGGACAATTTCCTAGACAGATACCAGGTCCCAAAGTTAAACCAGGAGCAGATAAACCATCTAAATAGTCCCATAACCCCTCAGGAAATAGCAGTCATTAAAAGTCTCCCCACTAAAAAAAGCCCAGGACCAGATGGTTTTAGTGCTGAATTCTATCAGACCTTCAAGGAAGACCTAATACCAATTCTCTTCAAACTATTCCACAAAATAGAGACAGAAGGAACACTACCCAATTCGTTCTATGAAGCTACAATTACACTCATACCCAAACCCCACAAGGACCCGACAAAGAAAGAGAACTTCAGACCAATCTCCCTTATGAACATCGATGCAAAAATACTCAATAAAATTCTAGCAAACCGAATCCAAGACCACATCAAAACAATCATCCATCATGATCAAGTAGGTTTTATCCCAGGAATGCAGGGATGGTTCAATATTCGGAAATCCATCAATGTAATCCACTATAAACAAACTTAAAGAAAAAAACCACATGATTATCTCACTAGATGCTGAGAAAGCATTTGACAAAATTCAACATCCCTTCATGATAAAAGTCTTGGAAAGATCAGGAATTCAAGGCCCCCTACCTAAACATAGTAAAAGCAATTTACAGCAAACCAGTAGCCAACATCAAGCTAAATGGAGAGAAACTTGAAGCAATCCCACTAAGATCAGGGACTAGACAAGGCTGCCCACTCTCCCCCTACCTATTCAATATAGTACTGGAAGTCTTAGCCAGAGCAATTAGACAACAAAAAGAAGTCAAAGGGATACAAATAGGAAAGGAAGAAGTCAAAATATCGCTATTTGCAGATGATATGATAGTATACTTAAGTGACCCCCAAACTTCTACCAGAGAACTCCTAAACCTGATAAACAACTTCAGCAAAGTGGCTGGTTATAAAATCAACCCAAACAAATCAGTAGCCTTCCTCTACATGAAAGATAAACAGACTGAAAAAGAAATTAGGGAAATGACACCCTTCACAATAGTTGCAAATAATATAAAATACCTTGGTGTGAATCTAACCAAGCAAGTGAAAGACCTGTATGACAAGAACTTCAAGTCTCTGAAGAAAGAAATTGAAGAAGATCTCAGAAGATGGAAAGATCTCCCATGCTCATGGATTGGCAGGATAAATATAATAAAAATGGCCATCTTGCCAAAAGCAATCTACAGATTCAATGCAATCCCCATTAAAATCCCAACTCAATTCTTCACAGAGTTAGAAAAGGAAATTCTCAAATTCATATGGAATAACAAAAAAACCCAGGATAGCGAAAACTATTCTCAACAATAAAAGAACTTCGGGAGGAATCACCATCCCTGACCTCAAGCTGTACTACATACAGAGCAATAGTGATAAAAACTACCTGGTATTGGTACAGAGACAGGCAGGAAGATCAATGGAATAGAATTGAAGACCCAGAAATGAACCCACACTCCTATGGTCACTTGATCTTTGACAAAGGAGCTAAAACTGTCCAGTGGAAAAAGGACAGCATTTTCAACAAATGGTGCTGGTTCAACTGGAGGACAACATGTAGAAGAATGAAAATTGATCCATTCTTATCCCCTTGTACAAAGCTCAAATCTAAGTGGATAAAGGACCTCCACATAAAACCAGATACACTGAAACTAATAGAAGAGAAGGTGGGGAAAAGCCTCGAATACTTGGGCACAGGGGAAAAGTTCCTGAACAGAACTCCAATGGCATATGCTCTAAGATCGAGAATTGACAAATGGGACTTCATAAAATTGCAAAGCTTCTGTAAGGCAAAGGACACTGTCAATAGGACAAAACGACAACCAACAAATTGGGAAAAGATCTTTACCAATCCTTCATCTGATAGAGGGCTAATATCCAATATATACAAAGAACTCAAGAAATTAGACTCCAGACAACCAAATTACCCTATTAAAAAATGGGGTATAGAGCTTAACAAAGAATTTTCAACAGAAGAAACTCGAATGGCCGAGAAGCACCTAAAGAAATGCTCGGCATCCTTAGTTGTCAGAGAAATGCAAATCAAAACAACCCTGAGATTCCATCTCACACCAGTCAGAATGGCTAAGATTAAGAACTCAGGTGATAGTAGATGCTGGCGAGGGTGTAGAGAAAGAGGAACACTCCTCCATTGTTGGTGGGACTGCAAGATGGTGCAACCACTTTGGAAATCAGTCTGGCGGTTCCTCAGAAAATTGGACATAGCATTACCCGAGGATCCAGCTATACCACTCCTAGGCATATACCCAGAAGATGCTCGAACATATAATAAGGACATATGCTCAACTATGTTCATAGCAGCCTTATTTATAATAGCCAGGAGCTGGAAAGAACCCAGATGTCCTTCAACTGAGGAATGGATTCAAAAAATGTGGTATATTTACACAATGGAGTATTACTCAGCTATTAAAAACAATGAATTCGAGAGGTTCCTAGGTAAATGGATGGAACTAGAAATTATCATCCTGAGTGAGGTAAGCCAATCACAAAAGAACACACATGGTATTCACTCACTGATTATTGGATATTAGCCCAGAACCTTGAAATGCCCAAGATGCAACTCACAGGCCACATGAAGTCCATAAAGAAGGAAGACCAAGTGGGGGTGATTCGGTCCTTCTTAGAAGGAGCAACAAAATACTCAAGGGAGCAAATATGGAGACAAAGCGAGGGACAAAAGCTGAAGGAGGGGCCGTCTGAAGACCTTTCCACCTGAGTATCCATCCCATGTGCAGTCACCAAAGGTGGATGCTGATGTGGAAGTCAGGAAGTGCATGCTGATAAGAGCCTGATATGGATGTCTCCTCAGAGGTCTTCAAGAGTCTGACATATTCAGAGGCAGATGCTCACAACTAGCCATTGAACTGATCATGGGTTTCTCAATAGAGGAGTTAGAGTGAATACTGAAGGAGCTGAAAGGATTTGCGGCACCATGAGGAGAACAATAGTACCAACCAACCACAGCTCCCAGGGTCTAAACCACCAGCCTGGGAGCACTTGGGG
Organism: Grammomys surdaster; assembly: GCF_004785775.1. NCBI lineage: Eukaryota > Metazoa > Chordata > Mammalia > Rodentia > Muridae > Grammomys > Grammomys surdaster. Next base: position 1,651,930 of record NW_021604607.1, on the reverse strand, counting down.
GGGGGGGATCCAGGGCTTCAACTGAATATGTAAGAGTGGAGGGCCCTGCTGGGCATAGGTGGAAGAAGAGAACCTTGACCTCATGAAGGCTGGATGCCCCAGGGGGTGGGAATTTTGAGGGTGGGGAGGTGGAAGTGGGGGGGAGTAGATAGAGGTTACATCCACAGAGAAGAAGGAGGAGGGGTGAGGGGATTGGGGGTTCCAGGGTGGGTGGGGGATGGGGTAAGGGGACAACATAGGAAATGTAAATAAAACATCCAATAAAAAAAAAAAAAGAAACCATGGTAAGACACTTTCAGGAAAGGGAAGCTGACAACAGCAGATCAGAAGCCTGCACTACCATCATTTTAGTTCAACTGGTTTTTTGTTCTTCTCTAGGATTTACGAGGCAAAAGCATACATCTGTGTTAATGTGTCTGTGCAAATACAACCTCTGACAAGAAGGAAAAGTGAGAATGGCCAAGCTATGAAGGAGAAACCTGTCCTGTGTAGCTGTATCTGTTCCAGTCAGACTCAAAGGGCTTGGTATCGTGTGAAGATGATATGTTTAATCCCCATAATAACCAGAAGGAAAGCAGCTATAGAATATCACACAGTGGGGATGATAAGGAAATCAAATACATCAATACAAGAATGCCAATTAAACAGAAAAGGTGGCAGCAAAGATAGAATCAGAGGCAAAAGACACAGAGAAAACAAGTAACAAAACGGCAGATTACCATTTAGATCATGATTTCCCATCAGTAATTACCTAAAGCAGAGATGGATTAAATTACCTCTGTCAACTCATTTTGTATTGTTCTAACAAAATACCTAAGCATGAGAAAAAGAAACCTTTCTATAAAGAAAAGGTTTATTTAGTTCATGATTCTGGGACTTCAAAAGGAGCTCACACCTGCTTGGCTTTGGTAAGGATATCACAAGCACAGGGAACCACAATGAAAGGACCATGTGGAGAAGAGACAGACCAGAGCCTAGGGACAAGCCAAGTCAATTTTATTTTTAACAACAGAATTTCATAGGGCCTCTCAGAACCATCCATTCTAGGTGCTCAGCATGAATCTATCCTGATGGTGGACTCTAGGACCTGACTGGCTTCATCTTCCCTTTTCAAAAGCTCCTACAACCCAGCTCTGTCCAAATCATAGCATTTCCCAAACAAAGCATACAGAACACAGAATGGATTGCAAAGGGCAGAAGGCAGACATCTGCTATTGACATGAGCCTAACTTAAGATCTAAGATATCATATGCATAGGTTGAAAATCAAAGAGCAGAAGTTAGTGCCACACAAACATTAGCCCAAGGAGCTCTAGGGGTGATGTCACTGTCAAAAATAAAAATAAAAAAAAATCAGGCATTATAATTATGCTACCAAAGGTCAGGGAAGCTAAATAATATGCAACAAACACAGAAAGAAAGGAAGACAGACACAGCACAGCACAGGACAGGGACTATCACACCTCAGAGACAGCACAGGACAGGAAGGGACTGTCACACCTCAGACACAGCACAGG
>NW_021604607.1:1618474-1650404 GCF_004785775.1 Grammomys surdaster | reverse complement strand
AGGAAGGGACTGTCACACCTCAGACACAGCACAGGACAGGAAGGGACGTCAGTAGTATTTGACAAAATACTGACCTTAACACTACGATCGACAGGACTTAGACAGATTCTTCTTCTAATTCATTCTGTTAGCTATCGACACCAGGAACAAACACAGCTTGGAGGAGGAAAAGGTTTATTTGGCTTACACTGCCAAGTCACAGTCTATCACTGAGGGAATTCAGGGCAGGAGCCCAAACAGGGGCAGAGAAAGGAACCACGGAGGAATGCTGTTTACTGGTTCACTTCCCCTGGCTTGCTCAGCTACCTTCCTTACAGAGCTCAGGCCTACATGCCTAGGGATGGCACTACCCACAATGGACCAGGCCTACCTATATCAATCAACTAGCAGTAAGAAACTGCCCCAGACACAACCCTACAGGTCAATGGAGGCGATTCCTCAAATGTGGCCCCCTCTTCCAAGATTACTCTATTTTGTGTCAAGTGGACAATAAACACAGAGACACAAACGAATTCTCTATCCAACAAAAGCAGAACACATCTTTCTCAGGCCATAATAACAATCTCTAAGATTAAGCATTTTAGAATGCAGAACAAATTCAGAAAGAAAAAAAATCATACTAAGCATCTTTTACGATCATGGTACTAGAAATAATCATGAGCAAAGTTACAAAAATAAATAATTTAAAATAAAATAAAATAAATAATAAAATAAAATAAATAACAAATAGAAATCCACAACTAGAAAATCTAAAACATGTGGCAATTAAACATCAATCTTCAAAGCCAATGGATTAAAAATGAAATTATAAGATCTTAAAATAAACAACAACAACAAAAAAAAAAACAGCCTAGTATGGAACGCATACCTGTAAGCTCTGCACACAAGAAGGAGGCTGAGGCAGGAAGATTATCGGTTCAATGCCAGCCTGAGCTCTCAATAAATAAATAACAAAATCTGAAAAGGAATGAAAGACGTGTAATAATACACTTTCAAAAATGTACAGGAACTAGAAGGGAAATTTACAGTTGTAAATGCTTCCATTTAAAGGCTAATCTCATATTAATAACCTAATCTAATATATTATAAAACTAGGGGTAAGGGGAGAAAAATCAAAAATTATCAGAAGTAAGTAATAATGAACAGAGATAAAACAGAAAATAGAAAAATAACAAATAAAAATCAATAAAATCAAAAGTTGGTTTTTCAGAAAGATTGATGAAATAGGAAACTATCTAGACTGAAGAAGTAAAGAGGAAGACATCTGCCTGCAATCACAGGTAAAACAGGGGACATCACTACTGACGTTACAGACATAAGCAGCTGCCAGACACTGCTATCAAAACTTATCCACCAACATAGTGAAGAGTCAAGTGGAACTGGAGAGAAGGCTCAGCAGCTAAAAGTATGTGCTGTTCTTTTCTGTTCCCAGTGCCCGTGCTGGGAACCCATAACTCCAACTCCAAGAGACGTGACGCCCTCTTCTGGCCTCCACAGGTACCTGCGGTCATGTGCACAGACAATCACATACACATACAGAATACTGCAAATAAATCTTTAAAGAAGGTGGAAAAGTAGATGAAGTAGACAAGCCCCTGGACACCCAGACCCTACCCAGACAGAAACATGAGGAAACAGATACTCTGAGCAGACTGTGGTTATCAGTTCCTTCCTTGTATATAAATCAATACAACTCAAAAGAAATCCCAGAAGCTGGGTTTCCATTTTGTTATTATTGTTGTTGTTGTTCACTTGGTTTTTGGTTAACAAGATCATCATACTTATATGGAAATACAGAGGAATTAGAAGATCCAAAATGGTTTTAAAAAAGAATGAATGTGAAGATTCCTTCTTTGCTATCCAGCGTACTTTAAACCCACTACAATAAAGACAATGCTGTACTAGCAAGAAGCAAACAGACATGGGTTAAGTAGGGAAGAGAGTCCCCAGAACGAAGACAACACAGGACAATTATCGCTGAAAATGAACTGCTCCAGCATGCTTTACACAGGGCTTTTTAGATACTTCCACTCATAGCCCCCTCATGACAGACCAATGTTTATTCAACCCCCACTATACAGATTCCAAAACTAGGAATCAACCCGAATGCCCAACTTGTAAACCAGGATACATTCATACAGTGGATTCACTGCTGCATGCCACAGTATGCAGTAATCTCAGGCATGCTAATAAACCTGCTGTGACAGTTTATATGTCTTCAGCCCAGGAGTGACACTATTAGAAGGTGTGGCCCTGTTGGAGTAGGTGTGTCACCATAGGTGTGGGCCTATGCTGCCTGTAAGCAAGTCTCCCACTAACAGCCTTCAGATGAAGATGTAGAACTCTTACTCCTCCTACACCATTCCTGCCTGGATGCTGCCCTGCTCCCACCTTGATGATAATGGACTGAACCTCTGAACCTATAAGCCAGCCTCAATTAAATGTTGATCTTTATAAGACTTGCCTTGGTCACGGTGTCTGTTCACAGCAGTAAAATCCTGACTAAGACACCTGCATACTGCACAACTGCAGCTGACTGATATTTGGGAAAGGCAACTCAATCCTGAAAGAGCACAGATCTAGTGGAGGACTTTAGGGACTGGCTGCAGATGCAAAAAGGGAGGCCTGGGCATAACAAAACGATCCCTCACACACTTGCCCTGGCTCTGTATACCTGTCTATGTTTTCCAGAGGTCACACTGTACACCTAAAAACTGTGCAAAGGTGAATCTTATTATGTTTAGATTATATCTCATTAATTCCAACTTTTAAAAAGGAAGTTACTAAGTCAGTCCTAATCCTGAATCACATGTCAAATAAGGCTTTTCCTTTTAACAGCACCAAGACAACCTTAAGTTACAAATATCTTTTGTGCAAAATGAAGCAAAGCCCTCCAGGACTTTGTCAACTGAGAATAAGCTGGTTAAGTAATATGACAAACCCCAGGACTCTGCTGAGGAGCTGGCTCAGTGTGTAGGGGCACTTGCTGCTAAAGCAAGAGGATCTGAGTCCATCCGTCAGCGCCTTCTCAAGCCATGGCTGCCCAAGCTGAAGGGAGGCCTAGTTCACTGGTTAGCCAGCTAGCTGAAAAACAGGAAGCTTAAGAGTTCAGTGAGACCCTATTTCGAGGGACAATCGATGGAACAGGACACAGATGTCCTCCCTTCTGGCCTTCCCATGGTTGTCTGCATCATCCATACCACCCTCCTCCCCCCACTCTCCTTCACTTTCCCCCCTTCCTCTCTTTCCCTCCCTCCCTGTCTTCTCTCCAGGACAGTTCCAATTGAATTAAAATAAGATCCTGTTTTTGCTAAACTAGGGAAGTTCTTTTTACTCTGAGGGAGAAGGAATATTACAAACTCAAATTTATTACCAATAACCTCAACAATCTGATTTTCTTTCTTATATTATTTTTTTCATTTCTAACTTCTGTGTTTAGAAACAAACATTGGAAAGTTCAGACAGCTGCTGGCTCTGATGTCTTCCTGGTTAGACAACCAAAATAGCTAATAATGTTCAACTGCATTTATAATGAACGCTGAAAGACAACACATAAGAAGACTCAAGTATTTCACACAGCCAAACACCCACTAGTAAATCCTTCAAATGAAATGTCATGAAGGGGCTTTCCTTCCCTCCCCAAAAGAGCAAACATCTATCTAGAGATTAAGCATTGGCCTCAGTAACGTTCTTTAGAAAGCTGGAAAAATCCAGAATTTAATACTTTGTCCACATTTTTTGATACACGTGTTGGAAAAAAATAATTCAAAACCTTGGTTTGAAAGCCTTTGAGCTTTGTGTCAGCCGACAAGACTTCTGAAATTACTGCCTTTATCTTAGCAGCAGTGCAGGCCACATGCTGAAACCCACATCATGGGCTCTCTCCTCAAACAGAGAAACTCGTGCTGTGGAGAGAATACCTCAGAGGCTCCACTGACACGCAGGGTCTCAAACTCCGCCAAACACCAGCCCTACATTGTTACAAAGACGTCAGTTTCTAGCTTGAAAATAAAAAGGCTCACAGCATAGAAAATGTTTAATGATGTCAATGTGTGAATGGAAATTAAAATCAGATGCCAGCTGCCCTCCGAAGCAACTGGTATTTTTACCCCGTTGAATGTTAAAGGAATGTCAGTATCTGTTCTTCCATGAATCCTATGTGAATGTGGAAAATGTCAGCAGTTCTGTTGCAGACAACATAGTGAAGCTGCTTCGGCCTTCCTTCTCTAGAGCAAACATTGAGCACAATGACCAAGATCCACTCCACTGAGGTGTCTAAAGTGGGCTTTTTTTTGGGGGGGGGGAGGGATTTCAGCTAGGTAATACAATAAGCAAATAAAACAGGATTCCTTAAGCTTCGCCAAATCAAGCTTCCAACCATTACGACTTAAGAATAACTCTGTTATTTCAGTGGGTGGTAAGACAGGGTAATAACAGAAAGCACAAAAAACTTAAATTATAACTCAATACTCACCCCTTAATGTACAACTAAATTATGTACAATCCAGTTGTTCAGTGGCAAGATGAAATCTCTCTTATCTGTCACAATATGGCTACACTGGCTACACATTAACAGGCTATTACAGTAACACCCCAGGCCATGCAACTCTTATCACCTGTGCTGCTCAGACTTCCTGTCACTGTGACAAATCCCTGAGAGAAACACTTTTGGAGAGATTTACTTGACCTCATGGTTTCAGAGCTTTGGAGTTCACTGGTTTGGGCCTCGGGTGAACTAAACCATCATGATAATGGGAATACGCTGTGAACAAGGCTGCTCACCTCGGCTGCCAGGAAGCTGAGAACATGTGCTCATGCTACTGGGCTGCCTCCTCCTCCTTCTCCCTTTATTCCGCCTGGGCTCCAGGACTGTGGGTATTTCCAGCAGATGCAGGGCACATCTTTTTCCCTGCAAACATTCTCAAAGGAAGGTGCTATAGCTCATCTTTCAAGGTCACCAGCAGATGACATAAAGGACACGTCTCTGGAAGCCAGGCGGTGAGGGAGCAACAGATGATGCACTGTGCATTCGGTGCTGACCACTTCCAGTTCTGCTGACTAACCCCACTGCTGCCACAACTCTACACCATACAGTACAACCACAAAGCAGAGCAAAATTTAAGGCTTATACTTGTCCCGAGGCTATGTCCACTATCCCTGTCTTCTCTGTCACTCTCAAAGTTCTAAGTGTAGACTCCGCCCAGGTTAGAAGCTACACCTGAATTTCAGAAAGAGATATTCCACTGCTTGCTCGTAAGTAGTCAAGCTAGACTTTAAACCTACCATGCTTCAAATTGACCCTTAAACTATCTTTGATTAACATCCCATAACTAAGCTACTTTCTCCAATCAGAAAAAATAAAATACATGACAACTAATAGATAAGACTTCATCCTTGAGCACCGAACCTTAAACATGTGCACATTATATAAAACCCAGGGGGATGTCTCCAGAATACTAGAGGAAGAAAGCAGAGCTCAGTTACTTCTACCTCAAAACCAAATATCACATAATTTCTTAGTTTTGCCTGTATTTAGTTCCTAAGTTGTATGCATTATGTGGAAAATGGGAGAAAAATACCAAAACCCCACATTTTACTCTTAATTCTTTATACCAAAACTCAATGCCTGGAACAAGGTTCATAAACATCTGAAATAGTCACAAACGGAAAGCCTTGTTTCTCAAGGCTATTGGCCGTTTAAACTTTCATCAGAGTTTATAACATACTCTAGATGCAGTCCATCATTGTACCCATCTTCCTCTTAGCTTGGAAGTATTAGAAGACAGGACTGCAGCTCAGAGCCTGCCTAGCATCTACCAGGCCTGGGAGTGATCTAAGCAACACAAAGAGAGAAGAAAGGGGAAGGGAGGGAGAAAGAAAGGAGAGGTGGAGAAAAGAGGAAAGAAAGAAAATGGGGAAAGGGGGAGGAGAAGATAAGGCAGGAAAGGGTGCAGGAAAGGAGAAAATACTTAAACATTCTGAAGATAAACTGCTCAGGTGGTCCTTAATTTTCCCTGCTGCAGACCACGAACTGTACTGGAGAATAAGTAATCTGTCAGCTAAGCGTGAGGCTTTGGTTTTTATGAAAGACTAACTGAACAAGTAGAGTTAGCTGTAAGAGTTTATGGTTCCAGAGGTGATAGAAAATTGACTTTAAATTTAATATATGATTTTATTAATTCTTTAAGAATTTCATACAATGTATTTTTATTACACTCACCTCCCACTTCTTCCTCCCCTAACTCAAACTGACATTTGGAACTAGCCATGACACCACAAAAAAGAAACAATTTTCTACAGGAAAAACAAAACATACATAATTCTTATTAATCATACATCTCAAAAGAAAAACCTAGAAACTCTAAGCATAGGCCTATAAACCTATGACCACGAAGCCCTACCTTCTCTGACACACGGAGGCTGCTGGGCTCCTCTGTTTTTCTCAGTTGCTTTACAGGGTCACATCCATATATCCTGTCTTTAAGGCTGTGAAGCTGTGTATCAAGCGTGTGGTGGTGGAGACGGCCCGGAGAGCCCGGAGAGAAAGGACCACCATGCAGATTCTGAGTCAGGTTCGCTGAGACACCAAGCATAGGCTCCAGGCTAGACTCTGTTAGAGCAACCTGAGGAGGAAACCCCACACCCAGAAGGCTGGTATACTGAGAGCTTTCCTGTGGCCTCAGCTCACTTCCAGGGAGAACACGCCTATCGCTGGTAGCATTTTCTACATGTTTCCTGTCCACTGGAGCAGAATGCAGAATGGCGGGCTGTTGCAGCACAGCTTCCAGCCTGTGTGATTTCTCAGTTGCTGCTTGAAGAGAGCATGGGTGCAATGTTGGAACTGTGGTCTGTATGACTGAGGGCTGCCCAAGCTGCTGAAGGACTTGCTGAAATGGATGCTGGAGAATTTCTGTTCTCCCAGAAGTCTGTGTCACCATGACTGGTACATTGACTTTGTAAAGGTGACCTTAAAAAGAAAAAAATGAAACAGTAGTACAATTCTCTTTCAATGTATGTGTGTGTGATGTATAAGTGTGAATATAGGTATGTGAGCATGTGTGTGTGTGCATCTGTATGTGTGAGTATGTGTGTGGTGTGTATGTGTGTACCTGTGCATGTGTGCATGTATGTGTGGTGTGTATGTAATATATATGGTGTGTATGTCTGTGTGTGGTATGTATGTAAGTGTGTGTGATATCCACAGGTGTGCTCACAGACACCAGAGAAGGACATTAGTGTATAGTGCTATTTCTCTCTGCTTTATTTCCTTGAGGCAGGAGCTACGCTGGTAGCCAGAAAGTCCCAAGGAGCCTCCTGTCTTTGTCCCATACAGCACTAGCTTTCTTCGTGAGCGATGGAGATTTGAACTCAGGTCCCCAGGTCCTGTGCAATCGCTCTTACCCACTGCAATCTCCCTAGCCCAGTATAAGAAAACTCACATTTCCCCTGGTTGTCTCTAGGAATTTGTATTTTCTGCAATAAATATCCATTACTTTTAAAAAAATATATTTGTTTTTACTTTAAGTCTAGCCTTTCCTCCTGATTTTTAACAGACATGGGTTGGTGACAGGCCACCGTGAGCCTCCAGGAGCTCCAGAAGCTTTATCTGTTGGAAAAATGAATGCTACTAGCACACAATGAAGTTTTACTATGCAGTCACAAAAACTGCATTCCATGTACTTCAGATTTGCATACAAGTTATCCAAAAAGAAGAGTTTACTCTTTTAAGCCTCTTTTCCTTTTCCTTTAAAACAATTCAGAAGAACCCTGTTTCTACCATTTTATTCAATATTTGAACTTCCCAGCCACCAAATAAATCTGCCAATATGTTTTCAAACCAAGAGAAGCTCCCACAAGCCATGTCCTTCCCACTAAGCCATGAACTCTAGAGTAAGAAAGGAGGCAGGGGTTAGTCAGGCTTGAGCAGCAGCACTACAAAAACAGATACACTCTTTCATTGTATATTGCTAAAGTTGAGGCAAAGGGGGCAGCACACTGTCTCAGGTGGAATCCCCAGGAGCCACACAGTAGAGGGAAAAGAACCAACGTACACAAACTGTCCTCCCACTTCTGTAAACATGTTGGGTCACATGCATGTCCCCACCCCCACAGGCACATAAATACATAAACAACTTTAATGTTTTGTTAAATTTTAAGATTGATTTTATATGTATGAGTGCTTGCCTGCATGTATGTATGTGCACCACATGCATGCAGGACTTATTGAAGTCAGAAGAGGGCATCTGATGCCTGGGCGGCTGTGCGCTATCAGATAGATGCTGGGATTTAGACCCATGTCCCTTGGAAGTACAAGTGCTCTTACCACTGAACTATCTCTCCTAATTTAAGTTTTTAAATTAAAAACAGCACAATTTAGCTAGCTAATCTGAATTGCAGACAATCTATGCAAGGTCTCCACTGAGACGGAAAGAGGACTGAGATGGGTGGGGCCCCAGGCCAGGCCCAGCTCGGTGCCTTCCGTGCTGCACTGCTTTCCTAACAAGGGCAGCTACTCTTTATTTTTACCTTAAACATTTAATTAAAGGTTCCTATCACCTCCAGTGTAACATTTATTACAAATCATGAAACTTTTCAGGAAGTGGGGGAGTGGTAAGGAATTGATACAATCAATATACATTAAATATATGTATGAAATTCTCAAAAAGCAAATAATTTTTTTAAATCACATAACTTAATGTCCATGCTAACACCAAAGACCCTTAGAAATGCTCTCACCAGATGCCGTCTGGAGGACCATGCCTGCTGGGACGTGGATCGGATAGCCAGGAAAGGCAAAGTTTGCACCACAGCTGGCAGTGTTCTACACATAAGAAGTGGATATTACAAAATTACTAAAAGGATTAGAATTACATCTTTCACTTACACCATCACAGAGAGTCAAAGCCATGATTCTTGAGAAGACCAAGATCTGACTACACTTAACAATGAAGGCTGTGCTCTCTGACTATACACCATGTTAACATTTGGTTCAAATCATTCCATCAAAAGGAATTCCACTACGGTACTTAGCTATGAGGCCAGTGAATCGTAATGACAAGAATGGATATCATCCTATAACAGGGACTCAACGCACAGCCATGCCTGGACCACTAGTCCTCGAGGGGTCAAATGCAAGAGCCATGACTGTTTACAAGAATCTTTCAGACAGGCCTAAAATCAGCCATAGGCCTAAAATCAGCTATAGGCCTGTCATACATGTATACTAACACCAAGTCTTGGGTCTCTGTGGAAAAACATTGAAACAGATGGCTATAAGCTATTGTAAACAGGCAGCTTTTGTGGAAACTTACCAGCCCGAGTAGTCATAGACCTTGTAAATAGGTAGCCTTGGCAGACAATATCAACTTAGATAAGGACAAGTGAGTCATAGGCAGAGTCATAGTGACCTGTCCCCTGAACCTTCACCCAGCCGATACCCGGTTCTGAAAGATATCTGTATTCCCCCTGAACACCCACACTTCAGTGTCATTCCCTTCCCCACATCCTGCCTTTCTGTTTTTATAACCCCTGTGTGAATGAATTACGATTTGAGAAAAAATAAATAATTAAAAAAAAGAAACTTTCAGACTCTAAATTGATCTTTAGTTGTACTTTAAAGTAGATATAATAATGCATCTATAATGTATAATTTTATATAATTAAACTTAGGGTTTTAAAAACCCACTATATCAAGATAAACATTTCTGTCTATTAGATCTGCAAAAATGGAGATACGTGTGAACTAAGTTCCTGAAAAGGCCAGATTGCTGTCAAAGATTCTGCAAAATGAATGGCTCGTTAGGACTTCATCACTGTGGATGGAGAGTTGAATTGTTACAGACTGAGAGCCAAAATTTTCTTGGTTTTTCCTTATTCCCTGTAACAGCTGTATATCACCTGCCTGCTAACCTATGATCATACCACCTATGTTCTAACATTTTCGGACTGACAGGTGGAGGTGGAACCTATGAAGCCTATAAATTAGGCCACAGCTTCCCCAACCCAGAAGCTATGAATGTCTTCAAACAGCACCCAAAATCTACAACAGAGATGTCACTTTTTTGGCTGTAACCTGCCTGCCTGATGTCCTAGTCATGTATTTACTAAATACATTGACTTGTACCTTTTGTTCTGTGACTTTCAAAAGTCACATAAACATTTCTGTGATAAACACATCACTCGAGGCAGATTGTTCCCACGTTCTTAGCCTATTGTCATTCACATTTGGCTCAAAATAAATTCTTTCCCCTTTGAAACAAGAGCTATACTCTACTTTGATATAAATCACATGCAGTGTTGTTGAGGCTGTCATAGAAGTTGCTTTTCTTGGGCTACTTGTATAAGAGTGCATGCTAACTGGGACAACTCTTTGGGAGGACAGTTTTGCAGAATGCCATAATTTAAAATATGCATGACTCCTGTCTTGGAAATTTAACCTTTAGGAATTGACCTGATTATCTCACAAAGAACAGACATGTGCAAATACAACCAGTTATAATTATACATAAAAAAATGGAAATAATTTAAATGCCCCATCAACAAAATATTGCCTAACTAAACTGTGGCAATCCACTATGGCAGACCTTCATTTGCTTACAGAGAGAGTTCATTATTAGATAAGGAGACAGACTATGGAAAGAAGGGAGGAAACAGGAAGGAGGAAGAAAGTGAAGGAGGAGGAGAATATGATGGCAGAAATGATATAGAACACAATTCTACTGTGTGCCCTGAAAGATAATACAGCATACAGGAAATAAGTGAATACATTTCAAAGAATTACAGTAGTTATCTTTGAAGAGTAGGCTTTTTCACAGTTTGTTACCGAATTTGTTTTTATTTTTTTACAACATAGTATTTCTGTAATCAAGGAAAACAATGTCTCTATAAATCTCAAAGACATAGATGTCTCACTGGTCTCTTGTCAAAGCAAGAGCTATTGTCAAGCAAACCGTCACAGGAATGCAATCTTAATAAAGGCCATTGGCCGACCCACTAAGATTCACATCCCAGAAAGGCAGTCCGTGGGTTAAAACACAGTGTGAAATAGATCGTGGATTATAACCATCAATGCCACAGTAAGGGAAGGAAATGTGAAAAGGAATTGTTCCTCTCTATCTGAAAACTACGCAATTTCTATAAACACATAAAATTTTATTACCTGCCTCCAAGTAATAGAGAGAAAATATAATTCCCCTTCACCGAAGTAAAAACAACAACAACAAAAATTTAGCAAAATATTCCATTTAAACAAAATGAAAAACCATCACTCTACTCTTGAACAAAAGAAAATCAGGAGGAAAGATATATCAAAATTATCTACTTACTGGGCACCAAGTATGTACTATTGGACAGCACACTAAATCCCCACACATTATAATTTCAGGAATGTCCTAACTTTGATGCATAACTTCACTGAGGCTAACAACCGGGAGACTCATTCACTGCAAGGCTCCTGAAGTGTAGGATCCATTGCTGAGCCTCTGATTTCCCACATCTCCTCCCATTCAAGCTGAAGGCCATGTACTACATCTGTGCTCAACTTTCTGCACCCCTCAATGAAGGGACAAGCTACATACCAGGTCTTCTGGCGTAAAACTTTGGAGAGCTCTACCAGCTGGGATCAGCAACGATGCTACACAGAGAACAAGGTGGAACACAGCCATTAAAACTTACCTCTTTACATCGCCACACATAGGTAATTTTATTTTTAATATATATATAGTATTGAAATTAATTTTTATATAATATATTCTGATCACAGCCAATTGTAAAATTTTTTAAATATATTCTCAAGAGGTCATGTTAGACCAAGCTAAATTCTAATGGCTTCATCTGAGAGGAAAAGTGTTGAACTACGTATTTCCTGGCAACTTTAAAGACTTCACAACTAAATTACTTTAAGCTATCAATGTCAACTCTCTCATTAGAATCAAGCAGAGTGTACTTCAGAAATCCATAATGAAACATATAAATTGTCTTTGATAAGTCAAGGAAGCTCTAACACTCCCTGACAACCTTTCACCTGGCAAAGAATGTTATAAGAATATATTAGAGATGATACTATTGATGAAAAGCACATAAGCTGAGACAAACGCTAACCATGAGTAAAGCAAGTGTGGTAAGTGGGTGGAGACGTGGCTTTGTGAGGAAGGGCACTATTACCCTTCCATAAGACCTGACTTCTATTCCTATACCTAGGTCAAATAGCTCTCACCTGTAATTCTGACTCCAGGGGTCACTGGTATCTCTGGCCTCTTGCAGGCACCTGCACTCATATGAGCATACATACTCACATACAGACATAGACACATAATTAAAAATAAAATTTCAAAAAGAAAATGTGGTGTATGTATACAAATGAATTTTAAAAAGAAAGATGGAATTATGGCATTTGCAAGGAACTGCATAGAACTTAAAGTCCTTATATGACACACAAAGCCCACTCAAAATGACAGATAGATCATGACATCTCTCATGGGAAACTAGAATTTAAAGTCTGTGTGACATGTATGTGTGACACTAGATGGGCAGGACTGTGGTGAGGGAGTCAGATGGAGACAGAGGTCAGAGGGGATGGCTGAATTACAACCAAGGACAATGACACACATGAATGAAAATGCCATAATAAATTAAAAGTCATTTTTAACATCAATGTTATTTAGCCTTTTAAAAAAGGCAGGGTATTTTTAGCATGCTTATACAGCCATGTATGTGTTGAGTGTGATGTAAATTATGGCTCTTTTTTCACATAGTAAACCCAGGAGAATTGCTCCAAGGTCTGTTTTTGATGCTAGAATGGCTCCATCACACACAACAAACAGCTCAAAGCTAACCATCCTCTGCACATGAAATACAAGTGAGGTTATGGACTGACGGTTAATGAAGTACACAATTATTTTTATCCTCTACTCATCTGTGGCTTGGCTTATTAGCAGGCATTCTGTTAGAAAAGCCAAGTGACAAACAACTGGAGTGGCAGGAACTCAAAGGTATTGATGCCATAATTAGCTGGAGTGAGCAAAACTGGCGCTGCTCCAGCTTAAGTCTGGGAGGCTACAGAATGTTCTTTGGCATTTGAATCCTAAGGAAAATCAGCAACAAACCTTCTCTCCTAAGTCCGTTGTAAAAACTCTTAAAGGACAATTCTTCGTGTTCAAGGGAATCAAACAAAGTTATAGAGAACACAATTCTTCATAGACTTCAGAATAAAAGCCAGGACTGACAGAACTGTAAAGTTCTATATAGGCCCCACTTAACTTTAATATGAGGTTCACAAGTTCTATGTCATTAAGCTTGGCTGAAAATTTAAAATATTCAGCTTTGTTTCATAACCAAGTAACTTTTCATTAAATATGTATTTTAACTCAAATGAAGTATTATAATTTTAGATTCCATAGATGTATTCCAGGAACATTAAATTCAAAACAATAAATTTTATAATACTAGCAAGAATTCAATTCTACAAGCATAATGTAAAAATGTTCAACATAATAATCTGGGTCAACTATATTAAAATTTATAAGTACCTTTTCTAATCTACAACTAAAATTCTGATAAATTATAGCAGTACTTGACCTCATTTTGAGTTTATACAAATCTTAATATGTGAGCCATATGTCTTAGGGTTACTACTGCTGTGGAAACACCATGACCAAACCAATTTGAGGAGGAAATGGTTTATTTGACTTTACATTTCCACATCAAAGTCCATAACTGAAGGAACTCAGGACAGGAACTCAAGCAGGGCTGGAACGATACAGAGGCCATGAAGGAATACAGCTACAGGATTGTTCCTCATGGCTTACTCAGCCTGCTTTCTTATAGAACCTAGGAGCACCAGTCCAGGGATGGCACCACTCACAATAGGCTGGGTCCTCCCCCACCAAACACTAATTAATAGGATGTTCTATAGGCTTGCCTGGTCTTGCAGAGGCATTTTCTCAATTGAGGCTCCCTGTGACCCTTCTCCAAGTTAATTCTGATTGGTGAATAAAGATATTGATTGACAGCCAATAGCTGAGCAGATGAGACAGAGGTAGGACTGAGGTTTCATGGGCTTGGGGAAGAGAAGGACCATGAGGAGGAAGAAGAATGAAGAGAGGAAGGAGGAGAAGAGGCCATGATTTAAGAGTCAAGAGAATGTTGTTTTACAGGATTGAGGAAGAAGAAGGTGCAGGAGGGAAAAAAGAAGAAGCCACCATGGGTTACTTGAGCTATAAAAAACATGGCCCTGTGGAATGGCCAATTACAGTTAAGAACAGCCCAGATGAAACATAGTAAGTAGTAAGTAATAATTCAGGGATATCAATAGAAAAATAGATTCTAATACCATGGAGGCTAGGCATCTGCCCAGCTCTTGTGCTGATTAAGGCCTGTTGTAAATATAAAGGCTGTGAGTGTGTCTTTCATCCAGGAACTCAATAAACAAAGGCTAGGTAAAAACTCCAGGCTTGGATTCAAGTAATTCATACAACATACCTAAACCTGCTAGGCCATCTGGTCGACCCTTTCTTGATTAAAGCAAACAGAAAAAGCC
Source organism: Grammomys surdaster (assembly GCF_004785775.1). NCBI lineage: Eukaryota > Metazoa > Chordata > Mammalia > Rodentia > Muridae > Grammomys > Grammomys surdaster. Next base: position 1,635,868 of record NW_021604607.1, on the reverse strand, counting down.
AGCCAGATGTCTCAGCAGGAAGACATTTGCCACATAACCCTGACTATATGAGCTTGATCAGGAGAACCCATTGACACATAAAGCCAGATTTGTTAGCATGAATCTGTAATCCTACCATTCTTGTAGCAAGATGGGATATGGAGACAAAAAAAATAACAACAACAACAATAATAAATCCAGGAGCTCAGAGGCAAGATAGCCTGAAGTATATAGCATGCCAGAAATAAGAAAATCCTTGCCTCAATAAGGTGGAAGAAAACCAACCTGAAACTTGTCTTCTGGCTTACACACACACACACACACACACACACACACACACACACTATATCCCAATCACATGGATACATTAATAAGTAAAATTTCAAAATGAAACAGTTTATAAATAAAGGACATTTTCTTAAGAAAATAAAGACAACGAGAGCTTGAGAAATGGCTCAATGCTAAAAGTGCACCCCTTCAGCTCAGTTCTGTTACACAGCTCCAGAGGATCAAGCACCCTCTTCTGGCCTCTGTAGGCACCTGCACACATGTGCATATATGCACACAAAGACATACATATATATACAATGAAAAATAAACAACAAATTGTTTAAGGACTATGAAAACTTATAGCTGACATCATAAAAGGGGGACCTACAAGCTTTTCCTCCATGATCTTCCATAGGGTAAGGCCCATCTCTCACCATGTCTATTCAATACCATACCAGACATCTAAGAAAAGAAGAGAAGAGAAAAGAAGAGAAAAGCATACAAACCAGAAATGAAAAAGCAAAATTAGTTCTATCTGCAAATAATATAAACCAACACACAGAAAACAACAAAATCCACAAAAAAAAAAAATGAACAAATGAGTTCTATAAAGTTTTAAATTCAAGTCAATTTTTAAAAGTCAACTGTCATCTATGTGGTGGTGTCGCACGCCTTTGATCCCAGCACTCAGGAGAGAGAGGCAGGAGGATCTCTGAGTAAGAGATCAGCCTGATCTACTAAGCGAATTACAGGACAACCAAGGCTACACAGAGAAACCCTGTCTTGAAAAATCAAAAACCAAAATCAACAACAACAAAAAAGTCAGTTGTGTTTATGAACAAAAACAGCCTACCTAAAAAAGAAATCAAAACATGACAGCATTTTAAAAAGCAAATACTGGGGGCTGGAGAGTTGGCTTAGTGGCTAAGACATCTTATTGCTCTTCCTGAAGACCCAGATTCAATTCGAAGCAACCACATATCAGCTCATACACATCCATAACTCCAGTTCTAGGAGTCTAGTGCCCTTTCCTAAGCTCCTTGGGCACCATCACACATATGGCATTCAGCCATACACATGTAAAACAGACATTTATACAAATAAAAATGTAAAAAAAAAATACTTTTGCACAACTTCAATCAAGAAGGTTAAAGATCTGTACCTCTAATCAAAAAGGGGTTTTTAAGTGAAATTGAAAAGGTTATGAGAGTGGCACATGCCTAAAACTCCTGTACTCAGAGGGCTGAGGCAGGAGGATAACAAGATTGAGGCCATTCTGGGACACACAGTGTATGATTTGAAAAAGCATGTCCCCAGATGCTCATACATTTGAAAACTTGGTTCCCAGGTTGTAGGCTGTGTAGGGAAGTTAGGATGTAAGGCCTTGTTGATGAATCATTGGGGGTGAGCTTTGAGGTTCCAAAAACACTCGTGCCATGCCCATTGGGTTTCTTTCTCTGCCTAGTGGCTGTAGATCAAGATGTGAGGTCTCAGCTGTTTCTTCATTTCACCATCATGAACTCTGACCCTCTGAAACTGTAAGCCAACTTAACATGCTTCTTTCTTAAGTTGCCTTGGTCATGATGTTCTATCACAGCAATAGAAAAGTAACTAGGACTCACAGTGAAAGCCTGTCAAGGAAAAAGGAAGAAGAGAAGGGAGAGATGTGACGTAGAAGGGAAGAAGATGGAGGGAGAGGGACGGATTAATTTAAGCCAATGGTTCCCCATGTTCCTAAAGCGTCAACCCTTTAACACAGTGCTTCATGTTGTGATCCCAAACCATAAAGTTATTTTAATTGATACTTCAAAATTATAATTTTGCTACTATTATGAGTCATAATGTAAATATCTGATATGCAACCCCTGTGAAAGGGCTGTTTGACCTCATCGGGGTCACAACCCACAGATTGAGAATCACTGATTAAACAGACACAAACAAAAGATACTTCTACTTATAAACTCTTTGAAGTAATTGACATTGTTAAAATTGACATACTATCCAAAATAACATACAAATGCTATGCAATCTCTATCAAAATTCTAATGGTACCCTAACAGAAAAAGGGGGGGATCTAAAATTCTCAACCAGAACCTAAGTAAATCTCAATAACCAAGGCAATTCAGAGAAAACTAAATCAAGGCTAGGTCAATGGCTCAGCAGGTAAAAGTCTGCTATGCAAGCATGAGGACTTGGGTTTGGAGCCTCAACACTCACTTGAAAGACAATGCAAATGTGCAAGTGTAAGCCCAGATCTCCTACAGTGAAACAGCAGGCAGAGGCAAGAGACCTTAATCCCCTTAAGGTCATGGGCCAGCTAGCCAGGCAGTCACAGCAGCAATGAATCCTCTACCAAACTAGGCTAAAGGCAAACACCAGCACCTGAGCTTCTCCTCTGACCTTCATACCTTCATACCTGCATGATGATCTGCTCGTGACTGTACAGGCATGTGCACACACACACACAGAGACTAAAGGAAAAGCAAAATCAAAGGCATCACATTTCCAATTTTAAGATTATACTACAAAGCCAGGCACAGAGTGTCTATACCTGTGGGACCATGAAAGAATAGCATAGTTTCTGGTCAAGCACTGGCTAGAGATGGCCAGAGACCTGCAAGGGATGGCGTGCATTTTGCCAGGCTCCTAGACTCCCAGACTGACAGGCCAAAGACCTCCATTGATCTGCGCCTTTCAGTCACATAGGGCAACGCCCCTACCAGCCCCTCCACAGGTAGAAGGCTTGACTACAGGCTACAGAGCCTCAAGAGATCTCCATATAAATGAGATACCTAAAGGCCAGAGGGCATAGCCAATTAAGCATTCCTTCCTAGATCCGCCTCCCTGCAAAATGTATTTAGCAAAATGATCTCAGTCCTGCCCTGAGATCAGAGGGGTACAGCTACATCTACTTTCCTCCATGACAATAAACCTTTAAAGATCATGGACTTCCTCTTGTACTTGGGGCTCCACCATGGGGGAGATGGTCTTCAACTACCAAGCTGCCGCCTTAATCTCCTGCCAGAGAACCTCTCTGCATTCCAGCCACAGAGGCCACCAATTCAAGCAAGCTAGCCAAGCCTGCCATGACCCAGACAAGCGAGTCGCCATGACCAAGTAGCTTCTCTCCTTCGTCCCCCTTGGCTGTGGGTCGGTCCAGCTCGTACCCCCCACCCCCCAGTCTAAACTCTTCCGAGGCTCCCAATGGTGCCTGGTAGCCCAGGAGTCTGAGACCAGTCGATCCCCACATGCCTTCTTGCCCGGGGGTCCCCACCCAAGAGCTCTGGTCCCCACCTAAGAGCTCTGGTCCCCACCCAAGAGCTCTGCCCCCGCAGGGTCTCAGGCTGAGATCTCCCCATGCCCAGGGAGAGTCCTGTGGATTCTCATAGCCTGACGTCTGCCCAGCTCCGCATGGAGGGAACTCAGTCAAATTCTCACACTTCTGCTCCCTGAGCCGCAGTTCCAGCCATCTGGGGAACAGTCACGCAGGATCCACTACTCAGCCCAACAGGACCCACACCCATCCACAAGCAATAGACCCACAACTGATGGAGGATGTGGACAAAACCATCTTCAAGAGTACCCCTGCTGGCATCCATGAAGGACCACTCCACAAAACTCAAAGACAGTAACTCCCAGACTAGTTCAAACAAAAGACTAGCCCCTTCCCCCCCTTCTCTCCACATGTTCCTGGCCAGCTTCTCTCCTTTGCCTCTTAGCTACAGTCTAACTCCGGCCTAGTTCAAAAGACTAGGCCTCTCTCTGTCCACCCACTTCTTTGTCTAGCTACAGTCTCCAGCTCAATGGAAAGATGACAGCACCCCCTAGCCTCCACCCTCTGCCCATCCCCCAGCCCCACAGAGAGGGCTCCTTCACAGCTAACAGGCCACAGTGCCTGCCATGACCGTTATTCTAAGACTCTTTCCCTTGGGTGAGACATTCCCTTTCCTTTTGAGACAGTTTTCTTTCTGAGAACCCCAGGCCAGGCCTGGACAGACTGTTCTCTTTCTCTCAAGAGCACCAGGTCCAAGCTATAGTCCCCCAAGGGTCAGCCTTTCTCAAGCCACCTGCTAGTGCAGGCTTCTCCCCCTCATCCTCTGTAATTTGTGGCCAGCTGCAGCCACTTAGTTCACAGGTTTGCCTGAAGCAGTGGGTCTGGGACCCTGCTTGCTCCCTTCATCCCTGTGTTCCTTAGATCCTCATTCTAGGACTCCTTCCCTTGGGTGAGACATTCCTTTTCCTTTTGAGACAGCTTCTTTCTCGTAGCTAAGAACTCCAGGATGGAAGAACTGCTCTCAAGAGCTGCCAGCTCCAACCCAGCTTCCATATGTCTCCCCCCATGGGTCAAGTCTTTTCCACAGCCTTCACTCCTTCTGGCTCTGACTGTCCTATCAAGCCTCTGTGCTTCTTCCTTTAAGCTTTTCTTCAAGGTTGGCCTTTCTTCTCCTTCTCTATATTTAGGATTTACCGGCTAAGAAAAACAAATGGGAAATACTAGAGACCTTTCTGCGAGCACCCAGACACTATGTGGCAGAACAGCCACCACATGGCAGAGCAGGCCCCTCCCCCACTGCTTCTAAACCCACCAAGGACAACAGAGAAGCGCACCTGAGACCCTTAACCCAAGTTTTTAATGCTTTTTCTACCCATAGCCCATATTCAGGAAACTGAGACAGAGAAAATTGTTTAAAAGCGGAATTTTTTTAAAATGGAGTCCAAGACCAGCCTAAGCCCTGTATAGGAATATTTTTTAAAAAATACTATTACAACGCTATAGGAACTGAAACACTATGCTACTGACATAAAAACATACAGGCGAAGGACTGAGGAGATAACCACGTAAAAGCCAGGTGCTCCCGTCTTTTAATCCCAGCAGTGATAGGACTGAGAAGGTAGATCCCTGAGGCTTACTTGCTAGTTACCACAGACCAATCAGGCATGCTCTAGGACAGTGAGAGGCCCCATCTCAAAACACTAGAAGTTATCCTCTAGTCTCCTCATGTATGTATATGCACAGCACACCCACATAACTACAGAGAGAGAGAAGAGAGAAAGAGACCATAAACTTGTTAACGGTAATATTTAAATTGGTGGCACCAGATCTGGCTTGTTGTTATGGGCTGCCATGTTCCCTACTAGGCAAGGCCTGAGGCCACGAGTGGCAACGTGTTCTCGCCATTGCTAGGCTCAGACCACCAGCTCAGGCAGGCCAGGAGCACCTGTCCTGGCACCCATGAGATACCAGTGTGGGAGACGGCTCTGCCAATCCACCATGTGGTCTCCACAATGCTTGGCTGAGCCCAGACCATCCCATCATTGATGCGGTGCCTGGTAGAAATGAGACTCTAAAACTTAATGATTATCCAAAGGCTTTATATATTTAAAAATGCTCAATTAACAATTTTCCCATACAATTAGAGTTGTTTCTCAATATCTAATCTTATGAAATAAATCCTTATCCAGGACCATCTGAACATGTGTGTGGTTCTCCATGGCTCCTACATCTCTCCCCTTCCCCAGCTCCTCCTCTTCCTTCTCCTCTTTTCTCCTTCCAACTCCCCACTCTGCCTACCTCTCATACAGCCCAATCACTGAGCTTTATACAAATGTAGTGGGAAGATATCCCACTACATAAACTTCTCACACATGTATGATCAATTAATTCTCAACAAGACACTAAAAGGGACAATGGAAAGAATTGTCTTCTCAAAACTGGTGTTAGATTTTTCAAAATCTTGATTTGCTAACCTGCAGTTTAAAAAATTATTTCCTTTTTCCTTCATCTGTACTTAGGGAGCTACATACCACCCCACCTCCTACTCTACAGCAATGCCTGAGTCCCAGGAGACCTTCTCTAACCAGAGACATAGGTGAGACTTCCCCCCACACACACACACCTCAATACCCTCACCTGCTGGGAACCCACAGAGCCTAGCAGATATGGCTTGTGTCCTGCCTTGTCAGAGCTCCATCTCCTTTCTTATCTGCACCTATGCTCTGGGACACACAGGTTCACCTGCCTCCTGGGAGGCCTGCTCCAACTTAGGACACCTAGGCCTATCAACACCAGAAACAACCAGATGGTGAAAGGCAAGCCTAAGAACATAACCAACAGAAGCCAGTGAAACATGGTACCTTCAAAATCCAGTTCTCCTTCTATAGCAAGCCCTGGATATCCTAACACACCTGAAGAGCAAAACTGACTTTAAATCCTACTCATAAAGATGATAGAGGCATTTAAAGAGGATATAAATAATTCCCTTAAACAAATATAGGAGAACAGGTAGGAGCCCTTAAAGAAAGAAAGAAATCCCTTAAAGAAATACAGGACAATATAATCAAACAGGAGAAGGAAATGAATGAAACCATCCAACACCTAAAAACAACAATAGAAGCAATAAAGAAAACACAAATGGAGGCAACCCTGGAGATGGAAAACCTACAAAAGAGAACAGGAACTACAGATGCAAGCATCACCAAGAGATTACAAGAAATGGAAGAGAAAACCTCAGGCATAGAAGATGCCATAGAAGAAACTGATACATCCGTCAAAGAAAACATCAAATTTATAAAGTTCCTAACTCAAAACATCCAGGAAATTTGGGACACAATGAAAAGACCATATCTAAGAATGATAAGAATATAAGAGAGTGGAGATTCCCAGTTCAAAGGGCCAGAAAACATCTTCAACAAAATCATAGAAGAAAACTTCCCCAACCTAAAAAAAAGAGACAGCTATAATATAAAAGACAACTACAGAACACCAAATAGATTGGACCAGAAAAGAAAATCCTCCCAATAAATGTACAGAACAAAGGAAGAATACTAAAAGCTGCAAGGGGAAAAAGCCAAGTAACTTATAAAGGCAGACCTATCAGAATTACATCTGACTTCTCAACAGAGACTCTAGGAGCCAGAAGATCCTGGACAGTTGTCTTGCAGATCCTAAGAGACCACAAATGCCAGCCCAGACTACTATATCCAGCAAAACTCAATCACCATAGATGGAGAAACCAAGATGTTCCATGACAACACCAAGTTTAAACAATATCTTTCTACTAATCTAGCCCTACAAAGGAAGGAAAACAAGAATAACAATACTCAAGGAAAGATAAAAAATTAATCATCTCACAGCAAACACAAAGAAGAGAATCACACACAGTACCACCTTAAACAACAAAATAACAGGAACTAACAATCATTGGTCGTTAATATCTCTCAACATCAGTGGGCTCAGTTCACCAATAAAACAATACAGGCTAATATACTGGATATGTAAACAGGACTCATCATTCTACTGCATACAAGAAACACACCTCAGCAACAAAGACAAACACTACTTCAGAGTCAAGGGCTGGAAAAAGGTTTTCCATACAAATGGATAATAGAATATACTTTCAACCAAAAGTAATCAAAAGAGATAGGGAAGGATACTTCATACTCAAAGGAAAAATACACCAACCTGACATCACAATTCTGAACATCTATGCCCCAAATTCAAGGGCACCCACATTCATAAAAGAAACTTTACTAAAGCTTAAGACACACACTGAACCACACACAATAATAGTGGGAGACTTCAACACCCCACTCTCACTAATGAACAGGTCATCAAAGCAGAAACTAAACAGAGACACAGTGAAACTAACAGAAGTTATGAACCAAATGGATTTAACAGATAGCTACAAAACCTTCTACTCCAAAACAAAAGAATATACCTTCTTATCAGTACTGTATGATCCTTTTCCAAATTTATCATATACAATCAGTCACAAAACAAGCCTCACAGATACAAGAAGATTGAAATAACCCCTTGCATCCTATAAGATCACCACATTAAGGCTAGATTTTAACAACAACAGAAAGCTCACATATTCGTGGAAACTGAAAAACTCTTTAATCAATGATCACTTAGTCAGAGAAGAAATAAAAAAGAAATTAAAGACTTTTTAGAATTCAATGAAAATGAAGGCATACCCAAACTTATGGGACACAATAAAAGCAGTGCTAAGAGGAAAATTCATAGCACTAAGTGCCTTCATAAAGAAATTAGAGAGGTCTCACACTACAACTTAACAGCAAACCTGAATACCCTAGAACAAAAAGAAGCAAACACATCTAAGAGGAGTAGATGTCAGGAAATAGCCAAAATCAATCAATTAGAAACAAAGAGAACAATATAAGGAATCAGAAAAACCAAGAACTAGTTCTTTAAGAAAATCAACAAGACAGACAAACCCTTAGCCAAACTAACTAAAAGGCACAGAGACAGTATCCAAATTAGCAAAATCAGAAATGAAAAGGGAGACATAACAACAAAAACTGAAGGAATTTTAAAAAAAAATCACTAGGCCTTACTTCTAAAGCCTATAACAAAACTGAAAAATCTAAATGAAATGGATGATTTTCTAGACAGATACCACATACCAAAGTTAAACTAAAATCAGGTAAACCACTTAAACAGTCCCAAAACCCCTAAGGAAATAGAAGCAGTCATTAAAAACCTCCCACCCAACCCCTAAAAAAGCCCAAGGCCAGATGATTTTAGTGCAAATTTCAACCAGATTTTCAAAAAGACCTAATACCACTACCTCAAACTATTCCACAAAATAGAAACAGAAAAATACACTACCTGATTCATTCTATGAGGCCACAGTCACCCTGATACCTAAACCACACAAAGACGCAACAAATAAAGAGAGACCAATTTTACTTATGTACATCGATGCAAAAATATTCAATGAAAATTCTCTCAAACTAAATTCAAGAACACATCAAAAGCATCATTCACCACAATCAAGAAGGCTTCATCCCAGGAATGTGGGAATGGTTCAATGTATGAAAATCCATCAAAGTAATCCACTATATAAACAAACTAAAAAAAGTCATATGATCATCTCATTAGATGCTGAAAAGGCCTCTGACAAAATCCAACACCCCTTCATGTTAAAATTCTTGGAGAGATCAGAAATTCATGGCACATACTTAATCATAATATAAAACAATATACAGCAAACCAATAGCTGACACCAAATTAAATGGAGAGAATCTTGAAGCAATCCCACTAAAGTAAAGGACAATACTGCCCACTCTCTCCCTATCTACTCAATATAGTGCTTAAAGTTCTGGCTAGAGCAATAGGACAATGAAAGAAGATCAAGGGGATCCAGCTTGGAAAGAAAGAAGTCAAGGTATCACTACTCACAGATAATAATATGCTAGTATAAATAAGTAACACCCAAAATTCTACCAGAGAACTCCTACAGCTAATAAACAACTTCAGCAAAGTGGCTGGATATAAAACTACCTCAAAGAAATCAGTAGCCCTCCATTATACAAATGAAAAACAGGCTCAGAAAGTTATTAGGGAGGCAACACCCTTCACAATAGCCACAAATAATATAAAATATCTTAGTGTGACTCTAACTAAGCAAGTGAAAGATCTGTATGACAAGAACTCAAAGTCCCTGAAGAAAAAAACTGAAGAAGATATCAGAAGATGAAAAGATCTCCCATGCTCATGGATCAGTAGGATTTACATAGTGAAAATGGCCATCTTACCAAAAGCAATATACGGACTTAATGCAATCCCCATCAAAATGACAACACATTTTGTTTTACAGATTTTGAAAGAGCAATTCTCAACTTCATATGGAAAAACAAAAAAAAAAGGATCAAAGAACTTCTGGGGGAATCACCATCCCTGACCTGAAGCTGTACTACAGAGCAATAGTGGTAAAACACCAGATGGTGTTGGTACAGAAACATATAGGTTTAATCAATGGAATAGACTCAAAGACCCAGAAATAAAGCCATAAGCCTATGGACACTTGATTTTTGACAAAGAAGCAAAATTCATACAGTGGATAAAAGACAACATCTTCAACAAATGGTGCTGGTTCAACTGGAGGTCAGCATGTAAAAGAATGCAAATAGATCCATATTTATCTTCCTTATTTAACTTCTTGTCATACAAAGCTCAAGTCCAAGTAGATCTAGGACTTCAGCATAAAACTAGATACACTAAATCTAATAGAAGAGAAAATGGGAAATATTCCTGAACACATTGGCACAAGAAAAAATTTCCTGAACACCAATGGCTCAGGCTCTAAGATCAACAATTGATAAGTGGGACCTCATGAAACTGAAAAGCTTCTGTAAGGCAAAGGACACTGTTACTAGGACAAAATGGCAGCCTATATATTGGGAAAAGATTTTCACCAACCCTATATCTGACAAAAAGCAAATATCCAAAATATATAAAGAACTCAAGAAGTTAAGACACTAAAACACCAAATAACGCAATTTTTAAAATGGGCTACAGAGCTAAACAGAGAATTCTTAATAAAGGAATCTTGAATGGCTGAGAAGCACTTAAAGAAATGTTCAACATCCTTTATCATCAGGGAAATGCAAATCAAAACAACCCTGAGATTCCACCTTACACCAGTCAGAATGGCAAAGTTCAAAAACTGAAGCAACAGGACATGTGCAGAGGGTATTGAGAAATGGGAACACTTTTCCATTGCTGATGGAATTGCAAACTTGTACAACCACCCTGGAAATCAATCTGGCAGTTTCTCAGAAAATGGACATAGTTCTACCTAAAGATCCAGCTATGCCACTCCTGCCCATATAACCAAAAGATGCTCCACCATACCACAAGGACACGTGTTCCACTAAGTTCATAGCAGCCTTATTTGCACATATGCAGCAGAGGACTGCCTTGTCTGGCCTCAGTGGGAGAGGATGCACCTAATCTTGCAGAGATTTGATGCACTGGGAGTGGGGGAATACTCAGGGGAGCCACACTCTCAGAGGCAAAGGGAGGCATGGGGGAGTAACCCTGGGAGGAAAGACTGGGAGGGGGCAGTATTTGGGGTAAATATATAAATTTTAGAAAAATAGTTAGAAACAAAATAAATAAATGAATAAATAGATATTTCTTTTATGACATATTATTACACCTTACATGCTTAGTCAGTACACATTCTGAAGTCTAGACATGAAATGTACAACATGGGGGCCCTTCTTAATATTGCGTCATGCTTGAGAGTTTTGCTATCAATGTAGATTTGAGATTCTTGCCACACTTTTTAAAAAAAATAGGATAACTCTAAAATGAGATGCTAATTTACGTAACCTATGTCAATGGTCCATGTATATCATAACATCATGCTACCCACTTTAAAGATATACAGTAAAATTTAAGTTAAAAAATAGGTCTGGGGGCCAGAGAGGTGGCCTAGCAGACAATGGTGCTTACGTTATTGTGCAGGTCTGGCAACCTGAGTTTGATAACCAGAACCCATGTGAGTGTAGTTTATCTACAGAACAGACTCCATAAAGTTGTCCTCAAACCCACATGCATGAGCAAGTATACCTATATGCGCGCGCGCACACACACACACACACACCCCACCACCACCACACCAACAACAGGGACAATAATAAGTTTGTAAGTAGTTGCCACACCTGCCAGCTTCTATGTGGATTCTGAGGATCTACACACCAGTCCTCAGCATATGGAGGGCACTCAGCCATGGAGCCACCCTCCCAGCCCAAAATCCATACTTAAAAACTAAAAAACAAGTGTTGAAAACTGGTAACACAGAATATTCCTAAGAAATGAGTAATATAGCCAAAAAAAATTATAACAAAGCAAACAAGCTTGGAAAATAGAACTGACGAATATAAATGACATATTCAATTGTAGATTTTTGTTTCAGCTTGTTATCAGAAGAAATAAAAAGACTGTAGCAGTTTAAGTTATTTTAATCAGGCTTTTTAAAGCATACCATGAGAAGATACAATTAAGAAGTACTTCAATTTTATGAGGCTATTTATTTTGAGCCTTTTATTGAAGGGTACCCAGAATGAAGACAGATAAGAACAGGATCTGCAGTTCACTTTTCTTCCTAAGCCTCTTCATTGTAAATTTCAAGGAACAGAATAAGAAAAGCTGTCTTATTGTAAATGTAATTATTTCCATTATTCTAACTTCTAAGACAGAATCAAAACTAAGGTGCTGAGTGAAATCTAGCTCAATCTAGCCTTTGCCAGATTGCTTTGCAATTTAAATCACTGATAGTATTACCATCTTCCGGGCAAAATGTAGTATTGCAGTTGTGAATGACAAGAAAAATGACAGGTTTTTAACCGTGCTTTGGATTACAGACATTCAAATGCTTCCCTCCCCCTTATGCATCACACCCTCCCACCAACCACAGCTACAAGAACCTTCCTTTGGGGTTATTCAACTGAGAACCAGGGGCTCCATAGCCATGCATAGTAGCTCATTCCTGTAATGTCAGCTCTCAGAAGCTGAGGTAGAGGATAACCGAGTTCGAGGCCAGCCTGGATGATGATAGTGAATTCTAGGATAAGTTCCTGCCTCAAAGGAAAAAAAAAATTATTGAGATTTGCAACAGTACTAATGGTCAGCCTCTCAGATTCACAATAAGACTCCCATGACTCTGTGTGTGTGTGTGTGTGTGTGTGTGTGTGTGTGTGTGTGTGTGTACGCGCATCCACGTGTGCACGCACATGCTGTATGCTCATGTTTGTTATATGTGTACAGTATATACATGTTATGTGTGCAGTATATGCATGTGTGTAAGGTATACAGACATGTATGACAGAGGGTGTATGTGTGTGCATTTTATGTACATATGATGCACATCTGGAGTATGTGCATGTATGTGGTGGGAGTGTGGTATATGCACGTGTGTGGTATAAGTGTGTGATATATATTCATGAGGTATATGCGTGTGTGGTTGTTATTTGTGTGATATGTATATATATATACACACACACATATGGTAAGTGTGCTGTATATGCACATGTGTGTGTCTACTTGCACAGGCTACAGGAGAACATCCTGTGTCCTACTCTATCCTCTCTGCCTTTTGCCTTTGGAAACATAGTCTCTGATTGAACCTGCAGCTAGGCTGGAGGCCAGCAAGCCCCAACAATACTTCTCTCCCTACCCCTCACAGCCCCAGGGTTAAACGATGCTCAAAAGAACACACACAGATCTTTACATGGGTGCTAGGATTGAAACTCAGGCCCTCATGCTCACACAGCAAACGTGCTCACTGAGCCGTCTCTCCCATCCTCCTAGGACTGACCCTTATAGTGCAATATCATAATTTTAAGTTTAGCAAGAGATTTTATGCTTGGTAATTCAATATTAATTTGCAAATTTACTTCATTTCATAATTGCTGCCACACTTCAGCTATTTTTTAATGGAAGGGGTGGGGCAAAAAGAATCTAGCTGAAGCCTCTTGCCTGCTAAGAATCAAGAAAGCCAGCACAGGCACTGGAGATAGATGGCTCAGAGCCTAAAGGTTGCCCTTCAGAGAACCCATGCTCAGCCAGGCAGTGGTGGCGCACGCCTTTAATCCCAGCACTTGGGAGGCAGAGACAGACGAATTTCTAAGTTCAAGGCCAGCCTGGTCTACAGAGTGAGTTCCAGGACAGCCAGAGCTACACAAAGAAACCCTGTCTCGAAAAACCAAAAAAAGAAAAAAGAGAACCCATGTTCCTTTCCCAGCACCTACATGGTGGCTCACAACCATCTGTAATTCCAGTTCCAGGAGACCCATTGCTCTCTTATGACCTCCACTGGTACCATACATATAATACACATGCTACACAGACATGCAGGCAGGCAAAACACCCATGCACATGAAATAAAATAATAATTTTTTAAAATTCTAGAAAAATTAACATTTCCTGTGAAGGTTGCCAGCCCTGGGATAACAGTTCTTTTAAAGCAATGTACTTTTGTTAAAATAGCAACAACCCAAAGTTACAACCTGAACACGTGTGACCTTAGATGGGACCTTACTCCTTTTCCAAGACATTTTCTGGAAACCTCAAACAAGACTATTGACTCTGTTTACAGAGAAAGATCTCCCACCTTCTGTATCCTTATTTTAGAATGTCACTGTATCAACTGGAATCCTGTCAGGGACCCCTTAGGAAGCACCTGTAACCTCATCTAAGTACTTAGCAATGCTTCAAAGATAAAAGCCTCAAACCCACCAAAACCTTGTGTGTTCCTGCTACAGAGAAGGCAAAGGGCAGCTCTTGGAGACGCCCATCCCACACTGTCTCTCAGGCATCTTAACATCTATTAAGAAATGCTGCGGCACGGGGCCAGGGTCTTCAGGCTAAGTAGGCTTTGGGCACCACCATCAGGCTAAGATGATAGCCTGAAGCCCCTGAAACAGCCCAAGAAGTAGGTCAAGGTGGGAAAAAGAATGCTCTCAGGAGGAGAAAAGGGGGAACAAAAGGAAAGAGAAATTAACAGCAAAGGCAACAGGGAAGGGCTCTGCCCTGGGAGGCATTCGGAAGACAGGCCAAGCCTCGGCCACACCTGGGATAAGGGAGGTGACCTTCTCCATTCCCTTTGCCCAGCTAACACATCTTGCTACTTATTACTGTCTTGGGGCCTACTGAACATTGAAATACATTTTGGTAAAATAAATAAATGAGTAAATAATAAATAAATATCATAAAATAAATCCAGTCTCAGATTCTGACAGAACCTATTGTTTCGTCTTTGTTCTGAATTGTCACCTTGAATTAAACTCTCTTAAAAGGTTATGTATATTTACATATATGTGTGTAAACACATAGTGTTTTAATAAACTCAAGCTCTGCCTCCCTCAGAAATTCTTTTCTGCACTGAAGCCAAGGATTCCATTTTGCCTGAGTTGAGGTCCCTAACAGGTCCTCGGCCTGCAGTAGGTATTGCTGTGGAGCCGTGTCTGTTCTATCCCACTGACAAACATGTTCTTTTCACTGTGGCTGACATGATTTTCATAAAAATTTTCCCAAACATACAAAGAATAATGTAATTATTACTGACAATGTAATCCAAATACTACTAATTCTGTCCAACCTGTTGACTGCAGCGTTGGTGGTAATCCATGTGGCAGCTGGAGGGTGAAGAGCGGCGCCTGGACACTATTCCTGAAGAAGTCCTCTGTCGCTTTAGATTGTAAAACTTTGGTTTCCCAGAGCTGCAAGAGAAAAGAAAAAACACTTTCATATTTTTGTTTCTTTAAAAACAATCGCTAAGATTATACACTGGTTATTTTTTCTTAAGTGTTTACACTTTCAGTGGCTAACACAGTTGAAGGAGGGAAGTGTTTAACTTCTCAGGCTGTGAAGATGAAACACGATGGTCCTGTGAACACAAACCTTCTTCAGGTCTTTCAACACCTGCTCCTCGATGCCTTCCTCAGCAAACAGGTCCCGCACGCCCTCGATTACATCTTCAATTACAGATCGGTAGAGTTTGGGCTACATGAAAGCAATTGTTAAAGGTTTTAATTCTCAGGTAGAATGCTTTTGCCTTAAAAGACATGCAGATGCACTTTCTAATCCTCAGTTTAAAAAAAAAAAAAACTACCACCAGGTCATTAAGCACACCCTGCCCCCAGTGCAGTTGTTGCTCCTTATAAATTCTGTTAGCTGCCTGGAATCTCTCTGAGGCCCCTATGCACAAGGCTGAACACAGGACGACAAGGAAACCTGGGGTGGTCTTGAGATGTAGGGTGTGCATGTGCTTATACATCTTGGCTCTTGGGTATTTGTTTCTCTTTGAATGGGAAATTGAAAGCAGCTGGAAATAAGCCCGCTTTCAAGCTACCATTTTCTCAAAGTAGTCACTATTAGTGAACTACCACAGATATATAAATAAGCCTCAGACTTTAAAAGTGGGACTATCAAAGCCTGCCCTGCTTCAAAAGTAGACTTGGAGAGAGGGCAGTTGAGAGTATGGTCAAGCAAAAGCACAAACGCATCCCTGATTCCAGATGAGTTTCCTGGTTTCCTGCAAGTCATTAATAACTGCATGAACAAGCCCAAGATGGACAAACCAAGCCATGAAACAAAACTAGCCAGAATCTACCCAGAGTCATCTATTGTGCCTTTCTGCTGTGTGTGTGTGTGTGTGTGTGTGTGTGTGTGTGTGTGTGTGTAAGAGAGAGAGAGAGAGAGAGAGAGAGAGAGAGAGAGAGAGAGAGAGATCCAGCCAAAGACCACAGATAACATTTAGTAAAACAGGACTCCAGTTGTGTTTACAATTGTTTAACCCAGCCCCATGAAAACCGAGGCTTTCTTGGACTATTTTTTTCATGCTTGCCACAAAAATACCCTCACTCCAGGAACAGCTCATTTTAAACTAATCCTCCTAGAGATCCAGAGTGAGCCTGTGAATAGGCCAATCAGTAACATTTAGATGTTGTTCACCCATTAAGACTAAGTGCCCCTCGATGAGCTGCTCTTCTCAGTCTACACTGAGAAAGGCTTCCAAAGACGATCACACTTAAGAGCTGCAGGGAAAACCTCTAGGGCTAAAAACATCTTTTAAGATCGGCCTTGGAATATAACAGCAGCAGTCCAAAAGAAGCCAATAAAATACAATTTTTCAAAAGCAAAATAAGTATTGAACATATTCTCTCTTGTGGGACTGCCATTAAACTTTATATTGCTTTCTCTGTGATATGTTTATTAAAACTATATTCTGAACTTCCATCTTACCTCTATCTCAAAAAAAAAAAATCTCATTGGCAATAGCAATCAGGCAAACTGTTTTTGTGGAAAGGTTATATTTGGGCTTCTTACACTTCTTAAAACATAAAATGAACATACATGAGTATGTCTCTAAAAATGGAACCGTTTATGCTGCATAGATACACACGAATTTTTACAGACACAAACCTATCTTGGCTGCCCATTGTCTTCCTGGAAATGTGCATCTGTTGATACTGGTTTTGCCTTCAACTCGGGATTTTTAATTTGATGGCTCTACCAAGTGCCGTTTTGCCTGTGAATTCTCACTGTGTGGGTTAGCTGTCCTTATGACAATGTTAGTGGGTTTCCTATTTAACCATTAAGATGTTAAAGGACACGGAACAGCAAGATTATAAGGCAACAACCCAAACCACATCGCCTCTCATACCAGGTTAGGAAATAATACAGCATGAACCAGCTATGTCCCAATAAAGAACGAGGATTAGAGCTGGAGGCTGCTCTTCAGAAGACTGACGTAGGAAGATCCTGAGGCCAAGCTAGGGTTACTTTACATGACCTTGCCAAGAAGGAGGAGGGGAAAAGGAGGGAGGGAG